>NW_028324228.1:1200000-1528750 GCF_054372755.1 Phalangium opilio
ACAAAGATGATTATTTTGAGCTGGTAATTCAGTCGGTAATTTTCGCTCTAGTAGTAGTTACCCTCGTATTAAACACGCTGAGTGACACTGAGCGGCACTACGGAAAAAATACGTATTCCATGGAGGACAATTCCGTAATATTCTAAACATTTTTATCTCAAGTTTTAGTAGATACGTTCGACACTATTTTGCAAGAGCTAGTTGATTAGTGGTCGTCCCCGTTTTAGTATGGCTTAGTGCACGTGTTTCGGTATTGCATACAACATACTATAACAAAAACGATTTAGCTTTACAAAGTGTGGAAGTCATTAGACTTTAATAAAAAGATTATTTTCTAACTTGAAGAGATCAAAGGAAGATGATGCATCGTTTTGTTCTCGTGTCGTTCATTCATGGCTTACTAGGTAAATCTGTTATTGAAATGTACTGGGTCCCATAATTGAAGAAGCTGTTTCAACGAAGCTGATTGTAATTTAATTCTAAGTTGCAAATTGATCTTTTAAATTCATAATATAATTGCAGCGCCCTGTGGAAAGGTTGGAAGAAAAATCTAGAGCCATCGGATGTGTTCGAACTGAATGAGGCGGAGCGAGCTCTGACTGTTTCACGCCTTTTGGAAAAACACTGGAAACTCCAAGCTAAGGCAAAACGTGATGGCGATGAAATGGAAATGAAAAGATATTCGGAAAAACGAAACAGAACCGAATATCACTTCAAATCCATTGCTTGGTCCTTGTTGAGGACTATCGGACCTTGCTTAATTTTTGGAGTGGTATTTCAAGTTTTGGCAGACATAGTGTCTTTTGCCTGTCCCCTCTTGATAGGGTAAATACTTTTACTATTTTGGCTACAGAGGAACCATCACAAATCAAGAATTAATGAAAAAAGGACAATAAGTTCATACATTGCTGCCAGTAGCCTTTTTGAAAAAGTCTAAAACGCGGTCAGAAATGTGCATGTCCTAAGATAGGAACCTTCCTTTTTTATCGGTCACATAATGCTAAATTTAAGAACTGATTAAACAATAATTGAGCTTACAAGCTATTGGCAACACTGCTTTGAGCTTAAAACAGCGGAAACGGGAAGAAATTTCCATTAGCTCTTAAAGCGAAACCACCCATTACTATTAACTCAATTCTGTCTTTAGTTCGATTATTGATTATTCTACGAGCGAAGATCCTTTCTGGAAGGGGATTTTCTACGCTTGCCTTTATGGTTGTGCCGGTCTTGCGCAATCTTTATTGCAAGAAGGCAGCGCTATTTTCCACACCAAACTAGGACTGAGACTCAAATCTGCCACCATGCACGTTCTGTACAAAAAAGTAAGTTAGTTCTATCGTGCTTGTGGGACGCTAGTTCATTAATGAATTTCGTCGAAGCAGGCATTTCGCTTGACGAGTAGCGATCGACGTGACCTGACAATGGGCGAAATACTGAACACGATGTACGTCGACACGAATAGGTTCCAAATTCTGTCGCAGCAACTTGGCCTCTTGTGGTCGGTACCTGTACAAACAGTACTGTGCTTCGCCTTCATGTATCAAGAACTGGGCTATTCAGCCTTTTCTGGCATTGTACCTATTGTCGTTCTCCTTCCGCTTAACTATATCAGCACTAAGAAATACAAAGAATTGCAGGTAAATTTTGTCCATTAGTAACACCATTTGATTGATTTCGTAAACCCGATAAAGTTTTCAACGGTTAGAACACACCTAATCTCCCTTTTAAGTTTAGATTATTATAAGAGAAAAAGTGGTTTATGTAAATAATGCATTATACAAATCTGGGAGCACGGCAGTGCTCTCCGCCAAGTCGAGCACTGACATCCTTTTCTCGAAGCAACTCACGGGACTTTTAAGTCCAGTGTATCTTCTTGACGGTTATAGGTGTACGTCTGAAATTTTGCTTGCCGTGAGGACTGTCAATTCTACCTATAGTTTTCAAATTTTAAGTTCCTACCCCAAATACTTTTCGAAAAATCGCAGGTGAAATTTACCTAATTTTGTCACTCACCGATCATCAGAATTCTAAGGAACTTCTAGGGGGGATAGAAACTTAAAATTTATGACGTAGTTTTTATTTATTCTACGAAGCACAGAAAAATTAAAACATCCTGAAATCGCGATATTTTTGATACGAACAAAGATGTATAATAATGATAGAGTCAAAGAATATTGGTTATTAATTAGGAAAAGGACTTAATTTATAACATAATTTTTCAATTAGCGATTGAATGAAAAGAAAATGAGAGACTTGGCTCTACATGGGATCTCAGAACGTTTTACGGCGAAGAGGGCACGAAGCGAGGCTTGGCCCATTTTTTTACATGTTAATGTTTTTGATATGATAAATATTAGCTTTAAATATCTACTAGTATATTTCCGTACAGTTTTAGTAGCTTTACAAGAGATTCGCCTTGCACCTATTGCTACAATTGACTTACACGTTCTGCGTTTTTTATGCTGCCCCCCATACAGTAGGTCGTACAAAGCTTGGCGTATATTCTCGTTCTTGAAAATGGAAAAATATAGCGGGTTGAACATTAACTTAAAATATATATCACAACCGATAAGGTCTGGAATTTAATTGGTTCGTTCAATAGGTTGAGCTGATGAAACTCAAAGACAAGAGGATGAAAATGATGAGCGAAATCTTGAACGGAATCAGAGTCTTGAAGTTGTACGCCTGGGAAAGATCGTTTCAAAGAAGCGTTCTTCAAATCAGGAAAGAAGAAATTGCACTCATGAAGAAACAAGCCCTCTTCCAAGGAATAAACCTGTTTATAACATGTGCCATACCGGTTTTGGTACGAACTTAAATATTTACCTTTAAAAGTATTGAAAAGAATTAGAGAGCGCGGTATAGCATTGTCCGAACGCATCGCATAGTGGTCACTATAGACCATCGTTGTTAATCTAAATACCCTCTCAGCCGCAAACGCGACGGAAACTCGACAATATCTTGCTGTTCCATTTTTTTCAAGTCGACGGATGAGAATTAGATTTTGAATGCGTCACAGATGTCGTATCTTGGTTTTTCGTGATATGTCATAGTGACTACCAGCTGAGTTTCCGCCGTCGCGAAAATTAATCACGCGAGAAGTTTCAGAAAAGTAAATAGCGATGGACTGACTGCAATGGTAGACGGACAAAATATTTTTTGCAGTTACCGTGGCAGTGGTCCAGTCAAAACAAAACCTTTGATCTTCTGATCCTTTAAACTAACTATACATATTTTTCAGGCTAGGATGACTGATTCCATTTACACTAAGAGACCAGGCTACTTGGCAGTGTCTATTAGCCTGACCTCGTGGTGTAAATGGTATCAATCTTCCTTGTCTGAAAACTATGTATTGAACTCCAAATCTTACTTTTTCTTTCATACTTCCAAATTAATTTTAAGTCCTTACGTATATTCTTTCTATATATTCAGATAACTTCCCCGTGTTTTGCCGTGTACGTATTAACTGACGACGATAACGTTCTTACCATGAGAAAAGCCTTCGTCTCCTGGCAGTTGGCACGATTATTAATGATTTCAATGCTTACTTTTCCGGAAACAATAAACACGTTAGTTTTGGTAAGAAAAGTGTCAATCAGATTGAAGGGAAGGTCAAAAGACGAGTCTTATCTATAAACATATAAACAGATACACACACTTTCTTCTTCTTTTAATCATTTTCTGGGCCTTTCTGCTTAAATTAATGAGGGGGGGGGTGAAGAACCATACGCAATCTTTCTTTGACCCTTGTTTAACTAGAAATCCGCGTTACACAACGACAGCGTTGTAGGAAGTACAACGCTCTCATATGATTACACTCAATACATTTTGGTGCCAATTTCATAGTCGTGAATATGCTGCATCGCTGGGTCGACACTTAACGGCGAAACCAAGACGATTCATGTTTTTAAGGTTGTTGGAAACTTCCTCCCGGTTCTTCTGGTTTTAATTTGGTGATGGTCTACAAACGGCTGTTGGAAGTTTTATTTCCTTGTCATGATATGTCGTTCCACCAAAAACAAATAGGGGAAAGTGTCTGACTGGGCCCAGTGGCATAACTGCAGAGGAGCAGAGCCCGCAACCGCGGGCGGGCCCATGGCTTTTGGGGGCCCTTTCGAAATTTTGCTTATAGACTGATTGTCCAATATTTTATAAAGTGTCCTATAATTTCACAAATCGTCCAATTAAGTCCTATATTTTTGACATTTCAAAGTAATTATTTATAATCTCAGCTGTATGACGTTTTAAACGCAGAATTTGTGATATCTCATTTGGTCAGATCAAAAAATCACGGAGCTCGCTTTGCTCGCTCAGCCATTTTTGATCCTTAATTCTCACATTATTGAATTATACGAGTTTTTAAGGTTTTTATATGAAATGATAACAATTACTTTCCATTCTCAGCAGCACAGTCTGCACTCAAAAATACCACAATTGAATTTTGCCTCAGACCTTTCATTTAAATATCTAAGCCCACAAATTTATATAGCACAGACCTTTAAAATATGTTTAATTATAAAAAAGAGTTTTGAAAATCTGTCATCTCTGAAAACATCTCTTCCTATACCTGACCCTTTTAAATTGCTTGATTTACTCATTATCATTCACTTTTAAGTCTCTTTTTGCTTACAGTTTCACTTAATTAATAGTCACTGTTTCAAGCAAATCTAAATCTGTCTGTGTGAGCCCTTCAGTATTTGTTTAGATCTAGGTGCGATGTAACGCTTATTTAAAGTGTTTTACGCTCTCAATAAAATAAAATTATTCACACTCTAAATCGAATCATTTATAAGTCCCGTATAATGGTATAATTTGATTAATCTGCTATAATTTTGGGAAGAAAAAGCTTTTGGTATTAAAAATCCTCTAAAGACTAGAACGGCCCTGCAATACAGTTTGGGGGAGTGAGCCATGTATGAGAAATCTTAGTCGAGAGCTATAAATTATGAAAGAAAAAAGTAGTAACGTTCGTGATGCTTTCATAGTTTCTGAAAGCTCGACACTCAATAAGGGGCCCTAATCGTCGGGTTGCGGGCGGGCCCAACAAACATCGTTACGCCAGTGCCTTCGTCTGTGACATGCATTTGGAGGGGTAAATACATACTCGCGAAATCTGTTTCATCACTTTCCTAAGATAATTTGTGATATTGCGCGTGAAGAAATAGTACGGTTTTATTTTACATTAGCTACTTTTGACTGAGGCTAACCGTGACTGCAGTTTATCGCCACAATTTAATTTGATGGTGTACATGATTGTTAGAGATGTGAGTCGGTAATTTACCGTCCGTAAATTACCGGTAATTTACCAAATACCACGTAAATTACCGTTTTATATCTTACCGTAATTTTACAATGGTAATTTACCGGTAAATTACCGTGGTAAATTACCAAACATTTTTATTACGCATTAAATGTTCATTTTACACTTAAATGAGCAATCATTTCTGTGTTTACTTCCAAAATGACTCACCAGGCGCTATTTGCTAGTCAGTACTTACAAAGTTGCGCTAGAAATTAGTCTTTTAATAAATATTTAACTAGAAATCAGATCAGAAAGGCCACGGCTGCCGTCTTGGTAGCAAAAGCCGCAAATGCGTGTAAAGCAGTCATATAGTGCTCACAATTAAACTATGTTTTAAGTAATGCATTGTAAGCACAGGAAAATATAAATTACCAAAAATTACCGACTGAACGGTAATTTTTGTTTTCCAAAAATTTCAATAGGTAATTTACCCGGTAAATTACCGTTTTTAAAAATTACGGTAATTTCACATCTCTAATGATTGTATTAATTTAGTTTGCTATTATTGACGTTATTTACTAATATTAAAAGGTTTTAGCTTATAATGACAAGTTTAAACGAAATTCTAAAGGATTTTAACGATGGGTGTTTTTTAATTAAATGATGATTTCAAGAACATCCGCGGCATTTTTAATTTAATTTCGGCATGCTAAGGTTTTAAACAAACTTTAACCTCGTTCAAACGCGAAAATAACATTAAAGAAAATAGAACAGAGCGCGGAAGTTGTGACTCTTCCTTGAGATATGCCTATGCCAAATTCTCCCGTTTGGTGGCGTACGAGCGTTATTTTCGAAAAGAATGACATCACCAACTTCAAATCTGATTGGCTGATACCATTTTAAACACCTCTCGCGCGCTTGAGCGTCTCGAAATGTATGTCAATGCAAAGGCAGGACAATATGGCAGTCCGACACTGGTTCCACTGACGATTCAAATATAATATTAATAAACCTTTTTCATATATCATGTTATTGGTTTTACTACTGCTTGAACCTAACCTTCGCAATTAGCGTTAGACGTCTTTAAATGACGGTACATATTTTGATAAAACATCATGCCGAAAAAAACATTTTGCAATGAGCTTTTGTTTTTAGAAAAATAATCGGATAAGATTGCACTGTTGAGCCTCCTTTCAATGAAAGCTTTTCGAACTTTCGAAGTGACACTAATGTAGTAAGTGATTCATTACAGATGCAAGTCTCAGTGAGAAGAATTGCACACTTGTTGAGTCGTGGGGAAAGCAAGGATTACGTGGAGCATATGGCTAGCAACACAGAAGATGGTAAGTCAGTTACACTACTGAATGAGAAGCTCAAGCAAATTTAACGTCAAATGGATTTATGGGTAAATATACAAACGTGAACTTGAATGGAAGAAAAAAAGAGAATAGAAGAAATATTAGGCCTATAGTTGATCGTGCAATTTGTTAAAAAAGGTTATGGGAATTTAGTTATATATTCAGCTTAAAGTCCCTTTATGAGAGCATGGATATAAATAAATACTAACTTATTACATTATTATTCACATATATACATGGTGAGTGTGTAATATGGCTTTAATGAAAAACCAAAGTCCATGTCTTTTGCACAGACAATTGCCAAACGGCATAATGATATACCCTCGGTAAATCCATAATATTTCGAGCAATGAGTTGATTTTTATCGATACAATTACACAATCATTAATGTTTTTGTATGAAAACTTTAGCAATTGTGATTCAGAAGGGAACGTTTCTTTGGAACGTGGAAGAGCCGGCAGCGGCGTGTCTTCAGGACATCAATTTGAAAGTGTCCCGCGGCTCGTTGGTGACCGTAGTGGGTCCGGTCGGTTGTGGCAAGTCTTCCCTCTTGTCCGCTCTGGTTTCCGAAATGCAGAAGATGGAGGGGGAGGTGAGAGTGGCCGGCCGAGTGGGGTACATCACTCAACAACCCTGGATACAAAACACCACACTCAGACAGAATATACTCTTCGTCGATGAACTGGACCGGGAAAGATACGACAGCGTCATACGCGCATGCATCCTACAACCAGACCTCGACCAGCTACCAGCTGGTGATGAGACCTAGATCGGAGAAAGAGTACGTATCAGTGGAGAAGTGAGAACTGTCATATGCCTAGTGTACGCCTCATACGTATTTGGTCTCACGTCTTGAAAACGTGAAACACAGCACTGTGCTAATTTACGTGCTGTTTATTATAGGGTATAAATTTGAGTGGCGGTCAAAAACAAAGGGTCAACGTGGCTAGAGAAATTTATCGAAATGTTGATGTCTATCTCTTGGATGACCCATTGGGGGCAGTGGACTCACACGTGGCCAAACATCTCTTCGACGAAGTCATAGGGGCAAATGGATTACTTCGTAATAAAGTAAAAAGCCTGTAATCTTAAATTTTCCACGAGAGAACTAAGAGTGACATTTCCGAGAAGAGTACTGGTTTAAAGCAATTTACCTTAACATTTGTCCAGAAATCTAAGGAAAGTTTTGTTTTGAGTAATTTTGACATCTTGTCAAATATTGAGCCGAACACAACATTTATCCATAAAGAATTCAAGTTCTTTGACTACAGCTAGTCAGAAAATAAAATTTTTACTGGCAGTTTGTTTATTGGCAACTTAAAGTTTTTGAAAACTGCTAAGTGTATAATTTCGAAAGGTGAGCACACAGTAAAAAAAGAACATTCGAAATTGAATGTTTCAGCGTTCAATACCTTGCCACTGTGGTGGTACGCCTTAGCAATCAAATTTTAACGCATAAAGTGGTATTCAATTGTACACGTTAACGAAATGTTCATATTTGAACGCTAATATTGATATTCAAAAATTCACGCTAACGAAGCATTCAGATTAGGCCATTTTGGCATTCAAATATGATTGCACTAGCATTTAAACGAGAGCGTTTTGGCGTTCAAAAGAGGTCGTGTTTGGCGTTCAAACGAGGTCGTGTTTGGTGTTCAAACGAGATCGTGTTTTGCGTTCAAACGAGGTCGTGTTTGGCGTTCAAACGAGATCGTGTTTGGCGTTCAAACGAGATAGTGTTTGGCGTTTAAACGAGGTCGTGTTTGGCGTTCAAACGAGATCGTGTTTAATGTTCAAACGAGATCGTGTTTTGCGTTCAAACGAGGTCGTGTTTGGCGTTCAAACGAGATCGTGTTTGGCGTTCAAACGAGATTGTGTTTGGCGTTCAAACGAGATTGTGTTTGGCGTTCAAACGAGATTGTGTTTGGCGTTCAAACGAGATCGTGTTTGGCGTTCAAACGAGATCGTGTTTGGCGTTCAAACGAGATCGTGTTTGGCGTTCAAACGAGATCGTGTTTGGCGTTCAAACGAGATCGTGTTTGGCGTTCAAACGAGATCGTGTTTGGCGTTCAAACGAGATCGTGTTTGGCGTTCAAAGGTAAGCGATTTTGGCGTTCTCATGTTAGCGCTTTTGGCGTTCAAACGAGAACGAATTGGCATTCATACGTAACTGTATCGCGTTATAATACGATTGCATTAACAATTTAACGAGAACGATTTCGGTGTGATCCATTCACGCCATGGTGAAATATTATTTGCCCGTATTAATACCCTAATCTAAGCCTCTATTCACCTAATTTACCTCATTTTAGTACCCTATTTACAGCATTTCAAGTTGATTTGACTATAGTAGTTAACCGCTTTCCTCCCATTCTGACGACCGACGCCGCAAATTGTCGGATTCATCAAATGGGACAAACATCTTGGGTTAAATGTTCCCAGTGATATTAAATTACTAATTCCCGGGAACGGAAAGATTCTATCTTGTCCTGCAAAAATCTACTTAACTTATAACGATTGAGTGGCTAGATAAAATGAGCACTAAACCCAATTATTTTGTAAAATATTTAGCAAAATAGATAGTTCACAAGAACCAAATAATTTTAAATTAAAGCAATGCACCTTTATAAAAACATTTCTTGATATTTATTTTCATTTTTAAGTCATATGCATCACATAACACTGCAAAGAATTTTGAACATAAAACGAGTACGTAATACACTGCCCATATAAAAGACATCAGCAAATATTTTATTTTTAATCGCTGCCGACGATAAAAATTTCTTATTATTAAAAAACCAAGTTGGAAAAACCAAAATATTACCTCTCTGAGTCAAGAGGACTACTTACAAACTTATTTACCTAGATATAGAATTATATCTCTCTTTTTTAGATGTAAAAATTTACGAATTATAAAAGCTAGGTTCCCTCTTGACCGAAAATGACGACCGAAAACCTTAGCGCTGCGTCAAAAAATTGAGTTTTACGCAGGCCTTCGACGGCAAGATTTTAGTTCGGTTCACACATACGACCGAATTCAGACCAAAAGGTGCGGTCGGCAGGGTCACGTGGCACGAGTTGGAAGAACTTAAGCCTTGGCCTTTGATTTTCCCTTGATGGTATCTTAATTATGGAGCTTACTTCTACCAAATTAAGGTCAGAGATTCAAATCAAAGGTTTATTACATACAAACACGGCAATATCGACTAGCGATCAAATCCGATTAGAGAATTCAAACTCAAAAGTTCATAACATGCAAAGGTGGCAATGGCGACTGGCGAGGTGAAAAAAAAAAACTCGAAGCGGCGATAAAGAACTCCCCTATTATTACGTCAGCAGAAGCTTTAACCCGAAACGAATTTTGATTGGCTATGAAAATAATTTTACGTCGGCCTCTGCTTCAAAAATAGAACACCAATTCTGTTCGACCGAAAGCTGTTTCGGTCACGTTAGGCGGAAGATGTTTTACCGAAGAGGTACTTACGCCGTGTTTCCGTCGTTTTTTCGGTCAAGTGGGAACTAAGCTTAAAGCAGTATTCCTAGCATAGAGGATATATAGTAAAGCAGATGACATTTTACATCCATTAAGAATGTGCCTTGGACACATGAAATCAGTCAATGGGGAAAAAACAGGAATTTAAGTGCATAACTTTTGGGAGAAATATAGTCTTTATGCGTTTTAAAAGGCCCAGTTGTCTACGCCTCAACTTTTAACCCTGTATTCTCATAACTACATTCACAACTGGTTTTGCAGTATAAACACTATTGTCTCGTTTCACCTCATATATATTCTTAGTTTGCCAACGGGTGTTTTAACGTTAATTGTCACCAAAGCTGATTTGTGGTTAGACGCAATGAAAGTCAATATGCACCACAATAAGAATGAAAACTCCGAAGCTACAACCCGATTACGATAAGCCCTTTCAATGATCTAATTGCCACCATGGTGCTTACATCTATTTTAAAAACTAGACCTTATTTAAACGTGTACTTAACTTTCGGTTCACTCTGAACCGTTAATGTCTCTTCAATACAGACAAGAAAATCAGAACCCATAATTTACTAAATCTCGGGTCTCAATTACTTCCTCTTTGGTTCACTAAGCTAATTTCTGATAATCCTTGAATTACCCGACTGATTCTAGGCCTTAGCTTTCTTTTTGTGATCACTATAGCAAGGATTATTGTATATGTAGTATAACTTAAGTAATATATAAACAGCCATTTCAAATAATAATAATAGAAAATATCCTTGGAATATCAAAATGAAACAGAGCTTTAAAGCTACAAAACTACTAAAGGCATCGTAATTACGAAAAATATTTCCACATATTCACTTTATATTATGAAAAAATTTAATGTTAAGGTTCTGTAGGATTTCTTAACACATCAACACAAAACAAACTGCTAAAGCGGCGCACTAGTGTAACAACGGACGGACACACACAGACATTGACATAGACTGCTTTTTAACCATTTTCGTATTAACTTTAATTTGAGAAACAAGATTATCTTAAATACTAAAATAAATACACTTAATATTAAACATTTTCTTCGTTAGTTGTTCGCCTTATTGGGCGTTACATCGTTTTAAAAAAGAACAATTAATCATTCTTGAGAGACTTGACTAATATTGACGTTTGAAATGAAGCATACGACTGCTGCTTTGCCTTACTCAAATAGGTAGTATATAAAGGACTCGAATCGCAGCTGTTGATAAGAACATCGCAATTGCGTGAACCTTTGGAGGAAGACCCCGCCATTGGGAGGCTAGACGATTCTCGTAACCATAGCCGATCGCCGCTTTTGTCTTAACGTTAACGATGATGATGGAGATAGAAGAAAGTATATACAGACTGGTGTCCATATGGGATGGACAAAAGACCGGTTGATGGTGGTATTTAGAAGCCAGTGAGTACAGACTGGTGTCCATGTGGGATGGACAAAAGACCGGATGATGGTGGTGTTTAGAAGACAGTGAGTACAAATTGGTGTCCATGTGGGATGGACAAAACACAAGAGAATAATGGTGTTAGACAGACAATGGAGTAATAGCCATTATAAGTGGAATACAATTTTCCAAATTTCAGGCTTGGAAATTGAGAACACATTTACCCCGATTTTCCAACTGCGAACGCGGTCCCCTGGGGTGTGACAGACAGACACGTCGAAATTTGAACCTCTCCGTGACATACGTCACCCGGAGAGGTAAAAATTCAATTTATAGCATTTATTGGATGTGTGCATATGCACGCGTCTAGTATTAAGAGAATCAATGCTTAAATTTGGAACCGTAGGTATTAAAGACACCTAACCTAAACTAAGTCTTACCTAACACTTACCAAACCTAACCTAAGCCTTTTCTAACCCTAACTCAACCTGACCTGACCTACAAAACAAGACAAATTTTGAAAAAGGCAGGTGTTTATTGTATATAAACTTAGCTAGTAGTTTTCACGATTATTTAGAGAGGACGATCGCCTATCAAACTTAGTTATGTAATTAATCACCCAGTTAAGCAAGTAAATTAGTTTAGGTTTAACCTCCATTTTCTAATAATATTTCGTAATTTGACTCTGTGTGTGCTTGTGTTCCTGAAAAAATCATTAGTCTGAGCCAAGAAAATAATATAATGGTAATGAATAATTGGCAAGTTATTATGTTCTTGAACATCAAAATATAATAAAAATGATTTGTTGAATTATAATATTAAATTTTGATAAAATGAACCTGGATTTTTACCATTGTAAATATTACACCCAAAAAACTCGCCAAGAATTGCTCCCGTGAACGCCCGAAAAGCTCTCTTTTGAACAGAAAAAAGCTCCCGTGTGAACACTCATAACGCTCTCGTTAAAAAGCAAAAAACGGTCTCATTTGAATATCAAAAACAGTCACCTTTGAACGCCCATAATGCTCTTGTTTTAAAGCCAAAAACACTCTTGTTAGAACACGAAAAACAATCTCATTTGAACGCCAAAATGTTCTTATTTGAACGCCTAAAACGCTCTAGTTTGAATACTAATACAATCCTATTAGAACGCCTAAACGACCATGTCTGAACGTTTCATTAGCGCAAGGCAGTTATTCAAAATTGAATGGAATAAAGATTCTTTTTTGAGTGGTAATATATAAGCTGTTCAAAAATGAATGCTAGTGGTTAGTTTTGAACGCGTAAAACAGTCCTTGTTCATAATTGAATTTTTCTGGTTAAATCTGAATTCGTCAATAGAGGTTTGTTCAGAATTGAACGGTCGCCATCATTTTTGAATGCCGAAAGCACGCTCATTTTTTTCAGTGCAGAATATCCTGGCGTAGTAAGCCAATGACTATTGTAGTAAACAGACATAAATCTTGATCTTTCACTCTTTGGTTGAGCCTGTTTGTGTAATATTCTCGTTGCTTAACCAGTTCCTCCTCAAACAGACCAGAGTTTTGGTGACGCACAACTTGAGCTTCATACGAGAGGTAGACGAGGTCTTCTTCATGAACAATGGCAGAATCATCGAGAGGGGAACCTATAACGAAATCATGAGTCGTCAAGGAATGGCTAGAGATTATTTCGCGCATCACATGAACGACGATGACAAAGTTGAAGCGTCGTGAGTAAACGGAGGCTGTATATACATATTAGTGACAAATTTGCCTTGCACAAAGTGCCCATATTGTTTCTACCTCTCCGAGTGACACTAGACGTCTCTGAGCGTGTATCTGTCTGTTACCGCTTTCTTAATTAGCAAATAGCAGAAGTGTCACTAGGGTTAGAAATTTGGGCGCCTAATCTGCGCAATCTCTAATAGAACCAGAGTTATGAGCCTGCAAAGTTGAGTGTAATGTAAATCCTATGAAGATAATGTTTATGAACATTTTGCTTTATTACTCGGCCTCTGTTTGTTCTAACCCAAAGTTTTTAGGATCATTGAAAAGGGTACAAATACGACTATGACGTACTCAAAGGACATCCCCAAATTTCTAATAGAACCAGATTTATGAGCCTCCAAAGTTGAGTGTCATGTTAATCCTATAAAAAGAATGTTTATGAAAATTTGCTAAATTTCTCGGCTCATGTTTGCTGTTGGTGCACAATTGCCTAAAATTTCCTTAATATTTTCAAATAGTATTTAAGTATCGTTTCTTGTTCACAAAAATGGTGTTGGAGTACATAATAAATGGTGTGGATTTTGGAACCATTATTCTTTAGAGAGTACGTTTTTCTTCATTTTCAAGCCTTTTTCCACATTCGTCGCAATGAAGTTTTTCCGTTCTACCAGGGGTAAATGACGAAAGGAGTTAGAGACGCTAGCTTCCGTAGTGTAGAATACAGTGGGACTTTCAAACGTAGACACAGAAAAGAGAAAACGCCTCGGTCGCGCCGCCTATAATTCAAAATAAGTATGATATTTTCCAACTAATAGCGTGGCAGCAAAGATTCGAAAGGCATGCTGGGATATCGATTTTCTCCTGTCTGCTAGTATTCGTCTGCTAGTGTTCGTCTGCTTACGACTGAGTGACAATTAGGGTTAGAGTAAAGAGTATTCATTAAGGTGCACTTGAATTAGAAACATGCAACTTTAAAGTTGGTAAATTCCTTATTCGATAATGAAATGGAATTAAATGTCATTTTTGCATCCTTCAATACAGTTTTAGTGGTTTTAATTTCTTTAGTCACAGATACAGTCGATGATCCTGATCCCACAGTTCCCACTAAGCCTTGGCTCACTGGGCCGACTCTGTAACCGCGCACTTACGGCAAAACAAGTTTGAACACATTTTGAGGATTTCCCCGGCTTCAAATTGCAAATTGTTGACTTATCTTTCTTCTTTAAATCGCTGTTTACTCGCGATTGAATATAATAATTATATTGGGTTGATTTATGAGACGACTTCACAACATCGACACCCGCCATTTTACTTTACCCAGAATACCTTGCGGCGCGAGATTTTAAGGCAAAACTTTTAAGGTTCTGCTCTTATTTACAATACAGTTCCAAAGATGGCACTACGTTAGTTACAAATTCTATGACGTTTCAAGGTCCCACTGTATTCTACACTACGGAAGCTAGCGTTTCTAACTCCTTTCGTTATTTACCCCTGGTTCTACTTTATACTATCCTCCAAATAGTTGTCCATTTCTTTGTCCTGTTTCTCGTAAGCGTCTCTAGTGCAATTGTGCTTGCATAGATTGCTCGAATATTGAGTCGTTTGAACTGATTCTTCCAAATGTGTTATTTTGCAGAAAGTTAAATACTGAAGTGGGAAGATCTCATATTACATCCAAAGGAAAAGGATCAGACGCGGCTGAGGCGAAATTGATGACCAAAGAGACGCTAGAAGAAGGAAATGTATGTACATACTGTTTAATTGAAAAAGGGAATATGAACTGCTCGGACCCTATTCTCTAACTACATTTGGATCGTTCCTAATCCAAATGATTTGGATTTGGGGTCGGCTCATCCCCAAATGACACTAATCCGTATTCTGTAACTCCAAATCCCTTTTCATTTGGTTCAAACCCTATCCAAACATTTGGCAAGCCAAATGGCCGGCCAAATCGTCATTTGGATAGCTCTTTTCCCCATTTTCACCCCGTTTGTGGCCGCCATTGTTTTTAAGGGGAAAAAATTTGAGAGTGGGTTCTTTTTCGTGGTCATTTTCATATTTTTTGAGGATTTGCTTATGGATGGATTTTAAATATAATATAAAGTAGGTTTCAAGCTTTAATATAAGCCTAATATCATAATTTTCCACCTTTTTATTGTCCCACAATCTATTTCTAAACTTGGCCCTTTTTTTAAGGCGGTGAAATTGCGCTAAGCCTTGGCTTACCGTTAATTTTTGCCATTTAAATGTTTGCCTCTCGAGTCTCGTTGCCCGTTACTTCGCCTTCTCTTATCGTCGTATTTTTAAAGTTTAGACTTTGAAAGTAGTGCTTTGTTTTCTTAAATTTAACTTAATTGTATAAGATTTCAATATTATAATTGCTTTAAACGTCGGTATTTACGAATTCAAGGGACGCGCCTTGCATTTGAATTTCGTTCCCTCGAAACCACCCCCTTTAAGGGGCCGGACTCCGAAGGCTTTTTCTTTATCGTCTGTCAGCCCCCAAAACAGCTGTAGTGAATGTTATTTACTAAAAAATGTATGCGGTCAGTGTGTTGTTTTTGCATTTTAATGCTTCTAATCGTGGTACGCGTCGAGGTTTACGAATCCAACGTGTGTTGCTAAATGAAAATCAAGGGTGGATACTATATGATCTATGCTTTAAAAGGAATTTGACGGCGAAAGTCAAGCAAAACGGTATTAGGCCTTGCCAAAAGTTGACAGCTATAGCAAGCCTTCCTCCGATAATCACTATCACATGTCAATGATGTAAGAAATTGACCCTCGGATATCCTGTGACTAGGAGATGGTTATAAAGTTACTAAGTCTCGATTTTGGAGGTAGATACTGTCTAGTGACACTTAAAGTAACGATTTAATCTTATAAACAGACTACCATCATAAGCCCATATCGTAAATTAACCGATGTTGATATCAAAGCTTAATAATTTTTTTTAACTCCATGAATCTTAAATATCAACATCAAAAATTATCTACTGAAAGAGATAACTACTTATATTCCATTCAAATTTCTCGCAACATATCAAATTAACGAGTAGAAATGTGCAAATGAAGTTCAAACCGATTAATTGGGCAAATTGCTATATTGGCAGGGAGCCCAGCGGTCCTATAATTCCTATAAAATCCTATATTTTTGAACCTGTCCTATTTTATCCTGTAATTTCATGAAAGGTCCTATAATATCCTATATTTTTGACTTAGTACAAGTTTTCGTATAGTTTAGTATAAAATTTTTCAAAATTTATCCCAATATCACATTCACATTGGACTAGACACCGAAATTGCAGAGCTCGCTTCGCTCGCTCAGGGGTTTTTTTTTAATTATATTAATAAATAAAATAAAATATAATACTAAAATAATAATATTATAATTAATTAAACTACTCTTTTCAAAGAAAAATCTAATTTGTTATTATTTGAGATTTTTGTATGTAGTTTAAGCCAAAATTCTATTATATATGAGCATTTTTAGTCCTATATTTTCCTATAAAAACACATTTTTTCTCCTATAAAATCCTATAATTCCAGAAAAAAAATCCTATTTTTCCTATAAGGAATTTAAATTTTTGACTGGGCTCCCTGTATTGGTCACCATTACCGATCACAGATAGATTTGCGTCCTTCAGTAGTGTTTATTATGCTTGTAAAATGGTAAGCGAAATCTGTGATTAAAGTTTAAAATAGACATGAGCAAAAAGGGCTTTATTCATATCAACTCGATTACCGAATATCTAAATTTGACCAAAATTAACAAAATATTCTCTTCATGATTAAAAATCTTGTTTGAAGCAGCAAGCCATCTAATCCTTATTTACCTTCTTTTGAAAAAAAAGTACGTTGATACCTCTTTCAGTAGATGATTGATTGATATTTCAGTTTCATTGAGTTTAAAAAAAATTGATTCCACCATTGGTTAATTTACAATATTGACCAATCGACAATCACAAATTTTAATAACTAAATTACAAAAACCGGTTCAAAACTTTATTAGTTTTGAAACAATTAAATTCTAATATTAAACATATGTACTAGTTAATTCCTCGTTGGTAATTAATTTATTGCCTTAGTGAAATTAACGCTGAATTTTATATACACAAAATAAATAATAACTTAGCTTCTAAAATTCAAATGTAAAAATGTGTGCATTATTTCCCAATTAATAAAAGATATCCACCTATTTTTCATTCAAATTAATTTCCCACTTAATATTAATTAGGCCTAATAAGCTTTAACTATCAAATTAAGAGGTTTCTTAATTTTACAAAATTATTACAATCTAACATGCAAAAACCCAAGGCTTAAAAACATTTTACTTTTATATTAAACGCTGCAAAAGAATTGACCAATAAACAGTAAGTAAAATTACGTAATGAAAGAGGAAGTGACGTACATTTGGTTTGGATAAAGGTTTGGCGGGAGATCCAAATGTCGATTTGGATTTGGGTTAGAGAATACGGTTTTAAGCGCCCTATCCAAATGGAGCCGATCCAAACGTTTAGATTTGGATCATCGTCCAAATGATTTAGATTTTTAGAGAATAGGCTAGAGACGAAGCCAGTTTTATTTGTTTCTTGATAATTAACACGTTCTCCAGTCCATTCGGCTTGTAATCATGTTTTTTTTCGCATTTGCAGATTTCCCTATCACAATATAAACACTATTTTAATGCCTATGGGATAATATGGTGTGCTATTTTCGCTGTAATTGTTGTCAGTGCTGCATTCTTTAATTTGGCGTCTGTGTACTGGCTGTCGCTGTGGTGCGCGGACACCAAAGGAAATCTAATAGAAAACCCAGACTTAAAAATAACCCGTATAGCGGTGTTTATTGTTTTATGTCTAATCTTCTCCATTATGGTATCGGTCTTTTCAATTATCAACTTGTTTCGCAACCTAACAGCAGCAAACTGTCTACATGGTAAAATGCTCGAAAGCGTATCTCGCTCTCCCATGTCCTTCTTCGACACATGAACGAAATAGTGAACAATCCAGGACATGCATTTAATGAAAAAATCCGTCCACTATGTGTAACAAGCAACTACTATCTCCCCCTGTTGAGACAAATTCGCGCCAGCTGAACTACGTCATTTTAGGGACAAAATTAAAGGTCACGTGAGAGGGTGGCTATCGAAAGCGGCATACACGAAATAGAGAAAGCGGTTTATGTAAAACAAGGAGAAAAGAGGTAAGCTGTAAAAACCGGCTCTCACTGATACAGTTTGGAAACACACAGTCCTTATTCTTCACAATTTTACGACCAAATTCCAATAATTTGAAGAAAATTGAACCGTTACGCCATTAGATTTAAAAGTTTCAAGTATTATACTTTATTTATTCACCCGCAGATGGCGTTCGCAAAACCGGAAATTACAGCTTAACTTGTCCCCAATTTATTTTTCTCTCTCAAACTTCTATCCCCTCCGCCTATCTTCCCACCCCCTTCTTGTTACAACTAGTGGATGTCTCGGTTTGTACGTGCAAAGGTACGGCTGTTAAGTCCTGGATTGTTCACTATTTCGTTCATGTTCGACACAACCCCCATAGGAAGGATACTCAATCGTTTCTCCCAAGATATCGACGCCTTTGACCAGCAATTACCCCCAGCTTTAAGACTTACCGTTTTCGGATTAACATTTGTAATTCTATCGTCGTTGGACAATGCATTTTTTTTGCCATTATTCCTTATTGCCTGCGTTGTTGTTACTTTTGGATACATTTTACTTCAGGTAGGAAATCGACTTTTCTTTTTCTTACAAACAACGCATTATAACTCGACTCTGAAAGTTTTGCGGATATTCGTAAGAAAATCAATTATGGGCCCCCTTAATTATTGTTAAGAAAATTGAAGAACTCAATGTTTAAATTGTTTGTGTGTGTTTATTATCTTAACTCAAAGCCAGCAAGTACGATGACGACGAAATTTTTATAGCCACAATTTTTGTAACCGTCCAAAAACTACGTCACGCAAAAAACATTTTCTGATCCCCGTCCCCACTAATCACGTTTGGTCACGTTTTCTCAGATCCCTACCCTAAAAACCACGTCATATTTTTAACCCACCCTCTAACACACTATGATTTGTCTTTATTTACAAATCTAATTTGATTAACTTGAAACCCCCCCTTTTTGAAAGACATAGCGTTCCACTCAAATATTTTGGTGAGCTTGAAATTCAAGTTCTATTCCGTTTAGCCTCTGATTGAGCTTCAGAAATTTAATGTCTAGATGTGTTTTTCCATAAGCTTCAAAACATTTGTGGGTTTCGACAATGTTACACGAAAACCTTAGCCTAATTGAGCTTAGGATTCAAATTTTAAAAATGTGCGAAGGAAACGAAACCTTTTAAATTGGAATGCAGGATCAGATTCATCTTCGCTTAAGCATGGTTTTCACTTGACCGAAAAAAACTACTTTGCAGCTCGATGTCAAACGTCAGATTCGTTTTCTATATTTTCGCCCAGCGTTATAGCGTTTTCACTTAGCATAGTTCTCGCAAATAATGGAACCAAGGCTATCCATATAAACTGAACATTGCAACAATTGCGGCCCATCTATTGTCCTTCTTTTTTGGTCTTTGTAATATTTGTGTCCCATCTCATAAAGATATGGATGGTTCCGAGCCTCTTCAATAAAACTTTCAGCATCGCACTTCTCAGGGATTTGCACCAGTAACTGGCTCGATTTGAAACTAAATAAATAAAAACATGGCGGACCGCGGACGCTCTTTTCCGAACAAGCGTGGTCGAAAATGACGTCACGGCTCAAGCTTCTTGCTGATAGGCTCGCGCAGAGCGTTAACGTTCAACGCCGCCGAAAAAATAGAAAGCCACGCTCAACGGTCCAGCGTAACAATGATTTGTTTTTTTTGGGTTGATGATTGACGTCGCGCAAAAAGTGGTGATTTACGCCAGTGAAAACCACACTCTAAGAAATAGAGGTGTAAGTCTACACCTTTTTAACTCTTTTTGATGGTGCTAAATTCAACACCATTTCCAGTGTTGGTTTACAACCCAAAGGGTGTTAAATTACACACTCTAAGGTGTTCTTTAACACCTTTAAAATTAGTTTATATGGATCGAAATTTGACACCGTTTCAGTTGTTCCTTTACACCCCTGAAAGGATTTAATAACACTTTTAAGCAATGGGTGTCAAAGATAAGAGTGTCGCATAAAACCTTTAAGAGTGTCGCATAACACCTTTAAGAGTGTCGCATAACACCTTTAAGAGTGTCGCATAACACCTTTAAGAGTGTCGCATAACACCTTTAAGAGTGTCGCATAACACCTTTAAGAGTGTCCCATGAAACCTTTAAGAGTGTCGCAAAACACCTTTAAGAGTGTCGCAAAACATCTTAAAGAGTGTCGCAAAACATCTTAAAGAGTGTCGCTTAACACCTTTCAGAGTGTCGCAAAACACCTTTAAGAGTGTCGCAAAACACCTTTAAGAGTGTCGCAAAACATCTTTCAGAGTGTCGCTTAACACCTTTCAGAGTGTCGCTTAACACCTTTCAGAGTGTCGCAAAACACCTTTAAGAGTGTCGCAAAACACCTTTAAGAGTGTCGCAAAACATCTTTCAGAGTGTCGCTCAACACCTTTCAGAGTGTCGCAAAACACCTTTAAGAGTGTCGCAAAACACCTTTAAGAGTGTCGCTTAACACCTTTCAGAGTGTCGCTTAACACCTTTCAGAGTGTCGCTTAACACCTTTCAGAGTGTCGCATAACACCTTAAGATTGTCGCTTAACACCTCTCGGAGTGTTGCATAACACCTTTAAGAGTGTTGCATAACACCTTTAAGAGTGTTGCATAACACCTTTAAGAGTGTTCCATAACACCTTTAAGAGTGTTCCATAACACCTTTAAGAGTGTCGCATAACACATTTAAGAGTGTCGCATAACATCTTTCAGAATTTCGCTTAACACCTCTCGGAGTGTCGCTTAACACCTTTAAGAGTGTCGCTTAACACCCTTAAGAGTGTCGCTTAACACCTTTCAGAATGTCGTTTAACACCTCTCGGAGTGTCGCATAACACCTTTAAGAGTGTCGCTTAACACCCTTAAGAGTAGTAGGAAATTTCTCACGTGCAGAATTATACCCCTTTAAGTTAGTGTATTTCAGGAGTGAAGTGTGCTAATGGCTAACTTAATATGCATTAAGTCAGCCATTTGATCATCTTAAAATGCAGTGTAAAATTGCATGGAAAAATCGGTAAATATTCCCGTATTAAACCTTCTGAAAAAAGGCAGACAGTTTGCGATTTGTACAAATGCAATGGAAATTAAATTGGTTTTTGAGACCATAATATTCAGGCAGTAGATTTAGACGTTCTTCTTAAATTTAATAATCTCTTTTCACTAAGAGTTTTTCGAGCACCAGAAACGCGTTTAATCTAATTTACTCTACAACATTTACAAAAGCAAAACCCTTTTTGTACTCTAATTTTTCTCAAAATGATGATAAAACATGTCAAAAAAGCAAGTGCCCTACAAGTTGGCCTGTCAACACTAGACTAGAGGTCTGAAAATGGTCTCTACATGGTTTAAACTTAAACATCATACCAGTAATAGTTTAAATTTAGGTGTATTATGGTTTATTTTTTTACAAAGGAAACGTGCTATAGAGAAAAATCTATCCCGTTTACCAGTCCCTTTAGAGATCCAGAGTTCATGACGCAACTATTGATATTACTTCAATCCTAATTTTTTTAAGAAAAAAATACTAGCGTTGTGGTTTTAAAACCTAGAACCATCAGAGAACATTTGATTATTGCCATAAGAGAAGCAAACACAACAGGGCAGGACTGCCATCGGAGGTGGTTTCCCTCACATCAAGAAGCACCGTTAGAGGCAGTGGGAGTTGGCCAGCCTTCCGCGTGTAGTGACCGGGGCTTCGTCTGGTGTTGCCTAATGCCAATATTAATTAACTAAGTCTATATTTATTCAAAACCAAGGAAATTTATATATAAAAATCATCAAAAGCTGAACTAAATATAGATGGCGCAACAAAGAAGGTTAATTTAATGTTAAGTGTACACGGCGCCCACACTCTTCCTAAAAGGCTCAAAGTGCTGGGCTTCGGTTGAATAAAAATGTTTTAGAAAACCCTAATAATAACAAAATTTATTCTGATCTAAAATTTCTTGCTTCTGCTGATATAAATTTGAAATACAAACAAAACTTTCATTAAAAATCCATTAAAATCTCAACAATTTACTGTAAATTGTTTATTTCCCCCGATTTAAATATAAGTTTATCCTTTTAAGCATCATTTTGCAATAATATCAAAGGATATGTTATTGATTATGGCTTATTTCACCTTTCTTTTATTAAGCTAGCAAATCGTTAAACAAGGTATCCTTTTACTACTCTATTATTATCGGAGATATATTAGCATTATACACACTCAGTAAGTGCCGTCTTTTGACGCTATTTCGTACTTTGGTAAAGCCGAACTAGGCGCGGGAGTTCGGTTAAATGGTACGTCCCAAGGTTGGTTTCCATTGTAAATTCTGTTCAAGGGTAGGGAAAAAACACGACCATCAGAGAAATATTTTCATTATTGGTAACTCTTTAACGTTAAACAACCAGAAAACCTGACCTTGTAACTTCGCCAACATTATTAATTCAGGCCTATTTCGACAATTTTTTTCGGTACCCTTTAATTCGCCGAATGCGTCCGCAAGGGGCACGCTTTAGAACCTAAATTTCCCGCGAAATTTGAAACGCAGCAAAACTTGGCGTGAATATCCATATAGTAGACGATGGTCATTCTTTTTTTAAAGGGCTGAGGGATGAGATTAGATAATAGAACATCAAGAATTATTAGATTTTTAGGGATGGAATCGTTGTAACTTCTAAATATAAAATAAGGAATTTAAGAATGAAAAAACCCTTTCTATTCGTTAATTTTTCTAGTAAGTTTTTTATTTTATCTCATTAAGAGTGTCGCCTAACACTATTAAGAGTGTCGCCTAACACTATTAAGAGTGTCGCCTAACACTATTAAGAGTGTCGCCTAACACTATTAAGAGTGTCGCCTAACACTATTAAGAGTGTCGCCTAACACTATTAAGAGTGTCGCCTAACACTATTAAGAGTGTCTCCTAACACTATTAAGAGTGTCGCCTAACACTATTAAGAGTGTCGCCTAACACTATTAAGAGTGTCGCCTAGCACTATTAAGAGTGTCGCCTAACACTATTAGGAGTGTCGCCTAACACTATTAAGAGTGTCGCCTAACACTATTAAGAGTGTCGCCTAGCACTATTAAGAGTGTCGCCTAACACTATTAGGAGTGTCGCCTAACACTATTAGGAGTGTCGCCTAACACTATTAGGAGTGTCGCCAAACACTATTAAAAGTGTCGCCTAACACTATTAGGAGTGTCGCCTAACACTATTAGGAGTGTCGCCTAACACTATTAGGAGTGTCGCCTAACACTATTAGGAGTGTCGCCTAACACTATTAAGAGTGTCGCCTAGCACTATTAGGAGTGTCGCCTAACACCGTTAAGAGTGTCACCTAACACTATTAAGAGTGTCGCCTAACACCGTTAAGAGTGTCACCTAACACTATTAAGAGTGTCGCCTAGCACTATTAAGATTCTCGCCTAACACCGTTAAGAGTGTCGCCTAACACCTGTAAGAGTGTCGCTTAACACGTTTTGCAGTGTTTTATAATGGTACAATACCGCCTGATTACCAATTTCTTAGTTATTTTATTTAAAGGAAAAATATGTTCTTTCATGAATATCATCTTTAAATAAATGTTTAACAAATAATTTTTTAATCTAATATTCAAATATTAATGGAAATAAAAGACCTTATTTAAGAAACCAGCCATATTATAAATTTCCATGTCTAATTTCAAAGGGTGTTTTTAAAGTGTTACTTTACACTGTATTTACACCTTAAATTGGCCACAAAAACTCAAGGTAATAAAAACTCTCTTTTGGGTGTTTTTACGGTGTAAAAAAAAGAGTATTCTAAATTTACACCCTTTTAACACATTTTCAACACTTCGATTTCTTAGAGTGTAGCTTATTCACGTGATCTAGACTGGCTAATAAGAAACTTACACGATAAACAAAGCTATAGTCAGGCTAGGTAGATCGGCGAGTCGACAGTGAGGATCAGATACTCGAGCAAGTAGTCATTCTTAATGTTAATCTAACGAACTTATATCAAAGTAATAAAGAAACTGTTTTTAAGTTTTTATGCCCGACGCAGTGGCGTCGCTAGGCCTTTTTTGGGGGGGCTATAGCCCCCCCAAATTCCAAACTTAGCCCCCCCAAAATAATCCGTAAACCCTACCAAAAAATTGCTGTTAGCAACCTAAAATTCTGTAGCAATATATAAAAAAATTTCAATATGAAACAGTAAAATTTTGAAGAAAAAAACAGATAGAGACAAGTAAAATGTTTCATGTTCTTTCGAAAAGAGTCCCAATAGTGTGGACTAAAAGCTAACCAAAACTTAAAATAAACCTAAGACGAGTGAAAATCCTTCATAATCGGTTCCGTAGTCCTTATCAATAAAAGGTTTTACATCTTTAAAATACGAAAAATTTCATGTTGACACAAATTTACGGATAGTTTTAAAGGTCTACACATTTTCCAAAGAACCCATTATGCAATTTTTAGCCACATCGTAGTATACGATAGGCTCTTAGTTTGACCCGAGCCGTAGTAGTACTGGCCGGGGTTTTCGCTTTCGTTATCGTCAGATTTTACCTTAAATGGAACCAATAGTGGTAGCTGAGCTCAGTTAGAGGTTTTATTTTAATTAAAAAAAATTTCACACCGCACCCAGTAATTGAATTCGACTGGCTGGCGCAGCAGTAAGATACGCTACCACTGTGGGATCGGACACTTCTGATTTTTTGTTTAGGGTCTTTGAATTTTTTTCTTTTTATTTATGTGCAAATTAAATAGATAACGATGTGGCTACTATTAAGTCCCAGCCATTGGGCCATCTTGTTTATATTAAGTTCTTATAATAACTTTAAAATAGTTTGCCCAGATTTAGCCCCCCCAAATTTCAAACCCTAGCGACGCTACTGGCCCGACGTATTATTATAAAACATTAACAATTACAGTAAAACAAATCCAATATACTACGAACTTTTAGTAAATAACGTACGTAAAATAAAAGTGATCTAGAGTACGTTAGCATCTTTCGCCAAATCGTAGAACATTGATTGATCATTCTTCAAAAGGGCATGTGGAGAATCGAATTCCACAATACGACCCTGATCGAGAACCATCACTCTATGAGGAGTTAAGAGACGAATTAGAGAATCATTCGAGTAAGTGTGTTTCAAAGGTAAACTAACTTGTCGTATTCCAAGATGGTGTTTATTCTGTGCGCGATGGTGATGATGGTAGAGTTGGAAAATTCCTTCTTGATAGTCTCTTGAATGAGATCGTCGGTGTCCATGTCGACTGAGGCCGTCGCTTCGTCCAAGATAAGGATCTTGGTATTCCTTAATAAGGCACGAGCCAAGCAGACCAACTGACGCTGTCCGACGCTCAGATTGTTACCTCCCTCAGCTACGGGTTGATCGAGTCCCTGCTCAAGTGACGCTACGAAAACTTTCAGGTGGGAGTGTTCCATGGCGGCCCACAATCGCTGGTCGTCTTGTTGACCGAAGGGATCTAGATTAAGTCTGAGCGTGCCCGAGAATGATGGGGGATGATGGTAAGCCGCGATCTCAAATCGGACAAGCCCAATCCCTCCACCTCTATTCCGTCTATGACGATCTGACCACGCACCCCCTCGATCAGGCGGAAGAGTGCCAGCGTCAGCGATGACTTTCCGGCGCCGGTCCGCCCCACTACGCCAACCTTCTCCCCGGCCTTAATCCTGACATCTATGTCCTTCAAGACCAAATCCAAGCCTTCACGATATCTGGTGCTGTAGTCACGAAATTCGATTTCTCCTCGTTGCGGCCAGTCGGCTGGCGGTTTAGATTCTGGTTTCTCCCACTCAGCCTCTGGATTCAAATGGCAGTATTCGTCAACCCTTTCAACGGAGACGGTATTCGTTTCCAAACCAGTAAATGAAGTTATAAAGAGTTTGATCATTTGTAGAAGCTACAATATCAAAAATAAAATTGATACTTGATTGCAGAAGGTAAATAATAACTTCGCATAAAAGTAATTTCTTCTGGTTTAATTTCACAATTCAACGACATAGCTTACTAGTCTGTCAGCTTATACAATATGATATTATACAGGGTGGAAAAGATAAGACAAATACTTTGATTACTATTGTTATTGCTATATTTTTACACCTAGTAATATATTCGGAGTCACAGGTCTGACATTTATCATACCGTTTTTATATTGTATCGGGAGTACAGCAACATGCTTATGGGAAGTGTTCCACCATATATAATTTGGAATGTTTCAGCTAAAGTTCACAGTAATAAGTGCTTAACAAATATTCTCGGACGACGACAAAGATTTTAGGGAACTTAATTTAGTCGTAGGAAAGAAGTCGATTTACTTGTTTGTACATACATAATCTGCATTAGCCAAGATCATTCCCACAAAATCGATTGACATAGTGTCTTTGTTCAAAATAATGAATAAAGCGGTGCAAAACATCAAGCAATTGCCTAAGAGATTGTAACGTATTGCTAGCCATCTGAAAAGGAAGAACTCATTTTATTAACAACAAAAAGAAACGGAATTGAAATTAAGCATGGAAAGTGTGCTTTCATTTGCTTTTACACCTATAGCTATAGCCCCCCCAAAAAAGGCCTAGCGACGCCACTGCGTCGGGCATAAAAACTTAAAAACAGTTTCTTTATTACTTTGATATAAGTTCGTTAGATTAACATTAAGAATGACTACTTGCTCGAGTATCTGATCCTCACCGTCGACTCGCCGATCTACCTAGCCTGACTATAGCTTTGTTTATCGTGTAAGTTTCTTATTAGCCAGTCTAGATCACGTGAATAAGCTACACTCTAAGAAATCGAAGTGTTGAAAATGTGTTAAAAGGGTGTAAATTTAGAATACTCTTTTTTTTTACACCGTAAAAACACCCAAAAGAGAGTTTTTATTACCTTGAGTTTTTGTGGCCAATTTAAGGTGTAAATACAGTGTAAAGTAACACTTTAAAAACACCCTTTGAAATTAGACATGGAAATTTATAATATGGCTGGTTTCTTAAATAAGGTCTTTTATTTCCATTAATATTTGAATATTAGATTAAAAAATTATTTGTTAAACATTTATTTAAAGATGATATTCATGAAAGAACATATTTTTCCTTTAAATAAAATAACTAAGAAATTGGTAATCAGGCGGTATTGTACCATTATAAAACACTGCTAAACGTGTTAAGCGACACTCTTACAGGTGTTAGGCGACACTCTTAACGGTGTTAGGCGAGAATCTTAATAGTGCTAGGCGACACTCTTAATAGTGTTAGGTGACACTCTTAACGGTGTTAGGCGACACTCTTAATAGTGTTAGGTGACACTCTTAACGGTGTTAGGCGACACTCCTAATAGTGCTAGGCGACACTCTTAATAGTGTTAGGCGACACTCCTAATAGTGTTAGGCGACACTCCTAATAGTGTTAGGCGACACTCCTAATAGTGTTAGGCGACACTCCTAATAGTGTTAGGCGACACTTTTAATGGTGTTTGGCGACACTCCTAATAGTGTTAGGCGACACTCCTAATAGTGTTAGGCGACACTCCTAATAGTGTTAGGCGACACTCTTAATAGTGCTAGGCGACACTCTTAATAGTGTTAGGCGACACTCTTAATAGTGTTAGGCGACACTCCTAATAGTGTTAGGCGACACTCCTAATAGTGTTAGGCGACACTCTTAATAGTGCTAGGCGACACTCTTAATAGTGTTAGGCGACACTCTTAATAGTGTTAGGCGACACTCTTAATAGTGTTAGGAGACACTCTTAATAGTGTTAGGCGACACTCTTAATAGTGTTAGGCGAGACTCTTAATAGTGTTAGGCGACACTCTTAATAGTGTTAGGCGACACTCTTAATAGTGTTAGGCGACACTCTTAATAGTGTTAGGCGACACTCTTAATAGTGTTAGGCGACACTCTTAATAGTGTTAGGCGACACTCTTAATAGTGTTAGGCGACACTCTTAATAGTGTTAGGCGACACTCTTAATAGTGTTAGGCGACACTCTTAATAGTGTTAGGCGACACTCTTAATAGTGTTAGGCGACACTCTTAATAGTGTTAGGCGACACTCTTAATGAGATAAAATAAAAAACTTACTAGAAAAATTAACGAATAGAAAGGGTTTTTTCATTCTTAAATTCCTTATTTTATATTTAGAAGTTACAACGATTCCATCCCTAAAAATCTAATAATTCTTGATGTTCTATTATCTAATCTCATCCCTCAGCCCTTTAAAAAAAGAATGACCATCGTCTACTATATGGATATTCACGCCAAGTTTTGCTGCGTTTCAAATTTCGCGGGAAATTTAGGTTCTAAAGCGTGCCCCTTGCGGACGCATTCGGCGAATTAAAGGGTACCGAAAAAAATTGTCGAAATAGGCCTGAATTAATAATGTTGGCGAAGTTACAAGGTCAGGTTTTCTGGTTGTTTAACGTTAAAGAGTTACCAATAATGAAAATATTTCTCTGATGGTCGTGTTTTTTCCCTACCCTTGAACAGAATTTACAATGGAAACCAACCTTGGGACGTACCATTTAACCGAACTCCCGCGCCTAGTTCGGCTTTACCAAAGTACGAAATAGCGTCAAAAGACGGCACTTACTGAGTGTGTATAATGCTAATATATCTCCGATAATAATAGAGTAGTAAAAGGATACCTTGTTTAACGATTTGCTAGCTTAATAAAAGAAAGGTGAAATAAGCCATAATCAATAACATATCCTTTGATATTATTGCAAAATGATGCTTAAAAGGATAAACTTATATTTAAATCGGGGGAAATAAACAATTTACAGTAAATTGTTGAGATTTTAATGGATTTTTAATGAAAGTTTTGTTTGTATTTCAAATTTATATCAGCAGAAGCAAGAAATTTTAGATCAGAATAAATTTTGTTATTATTAGGGTTTTCTAAAACATTTTTATTCAACCGAAGCCCAGCACTTTGAGCCTTTTAGGAAGAGTGTGGGCGCCGTGTACACTTAACATTAAATTAACCTTCTTTGTTGCGCCATCTATATTTAGTTCAGCTTTTGATGATTTTTATATATAAATTTCCTTGGTTTTGAATAAATATAGACTTAGTTAATTAATATTGGCATTAGGCAACACCAGACGAAGCCCCGGTCACTACACGCGGAAGGCTGGCCAACTCCCACTGCCTCTAACGGTGCTTCTTGATGTGAGGGAAACCACCTCCGATGGCAGTCCTGCCCTGTTGTGTTTGCTTCTCTTATGGCAATAATCAAATGTTCTCTGATGGTTCTAGGTTTTAAAACCACAACGCTAGTATTTTTTTCTTAAAAAAATTAGGATTGAAGTAATATCAATAGTTGCGTCATGAACTCTGGATCTCTAAAGGGACTGGTAAACGGGATAGATTTTTCTCTATAGCACGTTTCCTTTGTAAAAAAATAAACCATAATACACCTAAATTTAAACTATTACTGGTATGATGTTTAAGTTTAAACCATGTAGAGACCATTTTCAGACCTCTAGTCTAGTGTTGACAGGCCAACTTGTAGGGCACTTGCTTTTTTGACATGTTTTATCATCATTTTGAGAAAAATTAGAGTACAAAAAGGGTTTTGCTTTTGTAAATGTTGTAGAGTAAATTAGATTAAACGCGTTTCTGGTGCTCGAAAAACTCTTAGTGAAAAGAGATTATTAAATTTAAGAAGAACGTCTAAATCTACTGCCTGAATATTATGGTCTCAAAAACCAATTTAATTTCCATTGCATTTGTACAAATCGCAAACTGTCTGCCTTTTTTCAGAAGGTTTAATACGGGAATATTTACCGATTTTTCCATGCAATTTTACACTGCATTTTAAGATGATCAAATGGCTGACTTAATGCATATTAAGTTAGCCATTAGCACACTTCACTCTTGAAATACACTAACTTAAAGGGGTATAATTCTGCACGTGAGAAATTTCCTACTACTCTTAAGGGTGTTAAGCGACACTCTTAAAGGTGTTATGCGACACTCCGAGAGGTGTTAAACGACATTCTGAAAGGTGTTAAGCGACACTCTTAAGGGTGTTAAGCGACACTCTTAAAGGTGTTAAGCGACACTCCGAGAGGTGTTAAGCGAAATTCTGAAAGATGTTATGCGACACTCTTAAATGTGTTATGCGACACTCTTAAAGGTGTTATGGAACACTCTTAAAGGTGTTATGCAACACTCTTAAAGGTGTTATGCAACACTCTTAAAGGTGTTATGCAACACTCTTAAAGGTGTTATGCAACACTCCGAGAGGTGTTAAGCGACAATCTTAAGGTGTTATGCGACACTCTGAAAGGTGTTAAGCGACACTCTGAAAGGTGTTAAGCGACACTCTGAAAGGTGTTAAGCGACACTCTTAAAGGTGTTTTGCGACACTCTTAAAGGTGTTTTGCGACACTCTGAAAGGTGTTGAGCGACACTCTGAAAGATGTTTTGCGACACTCTTAAAGGTGTTTTGCGACACTCTTAAAGGTGTTTTGCGACACTCTGAAAGGTGTTAAGCGACACTCTGAAAGGTGTTAAGCGACACTCTGAAAGATGTTTTGCGACACTCTTAAAGGTGTTTTGCGACACTCTTAAAGGTGTTTTGCGACACTCTGAAAGGTGTTAAGCGACACTCTTTAAGATGTTTTGCGACACTCTTTAAGATGTTTTGCGACACTCTTAAAGGTGTTTTGCGACACTCTTAAAGGTTTCATGGGACACTCTTAAAGGTGTTATGCGACACTCTTAAAGGTGTTATGCGACACTCATAAAGGTGTTATGCGACACTCTTAAAGGTGTTATGCGACACTCTTAAAGGTGTTATGCGACACTCTTATCTTTGACACCCATTGCTTAAAAGTGTTATTAAATCCTTTCAGGGGTGTAAAGGAACAACTGAAACGGTGTCAAATTTCGATCCATATAAACTAATTTTAAAGGTGTTAAAGAACACCTTAGAGTGTGTAATTTAACACCCTTTGGGTTGTAAACCAACACTGGAAATGGTGTTGAATTTAGCACCATCAAAAAGAGTTAAAAAGGTGTAGACTTACACCTCTATTTCTTAGAGTGTAGCCTCGTCTGGGTCACGTGACAACATTATAACCTCTTTCTTTTCATTAATTTTTTTTTTAATTTTATGCCTATGCTAGTATTGCCCTATCCTATGTTTGGTATCGCCGTGGTGGTATTAATGGTCTACCACTCCTACTGGTTCTGCTAGGCTGGGCGTATGTTCTGGAGTTGGTTGCTCCGTGGTCTGGTCTCGTTGACGTCGTTGTCAGGCGTCTGGATCCTTTCGTGAGTGTGGGAGGGTTCAGTCTCATCAAGATTGCCCGCTGTCTGAAGAACTGTTCCGGGAGGGTGTTGTTCGTCTATGTCCTCTGGTTGTAGTGTTGGGTCCTGTCGTTGATCAGTCTGTCTTCGATAAAATGTCCTTGAGTTGAATGAGGCTGTATGGTTTGCTGGACTTGGACTCTGCTCTGGCGTGTTGTCTGGTCTTGGGAGTGTTGGTGGAGTGGGATTGCGAGTACTGATATTGGAAAAGTTCTCTGGCTGTTTAGGTCGCAGTTGGATTCTGGTGCGTCTATAGATCTGACCCGTTGGCGTCTCGATCTTGGATGACAGAGGCTCTGTTGCTTTAGCAACAATTTTTGCCGGTTGCCAATTCCTTTTCCCTTTTTGATAATAAATGGCTTGACCCGGGTATAGCGGTGTTGACGTCATAGTCCGTTTTTCGTTGGCTCTATGTACCATGTCTGCCTGTTGATGAATTATGGCTGTCCTGGCCTTTTGTATCGGGAACCGGGGTTGCAAGGTTTTGTTTGTAGTTGTGAGTAACGTGCGTAGCCGGCGACCCATGCTTAATTCTGCAGGGGATGGACGATTCACTTTGGGGGTCGTCCTGTATTCTAATAGGACCGTTTCTAAGTCTATTCCATCTTGATTACCCTTGATAATGGCGTTCTTGATTGTTTGTACCATTCTCTCGGCCAGCCCATTTGATTGGGGTAGTGAGGAGAGGATGTAACATGTTGTACGCCCCATTTCTTCAAGAAGAGTTTAAAGTCCATGGCGTTGTATGGGGGTCCGTTGTCCGATATGAGCCGTTGAGGTGGACCATATCGTGCAAATTGAGATCTCAGGAAAGTGGTTACTGTTTGCTGTTTGCTTTAGGTAGTTCTTGTACTTCAACGTAATGTGAAAGATAATCGACCAGAAGAATATATGTTTGTGATCCGATCATAAACAGATCTGTGCCAACCATTTCCCATGGTAAAGCGGGTACCAGGTGTGGTGTCATGCTCATTGGAGGATTAGCCCGTTGTCGTTCCATGCAGATCGTGCATTCCTTCACATAGTGATGTCCTGTGTTATGTTTGGCCAATAGACATTGAGTTTGGCCTTGGCAATACACGCATTTGTGCCTTGGTGAGTATTATGGATTTTCCCAAGAATCTCTAGTCTCATACTTTGAGGTATGACCAATCTGGTGCCACGAAAGAGTAAATGGTGCTTGCAGTATAATTCGTCCTGATAGGGCCAGTATGGTTTACATTCTTCAGGTAATGTCTTTTGATGTTTAGGCCAGCCACCTTTTACAATCCAATTACCAGCTGTAAGGTAGAATCCTGCTGCGTCATTTCTATGTATCGATCCTGTACTTCTTGGGGGTGGGTAGTTATGGTATGTACTGCGGTTTGTGGGCCTTCCAGTTCAGGTGTGTTGATTAACATGTGTTTTTGAGGGGCTCGTGAGAGCATGTCGGCGATCAAAAGTTGTTTGCCAGGGACATAAATTAGATCGATCTGGTAGCGAAACAATCGCATGGTAAGCCGTTGTAGACGTGGTGAGATGAGTCGTAGAGGTTTTTGCAACAATCCTATGAGAGGATTATGGTCTGTTTGTACGGTGAATCGTGTTCCTGCCACATAGTAGTGGAAGTGTTCGCATGCGTAGACTATAGCCAGTAATTCCTTGTCTATTTGGGCGTAGCGTTGTTGGGTTGGATTAAAGGATGTCGATGCGTATTCCACTGGGTGGCCGTCCTGTAGGAGAACGGCTCCTACTCCGTGCGGGCTTGCGTCTACTGATAGTACGATTGGTTGCTCCGGGTTAAAATATGCTAGTACTGGGGCTGTGGATGTAAGTGTTTTTAAGTTGTCATAATGACGTTGATGTGTGGCTTCCCATCGAAAATCTGCATCCTTTTTAAGCAAGGCTCGTAGTGGAGCTGTGTCTTCGTTAGAATTAGGAATGAATTTTGCGTTGTAGTTTATCATGTCGAGGAAGCTTTGTAGCGCCAGTTTGTCTGTTGGTGGTGGTAAGGACGTAATCGCTTGGACTTTTCTTGGATCTATTTGTACTCCAGATGGGGTAAGGAGATGTCCTATGTAGGTTGTTTTTGTTACTGCCAGTTGTAGTTTTTGACTACTAAACCGTAATCCTATTTGGTAGGCTTTTTCTAGAATTCTTATTAATGAATGTATGTGCGAGTTCATGTCCGGTGTGGCAATAAGAAAATCGTCCGTCGATATATGTACTTCTGGAAATTGTGTCTTTGGATAGATGCGTCGTAAGGCTGCTTGACAAACTTCCGAGCCTGTTGAGATGCCCATGGGGAGGCGCGTGAAACGATATTAGCCTTCTGTCGTGGCAAATGTGCACAGCTTTGAACTGGATTCATCAAGTTGTATTTGCCAGAAAGCGCTCTGGACGTCTAATACAGTAAAGATTGTAGCTCCATTTAGCTCCGCAAATATTTGTTGGGACGTTGGAACTGGATATGGTGTGCGCATTATAGCCTTGTTGAGCCGCCGAGGATCAAGACAAATGCGGACTGTGCCATCCTTCTTTGGGGCGGTCACCATCGGATGTACCCAATCCACTGCATCCTGGACTGGGACTATGATTCCAAGTTGTAGAAGTCGGTTTAGTTCATGTCTCACTGGCTTTTGCAGTGCTATCGGTATTTTGTGGGCGGTGGCTATGTGAGGCATAGTGTTGGGTTTCAATTGTATGTGATGGGTGCCCGGAATTATGCCAATTTCGCCGAATACTGAGGAGTATTGTCGAATTACTTCCGTGGGTGTAATTTGTAGAGTCGTTGTCGTATGGTCTTCTTCGCCAGCTAATGATGTCGAGTTCACTTGATATTCTGGACGTGGTCCCAATGGTCTTCGGTGGTGTTCAATGAGGCCTAGTTGAAAAGAGGCTGCGGCACCCAGTATTGGCGTCCGGTCGTCCTTTATGACGTAAAATGGGCAGGTGATTGATGCATTGTAAGAGGTGCATGGGAGATCGACTATGCCTTCTATCGGGACTGTATGGCCAGAGTATGCTGTTACCGTGCACTCTAAGAAATAGAGGTGTAAGTCTACACCTTTTTAACTCTTTTTGATGGTGCTAAATTCAACACCATTTCCAGTGTTGGTTTACAACCCAAAGGGTGTTAAATTACACACTCTAAGGTGTTCTTTAACACCTTTAAAATAAGTTTATATGGATCGAAATTTGACACCGTTTCAGTTGTTCCTTTACACCCCTGAAAGGATTTAATAACCCTTTTAAGCAATGGGTGTCAAAGATAAGAGTGTCGCATAAAACCTTTAAGAGTGTCGCATAAAACCTTTAAGAGTGTCGCATAACACCTTTAAGAGTGTCGCATAACACCTTTAAGAGTGTCGCATAATACCTTTAAGAGTGTCGCATAACACCTTTAAGAGTGTCCCATGAAACCTTTAAGAGTGTCGCAAAACATCTTAAAGAGTGTCGCTTAACACCTTTCAGAGAGTCGCAAAACACCTTGAAGAGTGTCGCAAAACACCTTTAAGAGTGTCGCAAAACATCTTAAAGAGTGTCGCTTAACACCTTTCAGAGTGTCGCTTAACACCTTTCAGAGTGTCGCATAACACCTTAAGATTGTCGCTTAACACCTCTCGGAGTGTTGCATAACACCTTTAAGAGTGTTGCATAACACATTTAAGAGTGTTGCATAAAACCTTTAAGAGTGTTGCATAAAACCTTTAAGAGTGTTGCATAAAACCTTTAAGAGTGTTGCATAAAACGTTTAAGAGTGTTGCATAACACCTTTAGGAGTGTTGCATAACACCTTTAAGAGTGTTCCATAACACCTTTAAGAGTGTCGCATAACACATTTAAGAGTGTCGCATAACATCTTTCAGAATGTCGCTTAACACCTCTCGGAGTGTCGCATAACACCTTTAAGAGTGTCGCATAACACCTTTAAGAGTGTCGCTTAACACCTTTAAGAGTGTCGCTTAACACCTTTAAGAGTGTCGCATAACACCTTTAAGAGTGTCGCATAACACCTTTAAGAGTGTCGCATAACACCTTTAAGAGTGTCGCATAACATCTTTCAGAATGTCGCTTAACACCTCTCGGAGTGTCGCATAACACCTTTAAGAGTGTCGCATAACACCTTTAAGAGTGTCGCATAACACCTTTAAGAGTGTCGCATAACACCTTTAAGAGTGTCGCATAACACCTTTAAGAGTGTCGCATAACACCTCTAAGAGTGACGCATAACACCTCTAAGAGTGTCGCATAACACCTCTAAGAGTGTCGCATAACACCTTTAATAGTGTCGCTTAACACCTTTAAGAGTGTCGCTTAACACCTTTAAGAGTGTCGCATAACACCTTTAAGAGTGTCGCATAACACCTTTAAGAGTGTCGCTTAACACCTTTAATAGTGTCGCTTAACACCTTTAAGAGTGTCGCTTAACACCTTTAAGAGTGTCGCTTAACACCTTTAAGAGTGTCGCATAACACCTTTAAGAGTGTCGCATAACACCTTTAAGAGTGTCGCTTAACACCTTTAAGAGTGTCGCTTAACACCTTTCAGAGTGTCGCTTAACACCCTTAAGAGTAGGAGGAAATTTCTCACGTGCAGAACTATACCCCTTTAAGTTAGTGTATTTCAGGAGTGAAGTGTGTAATGGCTAACTTAATATGCATTAAGTCAGCCATTTGATCATCTTAAAATGCAGTGTAAAATTGCATGGAAAAATCGGTAAATTTTCCCGTATTAAACCTTCTGAAAAAAGGCAGACAGTTTGCGATTTGTACAAATGCAATGGAAATTAAATTGGTTTTTGAGGCCATAATATTCAGGCAGTAGATTTAGACGTTCTTCTTAAATTTAATAATCTCTTTTCACTAAGAGTTTTTCGAGCACCAGAAACGCGTTTAATCTAATTTACTCTACAACATTTACAAAAGCAAAACCCTTTTTGTACTCTAATTTTTCTCAAAATGATGATAAAACATGTCAAAAAAGCAAGTGCCCTACAAGTTGGCCTGTCAACACTAGACTAGAGGTCTGAAAATGGTCTCTACATGGTTTAAACTTAAACATCATACCAGTAGTAGTTTAAATTAAGGTGTATTATGGTTTATTTTTTTACAAAGGAAACGTGCTATAGAGAAAAATCTATCCCGTTTACCAGTCCCTTTAGAGATCCAGAGTTCATGACGCAACTATTGATATTACTTCAATCCTAATTTTTTTAAGAAAAAAATACTAGCGTTGTGGTTTTAAAACCTAGAACCATCAGAGAACATTTGATTATTGCCATTAGAGAAGCAAACACAACAGGGCAGGGCTGCCATCGGAGGTGGTTTCCCTCACATCAAGAAGCACCGTTAGAGGCAGAGGGAGTTGGCCAGCCTTCCGCGTGTAGTGACCGGGGCTTCGTCTGGTGTTGCCCAATGCCAATATTAATGAACTAAGTCTACAGGGTGTTTCTGAAAAGTCCATCACAAATTAAGGGGCGTGTTTATGGGACCAAACTGAGCGGAAAGTACCAAAGAACATGGGGTGTACAACATTTTGTTACGGAGATATGGCCTTCCAAACATTCGCCCCTAAAACAAGGAAATATCCAAAAATGAGGAGTAACACTCAAGACCGACTAACCAGCTTGTTTAAAATTACTAGACAATTTCAATAGCCTTTAATCGAACAATTGATTTCTACCTTTACTAATCAGAAGCGTATAAATGAGTAGAAGTATGCCTACGGTGGTAATGTAAAATTAATCCCAAGTGACATGATGTTTCAAGATCTTCCCAGCACCAAGTAAAATGGTTCTGATTGAAGGGACTTTTATTAGCACAGCGTAAACAACGTTATTTTCAGGAATTAGTCCAAATGTCCACGGGCGGCATTACAAAAACGAGGCAGTCTTTCGAATGATACTTGGACATGTTGGAAGATCCCTGGCTTGTTCCTGTTATCTCAAACCGTAAAAACCTACGCAAATCTTCATCATCACGGACAACACTCTTGTACGTTAGGTATGACCTTGAGAAAACCTAAAAGGACATCTCGAATGTATTTGAAAAACCCATCTCCAATTAAGGGGCGTGTTGTTTGTTTCCAACAGAGTAAACTCGCCCAGAGAACAATTACAATGCAGAGCCACGTTTCGGCGTTAATGGCCCACAAAGGTGGTCCCAAACAAAAGAACAAACTTTAATTTGTTTCGTTCAGTAAGTGTTTCATGTGTCATAGATAAAACGCCATGATTAATGCACAAAGAAAATGTTATTGACAAGTTTTCGGACCGCGATGCTGAAATGTGGTGGTGCACCATCGTGCATGAACCACATTCTGTTTATTAAACCTAAGGGTACGTCTTCGAGTAGTTCTGGTAAATCGTCCCGTAAGAACTACAAGTAAGCCACACCGTTTAACCTGGGCTCTAGGAAATATGGCCCAATTAAATTGTCACCCACAATACTACACCACACGTTTAAGCTGAATTGTACTTTGTGAATTCTAACGCAAGTTGCGTGTGGTTTTTTCTTAATCAGCAAACCAATTGGCGGCTGCTTGTTTTTGGATCGTCCTCGAAAATAGTGAGAACTTCGCCTATTCTTAAAAAACAGAGCACTAAAACAGAGCACTATGTTTTTTAAGAAAGGAATAAAAGAGGTTTCACGTACATGTGTTTGTTTTATTAAACTCATAATTCAACGAAGTCTGTTTCAATGCCTTTCTTCACAAATGCCGAATATGCGGATATGCACCTAATGTATGGACTAGCCGAGGGGAATGCCGCTGCAGCTGTACGCTTGTATCAGGAAAGATTTCCGCAGAGGCGACTACCAAATCGACTGACGTTCGAGGCTGTGGACAGACGTTTGAGGCAAGATGGACGAATCCAACCGGCTGGACCTCAACCTAGAGCGAGAGCCATCCCAGAGGCCGTAGAAGACGAAGTTCTCACCATTTTCGAGGACGAGCCTGAATCAAGTACCCGCCAAGTTGGTCGCCGATTAGGCGTAAACCACACGCTCGTGTGGAAAATCCTCAGAAGCCACCGGTTTCATCCTTTCCATGTTCAAAAAGTTCAAGGTTTGAATCCAGCGGACTACCCACGACGCACGGCGTTTTGTCAGTGGTTTCTGGCTAAAGTAAACGATATCGATTTCCCACGGGATTTGTTGGTTACTGACGAAGCTAACTTTTCACGGGATGGTATTATTAACTTACATAATAAACATCAATGGTCCCAGCTAAACCCCCACGCAACTTGCGTTAGAAGTCACCAAGTACAATTCAGTTTAAACGTGTGGTGTGGTATTGTGGGTGACAATTTAATTGGGCCATATTTCCTAGAGCCCAGGTTAAACGGTGTGGCTTACTTGCAGTTCTTACGGGACGATTTACCGGAACTACTCGAAGACGTACCCTTAGGTTTGGTAAACAGAATGTGGTTCATGCACGATGGTGCACCACCACATTTCAGCATCGCGGTCCGAAATTATCTTAACGCGACCTTCCCTTTGCGGTGGTTAGGTCGAGGTGGACCTGTGGAGTGGCCTGCTCGATCACCCGATCTGAGCCCTTGTGATTTCTTTCTTTGGGGCCACCTGAAAGACTTAGTTTATCAGACTGAAGTGCCCGATGTTGAAGAGCTACGTCGACGAATAATTCACGGCTGTCAAACAATTCGCGAAACTCCAGGCATTTTTCAACGTGTAAGGGAATCATTTGTAAGACGTGCTAATGTGTGCCTTAACACGGGTGGTGAACACTTTGAACAATTTTTGTAACTAGTTGCAATTAAATGTTAAAACTTGTCAATAAATTCATTTTCTTCGTGCATTAATCATGGCGTTTTATCTATGACACATGAAACACTTACTGAACGAAACAAATTAAAGTTTGTTCTTGTTTTTGGGACCACCTTTGTGGGCCATTAACGCCGAAACGTGGCTCTGCATTGTAATTGTTCTCTGGGCGAGTTTACTCTGTTGGAAACAAACAACACGCCCCTTAATTGGAGATGGGTTTTTCAAATACATTCGAGATGTCCTTTTAGGTTTTCTCAAGGTCATACCTAACGTACAAGAGTGTTGTCCGTGATGATGAAGATTTGCGTAGCTTTTTACGGTTTGAGATAACAGGAACAAGCCAGGGATCTTCCAACATGTCCAAGTATCATTCGAAAGACTGCCTCGTTTTTGTAATGCCGCCCGTGGACATTTGGACTAATTCCTGAAAATAACGTTGTTTACGCTGTGCTAATAAAAGTCCCTTCAATCAGAACCATTTTACTTGGTGCTGGGAAGATCTTGAAACATCATGTCACTTGGGATTAATTTTACATTACCACCGTAGGCATACTTCTACTCATTTATACGCTTCTGATTAGTAAAGGTAGAAATCAATTGTTCGATTAAAGGCTATTGAAATTGTCTAGTAATTTTAAACAAGCTGGTTAGTCGGTCTTGAGTGTTACTCCTCATTTTTGGATATTTCCTTGTTTTAGGGGCGAATGTTTGGAAGGCCATATCTCCGTAACAAAATGTTGTACACCCCATGTTCTTTGGTACTTTCCGCTCAGTTTGGTCCCATAAACACGCCCCTTAATTTGTGATGGACTTTTCAGAAACACCCTGTATATTTATGCAAAACCAAGGAAATGAATATATAAAAATCATCAAAAGCTGAACTAAATATAGATGGCGCAACAAAGAAGGTTAATTTAATTTTAAGTGTACACGGCGCCCACACTCTTCCTAAAAGGCTCAAAGTGCTGGGCTTCGGTTGAATAAAAATTTTTTACAAAACCCTAATAATAACAAAATTTATTCTGATCTAAAATTGCTTGCTTCTGCTGATATAAATTTGAAATACAAACAAAACTTTCATTAAAAATCCATTAAAATCTCAACAATTTACTGTAAATTGTTTATTTCCCCCGATTTAAATATAAGTTTATCCTTTTAAGCATCATTTTGCAATAATATCAAAGGATATGTTATTGATTATGGCTTATTTCACCTTTCTTTTATATATAGATAAGCTAGCAAATCGTTAAACAAGGTATCTCTTTACTACTCTATTATTATCGGAGATATATTAGCATTATACACACTCAGTAAGTGCCGTCTTTTGACGCTATTTCGTACTTTGGTAAAGCCGAACTAGGCGCGGGAGTTCGGTTAAATGGTACGTCCCAAGGTTGGTTTCCATTGTAAATTCTGTTCAAGGGTAGGGAAAAAACACGACCATCAGAGAAATATTTTCATTATTGGTAACTCTTTAACGTTAAACAACCAGAAAACCTGACCTTGTAACTTCGCCAACATTATTAATTCAGGCCTATTTCGACAATTTTTTTCGGTACCCTTTAATTCGCCGAATGCGTCCGCAAGGGGCACGCTTTAGAACCTAAATTTCCCGCGAAATTTGAAACGCAGCAAAACTTGGCGTGAATATCCATATAGTAGACGATGGTCATTCTTTTTTTAAAGGGCTGAGGGATGAGATTAGATAATAGAACATCAAGAATTATTAGATTTTTAGGGATGGAATCGTTGTAACTTCTAAATATAAAATAAGGAATTTAAGAATGAAAAAACCCTTTCTATTCGTTTAATTTTTCTAGTAAGTTTTTTATTTTATCTCATTAAGAGTGTCGCCTAACACTATTAGGAGTTTCGCCTAACACTATTAGGAGTTTCGCCTAACACTATTAGGAGTTTCGCCTAACACTATTAGGAGTTTCGCCTAACTCTATTAAGAGTGTCGCCTAACACTATTAAGAGTGTCGCCTAACACTATTAAGGGTGTCGCCTAACACTATTAAGAGTGTCGCCTAACACTATTAGGAGTGTCGCCTAACTCTATTAAGAGTGTCGCCTAACTCTATTAAGAGTGTCGCCTAACACTATTAAGAGTGTCGCCTAACACTATTAAGAGTGTCGCCTAACACTATTAAGAGTGTCGCCTAACACTATTAAGAGTGTCGCCTAACACTATTAAGAGTGTCGCCTAACACTATTAAGAGTGTCGCCTAGCACTATTAAGAGTGTCGCCTAACACTATTAGGAGTGTCGCCAAACACTATTAAAAGTGTTGCCTAACACTATTAGGAGTGTCGCCTAACACTATTAGGAGTGTCGCCTAACACTATTAGGAGTGTCGCCTAACACTATTAGGAGTGTCGCCTAACACTATTAAGAGTGTCGCCTAGCACTATTAGGAGTGTCGCCTAACACCGTTAAGAGTGTCACCTAACACTATTAAGAGTGTCGCCTAGCACTATTTAGATTCTCGCCTAACACCGTTAAGAGTGTCGCCTAACACCTGTAAGAGTGTCGCTTAACACGTTTAGCAGTGTTTTATAATGGTACAATACCGCCTGATTACCAATTTCTTAGTTATTTTATTTAAAGGAAAAATATGTTCTTTCATGAATATCATCTTTAAATAAATGTTTAACAAATAATTTTTTACTCTAATATTCAAACATTAATGGAAATAAAAGACCTTATTTAAGAAACCAGCCATATTATAAATTTCCATGTTTAATTTCAAAAGGTGTTTTTAAAGTGTTACTTTACACTGTATTTACACCTTAAATTGGCCACAAAAACTCAAGGTAATAAAAACTCTCTTTTGGGTGTTTTTACGGTGTAAAAAAAATAGTATTCTAAATTTACACCCTTTTAACACATTTTTAACACTTCGATTTCTTAGAGTGTGTGGACAGGTTGTCGAAGTGTCAGCCTGCCTGGTAATGTTTCGTAAATTTGGTTTGGAATGATGTTTACTTTAGATCCTGTATCCACCTTGAAGGTTATTGGCTTGTCAAGGAGATATATTTGGTCGTAGATCTCGTCCTCTCTCGGTAAGTGTGTAAGTGGACGTAAGTCTAACTTGGGTACATCAAGTGTGTGGGTGTCCAATGTTATACTGTAGTTGAAAACCTCGTTATAATCGGCTGGGATCTCGTCAAATGCCATGGGTTGGCGTGAGTAGTCCTGTAAGGGCTCTCTGTCCTCCTGGGCCTGTTGTATTTCTTGAAGTGAAAACGTCTTTCGACACTTGGGGCGCCAGTGTCCCCTAATGTTGCAATTGAGACATTTCGAGTTTCTTGCTGGGCAAGGTCTCCCCCCGTGACTTGTAGTACAGTTGGGACAGTCGTGATTAGGTTGCCGCTCCTCATATGGGGTATTCCGGCGATTACTGGTTGAAAAGCGCGAAGAGTTAATTTGGTAGTGTGGCTGGCGCAAGATGGTTATGGGTGCGGTGTGACGTGGTCGCTGTGTCTGGAACCTCCGTCGATTCATTGCATCAAGGGTATCTATTGGTATGTCGTTTGTTGTATTTACCCGAGTGGCGTGCTGTGTGCCCATCAAGGAGGCCTGAATGCTGGATGTTTCTTCCGCTTGACATCGGGCAACAGCTATGTCAAGTGTCAGGTTGGGTGTAGATAGTAGTTGTTTCCGTAGTTTGTCATTGTGTATGCCTACGACGATTAGGGTGGTTATCAATTGATCAGTTAATGGAGTAAAATCGCACTCATAAGCCTTGGCCTTCAACTCCGTGAAGAAATGATCGAATGTTTGGTTCTCTTGTTGTTTCGTTGTTAGAAACAAATAACGCGAATAGAGCAGATTTTTGTATGGTTGATAATAAGTGTCAGATGCCGCTATAATTACCGGAACGGTAAGGGGGGCCTCTACTTCTGGAATTGGAAGCGTATTGTATATTCTTCTGCCAACCGGGCCTAATACGTGTAAGAATGTGGCGCGTTGAATCGATACGGTTTCGCCATTTAACTTGGCTGCAGTGGCGTATATGACGTAACCTTCTTTGTATTCCCTCCAAGCGGTAGCAGGGTCTTTACCGGGTATAAATTGCGCAGGGCTTTTGAACGATGCCATCTGGAGTCAGTCTCCTTCTTCTGTGGTCGAAATCAGTTTGGGCCTTGGCGTGTTGTGACGGTGCGGATCTTTCTGTATACGTTTGCGTGGGGCCGGTATCCCACCTCTATCACCATGTTATAATAATACGTCGGGCATAAAAACTTAAAAACAGTTTCTTTATTACTTTGATATAAGTTCGTTAGATTAACATTAAGAATGACTACATCGCTCGAGTATCTGATCCTGACTGTCGACTCGCCGATCTACCTAGCCTGACTATAGCTTTGTTTATCGTGTAAGTTTCTTATTGGCCAGTCCAGATCACGTGAATAAGCTAGCCTCGTCTGCGTCACGTGACAACATTATAACATAATGGGCGCCACTGGAGGCTTGCGGGCGCTTTAGCTTTGATAGAAATGAAAGCAAGTGATCTTTCAATTACCACCTTAGAATCGTTACTCCATGCAGAATACCAATGTAAAACGGAACTACATTTGAAAACCTTAATTTACATAAAAATATTTTTTTTGAAAACCACATAATAGCACAAGGAGAATAATCTAATATTATTCACCTTGTGATAATAGTAAATATGAAGCATTCAACAGTTGAAAAATCTGAGCTTTTGTTTGAATTCAATTTAATTTCATTGCCTTAAAAAACCATGACAACCCAAGAATGGCAATATTAAACAATTTTTGGTCAATTTTGACGTACGTATGTTTGATAAATCCAATAGTTCTAAATCTTAAAAAATAATATTGCAAATAATTTCAAAAAAAATGATTTATTAAATTAAATAAAATTGTGTTATAAAAGAACGCTACACCTGAAGAACTACGTTTTGTCTCCAAAATAAATAAAATATGTTAAACTTCTGAAGTTTTTTTCATCTTTATTATAGCATTTACAAATAGAAATTTAAAATATTTATAAATAAAATAAGGTATACTGATCTAATGTTCATTCATTTCATGGTAATGTTCAATAAGCCTAGGATTCATCGTCAGATAACTTAGTTTTCGCTTATGAATAAGTTTGAACTGTGTGCGAACGCGATCCGGAAATTTTTGAAAACGTTTGCTCCTATTTGCCGACTGCTAACGCCGTGACAGACACACAGACACGTCCAACGTACTACCTCTACGTGACGTCATCGTCATTTCGAGAGATAAAAATCGTTGAACATGTAATTATGGGTATTATTTTTAGTGTAGAACACATGCGTATAGCAAAGTTATTAGCGCAAAGGATTTTACTTCTACACAGACACAGCTTGCTCCATAAAGCCGAAAACATCCAAGGCTTTAACAACAGAGAATTTAAAATTAATTCGATTTGAGATTCATTTATATAAATGATATTAAATTTAAAATAGTTTGACGCTTGGGTGCTATTTTGGGAGACTGACGAGCCTTAAATTTTCTATTATCCTAAATAAGAACATTTGTGCTCCGAAATGTTCAAATGAACAATAAAAAATTCATCACTCCCAAAAGGTTTGCGTAAATAATCTGTACTGATAATTTACATCCTTGAGACGGTTTGCTTCGTTTTCTAAGACATAACGGTTCTTTCGTCGATTTGATACGAAGGCTGCGATTCATTTAAGGGTTTGAAAATCTTAAAAAAAAGAGATTATTAAGTACATTTTTCTGTGTTATCTGCGATTTCCTATTTCTCACAGAGGCTTCTTTTTCTTTGAGATCTAAACAAGTATTTATCGCCTGACGTCTCGTATTTTCAGCTCAAATGTAGACACATTCGTTTTCAGAACCACTTGTGTTACACGGACGAGACTAGACTAAGCGTTGGGTTTTAATAACTGTATGGTGTTTATTGGATAACGTTGAAAGTATTATTTCGTCGTTTGAAAGGCCCCGAGAATCTTGTTTAATTTAAAATGAGTTCGTACATTTTGGAGGACTTTTGCGAATCTCCATTTTGGGTACGTTTCATGTTTTTATTACGTTTACCATGCAGGGCTCTGATAATAACATTTAAAAGCTTTAAAATAGGGTAGAAATATTCAACACTTTTGTTGAATTATGAAGTGTTTATTTTTGTTAAGCAGGATGCTAATTTGACCTGGTACACTGATAATCCGGATTTTACACCGTGTTTTCAAAAGACAGTTTTAGTTTGGGTGCCATGTGCAATATTATGGTTGTTTCTTCCGTTGGAAGTTTATGCGATAGCCAGGTCTCCACGGAGAAGCCTTCGCTATTCCCATCTAGTCATTACGAAAAGTGTAAGTACTTCTATACTCAATTAGCACCTTTGTAGGACACGAAATGCATGCTCATCTGCCAAAGCAGGATGCCTGCGTTCTTGACACTGCTTATTCGTACCTACTGAAGCGTGATTAATTAGAATTTCAAAAAGCCGGGAAGAATAGTCGTTTGACATAAACCAAATTGGGGTTTATGTCGCAGAGTGAAGTTATGTGTATTTCTCCAGAAATTGAGAGAAGTTCTAAAAGCTAAAGTAATTATATACTAACTTGTGGTCCCGGGATATTACAATTTTAAGGGAAGTAAGAATTTCCGTTAATAATTTTTCACTCTATAAATAGCACATCGAAGTGCTAAGCACTGAAATTTTTAGAGCTCGGCTTTATCTATCCATTATTCACGTTATTTTATCATTATCCATACTCGAACAGAACTTACATGTTAAATCGTATTGTAATCCACAACTTTTTTTATAAATAATCCGTTATCCACCAATTTGTGGATAATGGATAGAAAATGCCGAGCTCTAGAAATTTTAAGCCTTCTATTAAGGGTTCGGGATGTGTTAGGGGTAATCGTCTTAGCAGTACATAAAGTTGTGCATCGTCGGGCTATTTACGCCGCTACTCACTCAATATTTCTTCTTGTGTCGTACTATTACAATTATTACTATTATAGTAGTAAGGGTTATGGCTAAACATTTTAGATTTCTGTTTGTGTCTCACTAATACAATTATAACCGAAGTAAATTCAGGGAAGTAAGCGTAGCACATCGAGGGCTATTCACCCAAATTCTAAAAGGAGTTAATTTTTTAAAGTAAGGATTCTTTCGGTAAAAATAAAGAAACTCTTGATTTACCTCTTGTTTTCAAGAGAAATATTATGCTTTTAAAAGAGCTCGGCATTATCTATCCATTATTCACGTTGTTTTATCTTTATCCATACTCGAACATTATCCACAGAACTTACATGTTAAATCGTATTATATCCACAACTTTGTTTATAAATAATCGATTATCCACCAATTTGTGGATAATGGATAGAAAATACCGAGCTCTAGCTTTAAAGAGAGGGTGAAGTGAAAAATCAAGTGATTTTTCATTTTTTTAACGATTCTTCTTTAGAGCTCGGCATTTTCTATCCATTATCCACAAATTGGTGGATAGCCGATTATTTATAATCAAAGTTGTGAATATAATACGATTTAACATGTCAGTTCTGTGGATAATTTTCGAGTATGGATAAAGATAAATTAACGTGGATAGTGGATAGATATTGTCGAGCTCTACTTCTTCATGTTAGAAGAAGAAGGCCAGTCGGCGTAGTGAAACATTCAGGAAATATCCCCGAATAATTTAAAATTAAAATTATGTTGGAATTTTATGGATAATTTGAAATATGGACCTCTGACCAATCGCGTGACGCCCTACTTTCTTGTTAACAAAATTTTCGTGGCACGATGCATGCCAAATGAAATTTATAGCGAGATTTGATAAAATTTGCGTGTGATATGACAATCTTGGCGCGAGATGTAGAGTGTGCAAATGGAATCGAAACCTAATCTGAATTTTAAAATCATTCGGATATATTTCCTGAATTTTTTATTATGCAGACTGGTCTCATAATTATTGGAAGAATCGATAAAAAATTACTTCATTTTCCACTTCCCCCTCCCTTTTATAAGAGCTGTAGTATGGGAACGATGTGGCTTTAACACGGGTCTTGACAATCTCGTTCTTTTCGAAATTGATGGAACTTCGTAGAATGTTCATAGAATATAGCTGCTACTTCTTACCTTGTCGTTTCAGTTCTTGACTTTGTTACTGGCCGCAATTAGCGTCTTAAAATTTGGAAAACAAATTTATTACGGCAATTTTCAAGTCGTTGACAATTTGGCGGTCGTCCTCCAATTCGGAACATTTGTAAGACAATATGTTAAATCCTTCTCGAGAGCTATACATCTGACGAAATAAACTGAGATTTCATGTTTCAGATCCTGGCGTTATTTCTCACCATTTACGGCCGAGTGGGTGGTCCGGTTTTGTCGGGAATCTTCACGTTGTATTGGTTTCTCTTAACACTAGCGGAAACGATTACGTTGAGGTCCACCATCATAAAATACCATTTCCAAGTTAGTGACAATGTTTTTCCATTTTTAGCTAGATGTGGTTATTTATATCGAGTGCAGCCTTGGCGCTGATGGTGTTTCTGTCGTCTGTGGAGGTTACACGATAAACCAGTGTGACTTGCAACAAAGTAAGGCAAGATCCGCTATCACCACCGACATTTTATTGTGAAAGAGTTAAAATGGTGCCATCATATTAGTTGGATAGGCAGAAAGAAGTTTACAGGTGTCAGGTTAAGCAATGATCAGCTTCCAGCTCTGGATAATATTGGGAAATAAAGAACATTGACATTGTGAATGAATTTACCCGGTTATGTTGTGGCAATCCTGAAGTTAAGATTTAATTTTATGGAAAAAAGCCGATTTTTCGGAAAGCGTTTATAGGTCTAGTCAAAATTGTTTTGTTTAAAACTCCGATTTTCCGGTTTGCACGGTTTAGTAGATAGAATTGAGAATTATTTTCAGGCGTAGAGGGCACTATTAATAAAGGCTGGTTTTCTATTCTTTATTTACAGTTGTCATTTAAATCGTTTCCTCACTCTATAATATATTTTTATTGGCAACAGCTTTTTAGCTACAAGTGTGAAAGACTAAGTCACTTTTACGACTATGATCTAAGAGTGTGTTTTTGGTTTGTATAAATATTGATTGGGAAGAGTTTTAAATATAATCCTTTGAGTTAGCGCGTGGGCATTAGAACTTAATCCAATCGTTGGACGTCTCGTACATTACCTTAGCGAGTTAGAGAATTGTTTTATGTCAGCGCGTACAAAGCTAACACTACCTCCCCACCACCAACCCACAACTAGCTAATACGGAAATCTCGATTTACGTGACTTACATGATGGTATTGTTAAAATAAACATTTTTTTAAATTTTTCAGAACGTCAAAGATGATTATTTTGAGTTAGTAATTCAGTCGGTAATTTACCCTCTAGTAGTTGTTACCCTCGGAATACACACACTGACTGACACTGGGCAGCACTACGGGAAAAATACATATTCAATGGAAAACAAATCGGTAATATTCTAAACATTTTTATCACAAGTTTCAGTAGATAAGTTCGACACTATTTACCAAGAAGTAGGCTTATTTGATTAGTTTTCGCTAACATTTTAGTAAAGCGTAGTGCACATTGCATTTCTATTATATACAATAACAAAGTTTTGACATCTGAATGTTATTGAACACAATATCTCTAACAAAAAGATTATTTTCTGACTTAAAGAGATCAAAGGAAGATGATGCATCGTTTTCTTCTCGCGTCGTTCATTCATGGCTTACCAGGTAAATGTGCCGTTCTCATGTATGCACTTACTTGAAGAACTTATTTCAAGGAAACAGATTGTAGTTTAATTCTATCTTGCAAATTTTTTATTAAAATTTTCAAACGAATTGCAGTGTACTCTGGAAAGGTTGGAAGAAAAACCTGGAGCCATCGGATGTTTTCGAACTGAATGACTCGGAGCGAGCACTAACTGTCTCGCGCCTTTTGGAAAAACACTGGAAACCCCACGCTACGGCCAGAAGTGAAGGCGATAAAATGGAAATGAAAAGATTTTCGGATGAAAGAAACGAAACCAAATATCACTTCAAATCCATTGCTTGGTCCTTGTTGAGGACAATCGGGCCTTACCTAATATTTGGAGTGGTATTTCAAGTTTTGGCCGATATAGTGTCTTTCGCTTGTCCCCTATTGATAGGGTAAATACGTTTACTATTTTGGCTACATATATAGGGACCATCACAAACCAACAATTAATGCTAAAAGGATAATAAGTTCATACATTGCTTCCAGTTGCTTTTTGTAAAAGTCTGAAACGCGGTCAGAAATGTGCAATGTCCTCAGATAGGAACCTTCCTTTTTCTATAGGTCATATAATGCTAATTTGAAGAACTGATTAAACCGTAGTTGATCTTAAAAGCTGTTGGCAACGCTGCAATGAGCTTAAAATTAGGGGATCGGGAAGAAATTTCCATTAGCTCTTAAAGCGTCACAATCCAGTAAAGTAATTAACTTAATTCTGTCTTTAGTGCGATTATTGATTACTCGACGAGCGAAGATCCTTTGTGGAAGGGCATTTTCTACGCTTGCCTTTACGGTTTGGCCAGTCTTGCGCAATCTTTTTTGCAAGAAGGCAGCGCCATTTTTCACACCAAACTTGGACTGAGGCTCAAATCCGCCACCATGCATGTTTTGTACAAAAAAGTAAGTTACTTTTTTCGTGATAGTGGGTTGCTAGTTCATTAATGAGATTCGTCGAAGCAGACATTTCGCTTGACGAGCAGCGATCGACGTGACCTGACAATGGGCGAAATACTGAACACGATGTACGTGGACACGAACAGATTTCAAGTTCTGTCGCCGCAACTGAGTCTCTTGTGGTCGGTCCCGGTACAAACAGTACTGTGCTTCGCCTTCATGTATCAAGAACTGGGCTATTCCGCCTTAGCTGGAATCGTACCTATTATCGTTCTTCTGCCGCTTAACTATATCAGCACCAAGAAATATAAAGAATTGCAGGTAAATTTTATTCAAAGGAAACATCAATTGATTGAATCCCCAGACAGTAGATCGTAAAAGGTTTAGCGTATATTCTTGTTCTTTTCAAGTTACGTAAATAAAATTTCCGTATTAGCTAGGTATGGTTTGGTGGCGGAAAGGGCGTGTTAGTTTCATATGTTCTAATGTATGAGTGGTTTCATATTATCTATATCGCTAAGGTTATGTCCGAGATAGACCAACGGTTCTGGTACATTAAGTTCTTACCAAGGTGAGAAATAAGGAAAATTTTTATACTGGTCATTTGACCAGTTGAGCCCAAGGGTTTTAATTAAAAAACTGGTCAATGACCACTTAATATTTCTACATACTGTCAGAGCTGCACTGAAATGGCTCTAGGAATGGTTTTATATACTGTTTATTTGTTTTATAAGCATTTATTTCTATAACCCACTACTGGGAATTATTTTTTACTAAAGAAGGGGAATTTAAAAAGTTGTCACGGTAACCACTGGACCCCCAGGCATTTAATAAATAAACTGGTCAAAGCAATTTTTAAACTGGTCATTTGCCCATTGCCACCGTCTTATTTCTCACCCTGGTTCTTACCACACCTAGATAAAAGGTATTTGCATCTATCCCACCGCAACACACAAACCTCATACAAACACACCCCGATCATATCGTAAAACGGTAAAAGCTTCATTTCTTTCACAAATTTACCTAAAAACCTATTACATATATATAAAAGGGTAAGGAAAAGTTTTCAACGACAACTGTACCTATAAATAAGTATCTTAGCCTTTATAAATAGTGTCCTTACCACCCGAAAATGAATCTATCATTCAAGCTACCGTTCCCGCATTCTCCATCCCCCGACGGTAACCCCGAAAACCGCAGATTAGAGAAAAATATTTCGATTTTAAACGCTTTCCAATAAATCAGCTTCGATACAACCGTCCATCAAATTAAACCTAAACTTCAGGGTTGCCGCAATCTATTAAAGTGACGATAGCAAGGCTGTTCCATTCCCAATACTTCCAAGAGCCGAAAGTGGATCTTTTCTTAACAATTGTCCCAACAAACTTTGTTTTATGTCCAACCGAAATCAAAAAACTGTTGTTCCATAGCGCTAATGTACTTCCTTTCACAATTCTTTCACATTACAAGCTCCAAGGTGTTAGTGGATCTTTCTTTACTCGGTTTATATCCACGTTTGTTTTTCGTGTACCCGGGTTACAAACACACACAGACAGACAGACAAAACACCATCCCAAAGCTAGGTCTGGTTGCATTACCACATCTAGGAAAACTGAAAGAAATTACGCGTTCAATATTAACTTAAAATGCAATATAACCACCGGGGAGTTCTCCCAGCATTTAATTAGCTCGTTCATTAGGTTGAGCTGATGAAACTGAAGGACAAGAGAATGAAAATGATGAGTGAAATCTTGAACGGAATCCGCGTCTTGAAGTTGTACGCCTGGGAGAGATCGTTTCAAAGAAGTATTCTTCAAACCAGGAAAGAAGAAATTGCACTCATGAAGAAACAAGCCCTCTTCCAAGCAATCAACCTGTTTATAGCATGTGCCATACCAATTTTGGTAAGAATGTAAATATTTATCATAAAGTGTATTGAAAAGAATTTGAGAGCGCGGTGTACCCGTGTCCTAACGCATCGCTTAGTTATCACCATCGTTAATCTAGACTCGCTCTCGGCCGTAAGCACGACGGAAACTCGAATCGGTTTTCGAATAAGTCACCGATGTCGTATGGTTTTCCTCGATATGTCATAGTGAATACCAGTTGAGTTTCCGTCGTCGCGAAATTGAGTCACTCGAGAATTTCCAGAAACGTAAGTTGAGATGGACTGAGAACAAAATTTTTAAAACAAAGTCTGTCAATCATCTTGTCCTTTCAACTATTTATTGAACTCCAAAAATTACTTTCTCTTTTTCCTTCCAAGTCCTTACGTAAATTCTTTCTAAATATTCAGATAACCTCTCCGTGTTTCGCCGTGTATGTATTAACTGGCGACGAAAACGTTCTTACTATGAGGAAAGGTTTCGTCTCCTGGCAGTTGGCACGATTAGTAATGATCTCAATGATTACTTTTCCGGAGACAATAAACACTTTAGTTTTGGTAAGAATAGTGCCAAGTATATTGAAGGGATGGTCAAAACATTAATCGTATATTAATATATTGCCACTATTCTATCCTTTTCCAAAGATCTTTCACTTCTAGAAAAAAATAATAAGATAGGATTGCCCTATTGACCCTCCCTTTAATGAAAGCCTTTCGGAGTGATACCAATATAGCACGTGATTCATTACAGACGCACGTCTCAGTGAGAAGAATTGCAAACTTGTTGAGTCGTGGGGAAAGCAAGGATTACGTGGAGCATATGGCTAGCGACACAAAATATGGTAAGTCAGTTGCACGACTGAATGAGAAGCTCAAGCAAATTTAACGTCAAAAGGATTTATGGGTAAAGATACAAACGTGAAGTTGAACGGAAGAAAAAAGATAATTGAAGAAATGTTATAATTGATAGTGTAATTGGTTAAAAAAGGTTGTGTGAATTTTGTTTTAGATTAATCTTAACGTCCCTTTACGTTATTATTTACTTATATCTATGATGAGTGTGTAATATGGCTATAGGGTGTTTCCGCGAGAGTAAAAAGGGAGAAGAAATAGGGGGCCAAAACCGGTTTTCAGGGGATGTCAACATGGCGTCCTAACGTGGCCAGAGCGGGCAGCCGGCAAGGGGAGAGGAAAGGGGGAAGGTAACTTGACGTCACGCGCAAAGACCCTATAATGAAATACCTTCGACCTTAGTCTTTTAGCCAATTTGCGTGTCTTTTGCAAAGTTATTTTGGGTTGTAGTTTTTGAGCTACCCTCTATAAATCTAGCAAGTTTCAAGCAAGGAGTCGCTAAGCATAGACAAATAAAATGATAGAATCATACACAATTTTAAATGAAAATTTCAGCAATTGAGATTCAGAAGGGAACCTTTCGTTGGAACCCGGAAGAGGTGGCAGCGGCGTGTCTTCAGGACATCAATTTGAAAGTGTCCCGCGGCTCGTTGGTGGCCGTGGTGGGTCCGGTCGGTTGTGGCAAGTCTTCCCTCTTGTCCGCTCTGGTTTCCGAGATGAAGAAGATGGAGGGGAAGGTGAGAGTGGCCGGCCGAGTGGGATACGTCACTCAACAGCCCTGGATACAAAACACCTCACTCAGACAGAATATACTCTTCGTCGATGAACTGGACCGGGAAAGATACGACGGCGTCATACGCGCATGCGCCCTACAACCAGATCTCGACCAGCTACCAGCTGGCGACGAGACGGAGATCGGAGAAAGAGTACGTATCAATAGAGAAGTGAGAGCGATCATATGCCCAATGTACACCTCATACGTATTTGGTCTCACGTCTTGAAAACGTGAAACGGAGATCGGAGAAAGAGTAGGTATCAATGGAACCATAAGAGCAATAGGCCCAATGTACGCATGGTTGGTCGTTAACCGGGAAGATAAGGATCCTCTCTTGAAAACGTAAAACCCAGCACTCTACTAATTTATATGCTGTTTATTATAGGGTATAAATTTGAGTGGTGGTCAAAAACAAAGGGTGAACTTGGCCAGAGAAGTTTATCGAAATGTTGATGTATATCTCTTGGATGACCCATTGGGGGCAGTTGACTCACACGTGGCCAAACATCTCTTCGACGAAGTCATAGGAACGAATGGATTACTTCATAACAAAGTAAAAACCTTGTAATCTTATATTTCTCATAAGAGCACAAAGAGTGACATTTCCAAGAAGAATATTGGTTTAAAGCAATAGGTGGATATATAAAGTATTTGGTCTTGCTGAACTTGTTGAAAAATAAGAAATCGTCATCACAGTTGCGCGTGATTTTGTACGTCACGTGAGTCTGGTGATTCATTGTTAAACCATGGATAAAGATTGCACGTGAGGAAAATTGTTTTCACACTCTTATTGCATGAAAAACATTTTCTCACGCGCATTCTCTATCCATGATCTTACGAATTTGAGCGCGAGCTTCATTTCTCCAGACTTGAAACGTCACTCGTGACGATTTTTTATATTTTTCAATTAGCTCCTCCTACTTTATATATTTGCCTATTTACCTAAGTATTTGCAGATTAAGCTAAAAGGATTAAATGCGTGGTAATCTTTGAAAAAGTTGCCAAAAAAGTCTAAAATAAACGTCGTAAACATCAACGCACAATTTTTCCTTTGACCAGCACATAATTTATCCATAACGATTCTTTCAAGGCCTTTGAGTATAGCTGGTAGGAAAGTAAAATTTCACCTGGCAGTTTGTTTATTTATGATTTACTATTTTTACCTCTCCGAGTGACTATCATGTCACGGAGAAGTATTACATTGGACGTTTCTGTGAGTGTGTCTCCCTACCAACGCGCTTGCATTTGGCAAATCGGAGCAAACATGTTCGCAATATCCGGACCGCGTTCGCAGTTCTCAGAAAGCTATATTTATTTCTACGTTAGGGTTAAGATGTACGTCACGATCGTGTAGGGTTACGAGAAACGTCTAGCCACCCATTGGCAGAACTTTCACATGACTTTCATAAAAGGTTCACGCAATTGCGGTTTTCTTATCATTTATTGTAAATCAAACGCATTATTTACCCTAAATTTTCAAAAATTGGTAAAGAGGCATACGCTAGGATTCAAACGTCAACAATGGCTATGTTTAAAATGATTTTAGGGATAACTTTTCTTAAAACGATATAACTAGAATTAAGGTAAATTACCGACGATTAAAATATTTAATATCAGTTATTATTTATAAAAAAGGACTTGGTTTGCCCAAGCCTAAGAAACAAAACGATAAGAGTTTTTTCCAGTTGACTGAAGCTCGGATATTTTATTTTTCTATATAATTTTAAAGACAGTCCGTATTTTACTACTCTTTAGAATTTAATTCAATCTCCTGATTTTACCGGTAATGGATTTATTTCCTATAAATTAATTGAAATAAAAAATGACTTATCTCAGATTTTTCAACAACAATTCCATTTTCGTAAAATTTTATCATGAAAAATCTGAGATAAGTAATTTTTTATTTCAATTAATTTATAGGAAATAAATCCATTACCAGTAAAATCAGGAGATTGAATTAAATTCTAAAGAGTAGTAAAATACGGATTGTCTTTAAAATTATATAGAAAAATAAAATATCCGAGCTTCAGTCAACTGGAAAAAACTCTTATCGTTTTGTTTCTTAGGCTTGGGCAAACCAAGTCCTTTTTTATATAATATCTGTTCCTTCAGTCTGCATTTGTATTAATCTATTATAAAACAATTTTTTGCCTGAAATGCGAAATTTTTCACTTCTAGGACGAGGTTAATTCTTATAAGATACGGCTCACAATTCGTTTTAGAACCCGAGCTTTATATTCAACTTCAAAACCAACATCCTGCCACGATTTTTAAACTATCAAAGCCGTATCTTTTACAGTCCACTTTACGATTGCAATTATCCATGACATTGCGTTCACTGCCCTTGTACGTTTACAGTGAGTGGCACCGTGGCCAGTTATTTTAATTAAAATACCTAGGCCACAGGTCCAGTTTTTAAAAAAATCCTTATTTCCAACACTGATTCATCTATCCTTTAAGCTTTTACAATCACCCATTGCATGGACTCACTCAATAGTCTGCCTAAGCATGGATTTATAATAGAAGCTTACGCTTCCTTGATATTTCACTCACCTTAAAACGCGCACAACGTGCGAAAACAAGAAGGAATTTCTCAAGCTAGCTATACGCTTCAATTGGCGATTACTCGTCATGAAGAAACGCTACAAAGACCCAAGAAATCCATCATAATCAGGGATCTTATCTAGAAGGGCCTACCGGCCCTCTAGAATAATTTAATTATTTAAGAAAATCTTCTTAAGGGGGTAAAAGCCTTCGTTACGACTGGAGAGGTTTATTTAGGTTTTCCAACTTGTTGAAAGCTTATAAGTGTATAATTTCGAAAGGTAATCAAAATATCCTGGCGTAGTAAGCCAATGATTGACTAACATAGTACACGCACATAAAGTTTGATCTCTCACCCTTCAAGTTGAGCCTGTTTGTGTAATATTCTCGTTGCTTAACCAGTTCCTCCTCAAACAGACTAGAGTTTTGGTGACGCACAACTTGAGCTTCATCCGAGAGGTAGACGAGGTCTTCTTCATGAACAATGGCAGAATCATCGAAAGAGGAGCCTATGACGAAATCATGAGTCGTCAAGGAATGGCTAGAGATTATTTTGCGCAACACATGAACGACGATGACAAAGTTGAAGCGTCGTAAGTAAACGGAGGCTATAATTACAAGTATAGTTAGGGCTGTGCGAATACTCGAATTTTCGAATAGTATTCGTTTAATTCGAATCGATTATTCGATTCGACGAATCGAATTGGCCATTTGGAGAAAAACGAGTATTCGAATCACGAAACGATTATTCGAAAAGAAATTCGAATAACCGATTTAAATACGAATACAGCTCCCTAAACCGAGTAATCGCTTCCAAGGGGCTAAATTCGAATAGAAAACGAGTATTCGATTAAAAATGGGAGGGATTTTGGTCTCATGACATATATATAGCTGTTTTGTTTATGGAATTTCATCGAGATTGCGCAATTCGCGATGTTTTTTTTCTCTCACAATTACCAAAAGTGGATGAGAGAAAAAGTATGAAAATGGCCAAAAGTCGCGAGTCATCAGAGTTTCGCCGTAGTTGACCGTTTTATTGGCGTAGCTATACTGGGCCTGTTCATTCCCTTAAAATAGGTCTTGTGTTAATTCGCGGTTTCGCGGTTACCGTCGTCTGCTATTGTTTATGCTAGAACTTCCTCGATTTGTGTTTGTAGTCAGGACAGAGTAGCTGGTAATGTTTTAAAAGGTATTTGAAGCTATGGATTTAAGTAAGGTTATCGAAGCAATAGAAGAGCTCATAAAACTAGATACGTTTAAAACAAATCTCGGTAATTTAGCTATAGCACGAGCAGCTTGCGTCGTGATGCGCGTGATTGAGTGGGCTATGGTTAAACCAAGGAGCATAAATGTCTGAACTACTTTCAGTTGCGAGTTTGCAAGTCCGTCAGTCACTAGTAAACTAAATAGCTATTGGCGAAACTTTGATGTCCGTGTTTTATTAACACGGGCTCTATGGCCATTGTCATACTTTCCCTCTCATCCACATTTGCAATTACTCATTCTTAGGAAAAATTCCATTCTATGGGAAACTACAATATTTTAAGACTGCTTCGTGTATTGAGGAAACGATTAATCGTTTGAAAAGAATATTCGTCTGATAAAACCGAGTATTAAAATTTTTGGAGTACTCTTTTAAAAAACTAGTACTGCGAGGTGCATTTAGAAAACGATTAATCGCTTTGAAACGAATATTCGTCTGGTAAAACCGATTAATCGAAAAAAAACGGGTACTCGAACCTGATTTTTGGAAAAACGAGTAATATTCGTTTGAACGAGTACTCGATTCGGATTTCGAATAGGAGATTTACTATTCGATTCGTATTCGATTCGGTTTGAAAAACCACTATTCGCACAGCCCTACTAAATATATCTAGCACATATATCTAAACAACTTTAAATTTAAATATCGGGTCAGTCAGCGGATTTCCTTTTTAAGAAGGAGTGTAGTAAATCCCATGATTTGCTGATGTCCGAAGTTTAAAACTTGAACCCTGTTTGCAGTCATTTGGTGCTACTTTCAATAGTTACCAATAGGGCTTATGTTGCATTATCTTAAATTTCAACACTCGTCGCAATGAAGTTTTCCCGCCCTTTTTTATAACTTCCATCAAATTATTATGCATTTCTTTGTCATGATTGGGCACCCTGCAGTATATCTCGTGAGCGTAGAGCTCGGCATTATCCATTATCCACGTTAATTTATCTTTATCCATACTCGAAAATTATCCACAGAACTGAGATGCTAAATCGTATTATATCCACAACTTAGTTTATAAATAATCGGTTATCCTTTGTGGATAAAGGATAGAAAATGCCGAGCTCTACTTGAGCGTTTCCGGTAGCCTCCACTTCTTATCCCTTAACCGTATACTCTGTTTTGACCCTCGACCTTTGCTTTAATGTTCAGTTTGACTCCAATCCACTTGGTTTTCAATAATCTGGAGATTACAAGCCATCGAAATTATTCACAAACACGTTCACTTTATTAAAACACTTATTAAAAGTCAAAACACCCTTACACAATGCCGCCTAGAATCTGAGTGTAAATGCGCGAACTGCTGCTCTAATTTTGAGCTGTTTGAAGTGATTCTTTCAAATGTTTTGTTGCCAGAAAATTAAACAATGAAGTGGAAAGATTTCATATTGCATCGAAAGGAAAAGTACCGGACGCGGATGACGCGAAATTGATGGCTAAAGAGACGCTCAAAGAAGGAAATGTATGTACATTCTGGTTAATAGTGAAAGAGAGAATGTTCTTCATTCTTCATTTCTCCATAACTACCATGTTCTCCAGTTATTTATGCTTTTGATAATGTGTTTTCCCATTTGCAGATATCCCTGTCACAATTTAAACAATATTTCAAAGCCTTTGGAATAATATGGTCTGCCATCATCGCTTTAATTATTGTTAGTGCTGTGTTCTTTAATTTGGCGTCTATGTACTGGCTGTCTCTCTGGTGCGCGGACACCAAAGCGAATCTAATGGAAAACCCTGACTTAAAACCAACCCGTATAGCGGTCTTTGTTGCTCTATGTCTAAGCTTCTCCATTACGGTATTGGTCTACACAATAATCAACTTATTTCGCAGCCTAACAGCTGCAAACTGTTTACACGGTAAAATGCTAGACAGCGTATTTCGCTCTCCCATGTCCTTCTTCGACACAACACCCATAGGAAGGATACTCAATCGTTTTTCCCAAGATATCGACGCCATTGACCAACAACTATCTCCAGTGTTAAGAATGACCGTTTACGGATTAACATTTGTTATTTTTTCAACGTTGGATAATGCAGCTTTTTTACCATTATTCATAATTCCCTGCGTTGCTGTTACTTTTGGATATATTTTACTTCAGGTAGGAACTCGACTTCCCTCTTTTCTTACAAGCAATTACCTCTAAGGGATATCTAGTTTACTAGGGAGATAAGATGCCTAAGTATTCGCGGCCCATAGTCCCAGTCCCCCTTTCAAAATGCAAGGGGGGACGTAAATGGAGGCCGGGCTATTTCGCCTCTGCTCAGTCGTCAGTAATCTTCGTCATTCGCGTCGCGCTGACTTGAGTTTTCGAAAACCAACGCGAAGCTGGTTGTAATTTAGAGGCGGAAATTATTCCGGACCTACGTTTGGACTGGAGATAAAGCTAGAAATATGGCGAACTTATACCATCTCCCTAGTAAACTACATATCGCTTCTTGAACGTTTTGGGGATGTACACTATTTTTCAAACGTTTTTGACCGTTGTTTCCCTCATGGGAAATATTTAATAATTCAAAAACCGTGTACAACAGAGAATTGGTAATAGTTGCGAGTCAAATGCGATACAATTTGAAGGCGTAGGTCCAAGCACGCGCTAGAAAACGAGAAATTTTCCCAAATCTGAAATTGTGCAAGTTTTAAAATATTAACTTTTGGACAAAATTAATGTGATTTCGTTATCAGCGGGGTCGATTTATAATAGAAAGTGTCTTCAGTGTCCTCGTATCTCTAATATTTCGCGAGATATTTCAATTTGTTTAAATTAATAAAATTTAGAACCCTCAAAATTCCACAAAACGTGAAAACGAAAACGTTTACCCAGATACCTTGAATATCCCATATAGGGTGATTTCCCCTATATTTTTATTCAAATGACGAATTGGTAGACTCCAGCTAACTTTTCATTAAGTTTAAAGGGATACACCAATGTCCTGGATTTTTTTTGTATTTAGTGTTTTAGTTAAACCATTACCTGGGCGTTGTAACTATCATCAGGAAATATATTTTGTTTTTAAATGTAAGGACTTTTTCCCATTTGTTTTGTAACGTTTACCATATGGGGATTATATCTCGTAATTTTAGCTGATGTTAGTCACTGAGCTTTATGATATTTTAACTTGCCAAATTATAAGAACGCCCGATTTACTCAAGAAATTTAAAATAAACCCGCCAAAATGGACGTCCAAAATTGGTATTTTCTAAACTATTTCTTTGAAAATAAGTATTACACCTGAAAAATAAAAAAGCAACAAGATATAAATGATATATTATATAGGAACCAGATCTTACAAGGGATATCTTTTCGCTAATTATTTTGTAATTTCGCCTATTATGATGGATTTCTTGGGTCTTTGTAGCGTTTCTTCATGACGAGTAATCGCCAATTGAAGCGTATAGCTAGTTTGAGAAATTCCTTCTTGTTTTCGCACGTGGGAGGATCAGTGGCTGGCAGCACTGTCATCAGGACATGTGATGTGGGAGATATCTTCGAAGGACACTTTCTTAAGCTGATCGACGAAAGCACTGGTGCTAATTACATGATGAACATGGCACAAAGGTATCTTCCGCACTGACTTTCAGTGTTGGTAATTAGCGAAACAAATTGCATATTTATGTTATGTCGAATTTCGAATGCAAACTGGAAATGTAATGTAGATGCAAATGAAAGCAGACATTCCAAGCTTAATTTTAATTCCCATTTCTTTTTGTTGTTAATAAAGTGAGTTCTTCCTTTCCAGATGGCTAGCAATACGTTACAATCTCTTAGGCAATTGCTTGATGTTTTGTACTGCTTTTTTCATTATTTTGAACAAAGAGACTATGTCAACTGATTTTGTGGGAATGATCTTAGCTAATGCTGATTATGTAAGTACAAACAAATAATTCGACTCCTTTTCTAGGACTAAATTAAGTTCCTCAATATACTGTCGTCCTAGAATATTTGTTTAGCACTTATTACTTAGAACTAGAGGTGTGTGAGTCCTCATTGTTAGGTTTGGAGTCCGAGCCCGAACCCTAGAAATTGGGCTCGCCGAGTTCTCGAGTCCTTAAAACATGGTTCCGAGTCCAAATTTCTTAATCGATTCAAATCGAATCGGAATTTAATTACTTCTTTACAAAAGATATAATGGTTTCATTTTTCTAAATGATTAAAAAATGAAAATTAATAAGAATTTTACATTTTTGATATATGAAGATATTTTTATCACTAAGCTGATAATGTTGGCTATATAAAATACTTATATATTTAGTCTGCTCTTTAAGTTGGCCCCTTTCCGCCTTGTGAAAAAAAATGGAATCGTCCAGAAAAAATGATTGTTAATGAAAAAAGGATTTGTCCAGCCCTACTTGGGTAATTTTAGGCCGTTGCCAAGGACCCGGGTACCGGTTCGAGTCTTCGAAAAACGAGTTTCGACTCCGACTCCAAGGGCTCAGACTTGGATTCGAACCCGTCGTTTTTAGTACCCGTACAGGCCTACTGAGAACGTTAGCTAAACACTTACTATCAGCATGTTGCAGTATTGCCTCCCGAGAATGAAGACGGATATGATAAATGTCAGACCTATAACACAGAGTATATTACTGGCTGTAAAGTGACAGTAATAATTTCAAGATTAGTTTAGAGACCTTTAAGCTGTCCGTAAGGCTAGTAAGACATGTCCCTGAGTTGTACAAAAAGACATTTCTTTAATGTAAAACTATTATTTACCTTCTACAATCAAGTGAGAATTTTATTAATGATCTTGTAGCTTCTACAAATGATCAAACTCTTTATTACTGCATTGACGGGTTTGGAAACGAATACCGTCTCCGTAGAAAGGGTTGACGAATACTGCCATTTGAAGCCTGAGGCTGAATGGGAGAAACCAGAATCTCAACCGCCAGCCGATTGGCCTCAGCGAGGAGAAATCGTATTTCGCGACTACAGCACCAGGTATCGAGAAGGCTTGGATTTGGTCTTGAAGGACATAGATGTCAAGATTGAGGCCGGGGAGAAGGTGGGCGTGGTGGGGCGAACAGGTGCCGGAAAGTCGTCGCTGACGCTAGCGCTCTTCCGCGTGATCGAGGGGGTGCGCGGTCAGATCGTCATAGACGGAGTGGTAGTGGAGGGATTGGGCTTATCCGATTTGAGATCGCGGCTGACCATCATCCCTCAAGAGCCCGTCCTCTTTTCGGGCACACTCAGACTCAACCTGGATCCCTTCGGTCAACAAGACGACCCGCGATTGTGGGCCGCCCTGGAACACTCGCATCTGAAATCCTTTGTAGCGTCACTAGAGCAGGGACTCGATCACCCCGTGGCCGAGGGAGGTAACAACCTGAGCGTCGGACAGCGTCAGTTGGTCTGCTTGGCTCGTGCCATATTAAGGAACACCAAGATCCTGATCTTGGACGAAGCGACGGCCTCGGTCGACATGGACACTGACGATCTCATTCAAGAGACCATCAAAAGGGAATTCACCAACTCTACCATCATCACCATCGCGCACAGAATAAACACCATCTTGGACTACGACAAGTTAGTTTACCTATAAAAGACGCCTATTCAAATGATTTTCTAATTTGTCTCGTAACTCTTCATAGAGTGATGGTTCTCGATCAGGGCCGCATTGTGGAATACGACTCCCCACATGCCCTCTTGAAGGATGATCAATCAATGTTCTACGATTTGGCCAAAGTTGCCAACGTACTCTAGAAAGCTTTTATATTACACACTTACATTTTCATGCAATGTTATTTGCGAATAGTTCGTATTCTATTGTATAATCTCTATCCTTTGTTTTACTATTATTTTTATCATCTTTCAGTTCTTGTGGTATTCTCTGCCTTAAAACTATTTAATAAAATTACACAATTGTGAACTTTAGGCATGATTATAGAAATATAGAATGTATTAACCTAGGTACTAGGCAATCCGTTCTTATGTCCAACTTCAGAGCAAATTTTGGGGTTTTTTTTTTCAAAATACTGCAGCACCTCTTCTTGGTATGGTTTTTTAGAATTACTGGACGTGTGTGACCTGTATGACGTTGTATTGCCACGTCCTTATTATACAGGCTTAATTTAAATAAGCATAAAAATATTGCTTATCAAATTGTTGTCCAAAATTGGATATAAAAGTATCTAAATATCTGACTCTGAGACAGCACAGTTTTTCATTTATTTTTGGATAACGTAACTAGTGTCCAAAATGGGACTGTCGAATGATAAGCCAGATTTGTAGTTTCATGCCAAATTGGATCGAGAATCAAATTAATGGATTAGTTATTATCCAGAAATGGTCAGGATTGTATCCATATTTTACGAAAGTGGACAGAAACGAACTCCTATCCTCCCAATATTGGGCTAATATCAAGCTCATAATGGACTAATATCTAAGCGATATTTTACTAGAATCAATCCCACGTTGGACAAGTTTCTAACCGATATTAGACCATAAGTTTATCATGCCTCTAAGTACACAAATATGGGTTACAACTGGGCATCTTCTGCAGACTACTGTGAAGTCAGAACTCGTATAGCACTAAGATCCGAAGAGAGAAAATTCTGTGTGTAAAAAATATTCTGCAATAAGGGTCTAGAAATGCAAATTTTTCGAGGGGTACGTTTTTTTTTTAAATAAAAAGTTAGTATCTTCATTCTTGTCTCACATTTGTTCATTGTAATACGAACATTCCCACAGAAAGTTTATTGACTTGGGGGTGGTAATGTTTGTAGGGGTACAAAACCTTTTCAGTGGGAAAGCGAAGGGAACATGTGCTATTTAGCTGTTCTCAACTCATGTCGTGATAGAAGTAAAGATAAATCGCAACGCTTATGATTATTTATTTGCATCAGTTCAACATGAAAACTATCATTTACAAATCCTAAAATGCCACAGAAACACATGGGAAATTGAATAGTGCACAGACACAAAATTAATTATTTTCATTACAATTATTTCACTGCCTCATTTGAAAGAAATTTTAAGTTTCTAACTAGGGCATAAATCATTTTGCAATACTCCGTGTGGTTTCCAATGCACCCATCAACGAATTAAAGCTTTACATTGGTTTGCATATAATAAAAATATGTAGAGTGCCACATAAACTTGTGGAATGCCTGCCCAACTCAATACTCGCGGGATCCAGTCACCGCAACAATAAAAAGAGAAATTCCTAGCATAGCATACATTTTTTCAAGGGGTCCGACATTTCCAAAAAATGTACCGGATTTCGTGACAGGGCCGTAGCCACGGGGGGGCACCAGGGGGCAATGCCCCCTCAAAAATATATCCTGCCCCCTCAAATAAGATTTCGGTTTGCCCCTAAATGCTCCCTCAAAATTTTCCAATGCCCCCTTATCAAATTAACTTTGCCCCTGTAATGAATATTTTCATTTTGGTACACAAATTTTAAAACTATTTAGAATGTATATCAACATATTTTAGACTTTATTGTCTTTACCTGTGTATATTCCTGATACATTTGGATTTTTTTACTTGATATATCCCTGATACATTTGGATTTTTTTACTTGATATATCCCTGATTCATTTGTATGTTTTAAATTCACTTTTGATATGTATCCCTGATACACTGGAATTTTTAGCTTTTTGTCGTTATCCTTTATATATATCGCTGGTTTTGTCATCCAGGACCAAAATATTATGTCGGAGTACAGCGAGGGGTCGGACGTTTTGGAAAAAGTGTACGGGATTTAGAAATCCAATTTCATTTCTTCGGATTCCGTTTGATTTCAGAATAGGTGAATATATAAAGTATTTGGTCTTTCTGAACTTGTTAAAAAATAAGAAATCGTCATCACAGTTGCGCGCGATTTTGCACGTGACGTAAGTCTGGATGTAGTCTCAGAATGCTCGTGAGGATTTTTTTTTTCAAACTAAAACAAATTTCCTCACGTGCATTCTTTCCATGATCTTACGAATTTGAGCGCGAGCGTCATTTCTCCGGACTAGAAACGTCACTCGTGACGATTTGTTATATTTTTCAATTAGCTCCTCCTACTTTATATATTTACCTATTCGATAAAATCCAATGAATTTCATCGAATTTTGAGATTTTTCCCGTGATTCCGTCGGAGTTTGCTATTTTTCCCGTGATTTCGACGGATTTTGCGATATTTCCCGTGATTTCGACGGATTTTGCGATATTTCCCTTGATTTCGTTGGATTTTGCGCTTTTTCACGTGATTTCCTCGGATTTTGAGATTTTCCCCTTGATTTCGTCGGATTTTGTGATTTCTTTGGTTTTTGGAATTCGTGAATTTTGTAATGGATTTCACGATTTATTTACTGATTTTGTTTCTGATTTTGTTATTTCGCTTCTGATTTCGTGATTTCTTTGTTGATTTTGTGATTTCTTTGTTGATTTTGCTTTTTTTTCCTGATTTTATGATTTCTTTAATGATTTTGTGATTTCGTTGCTGATTTCGGATTTTTTATTTGATTTCGAAACCAGCATTGATTTCGGATTTCTTAAGTTGGATTTCACGGGTAGCGTACGGGATTTCATGAATGACCCACCCCTCGGGGTACAGACTTACATTTGACGCGAGGCAAGCTTTTCATGCCCAACTCGCGAATTTTCTCTTTAACGACGAGCTATGTCACATGAAAGAAAGTGAAACTTAACTTCCCTAGCCTACGAAAAAGATCTGACTAGAAATTTAGATTTAGAATTGTTTATTAACAATTTTTTTTTATACTTTTTAAAAAAGTTTGATTTTCAAATGTTAAATGAGTGTCAATAATGAAATATTGCGGAAAAATTTATTGTCTGACATTTTGATATTATGTTATTCTATAAAAAAAATTCCATTTGCCATGCCCCCCTACAGAAAGATACTGCCCCCTCTGCGTAACTTTTCTGGCTACAGGCCTGTTTCGTGATATCTTCTTTGATTTCACCAAACATTTCGTGATTTCTTCTTTGATTTCGCCAAAGATTTCGTGATTCCTTCTTTGATTTCGGCAAAGATTTCGTGATTTCTTCTTTGATTTCGCCAAAAAATTTTATGGTTTCTTCTTTTATTTCGCCAAAGAATTCGGGACTTTCTTTTATTTCGCGATTTCAACAAAGATTTCTTCTTTGATTTCGCGATTTCAACAAAGATTTCTTCTTTGATTTCGCGATTTCAGCAAAGATTTCTTCTTTTATTTCGGGACTTCTTTGATTTCGCGATTTAAACCAAGAGTTCGTGATGTCTTGATTTCGCAAGGATTTCGTGATTTCAACCAAGGTTTATAAATTTCCTCTTTGATTTTGTGATTTTTTTCAAAGATTTCGCGAGAAGCGAACGGTATTTCGTTTAAATGTCAAACCTCTCGCTTTTATTCTCTTTCCGTAAATCGTAAAAAATCAACACAATCATAAATAAACCCTTGCAGTAACAAATTTCACAATTTTGTTTGCCAAAAAACAAAATCCATCAGAATACTGTTCAATTTAAGGTGTTCCCGATGTCTATGGAAGTTTGAAAGCAACCTCACCGTGTCTAATCGCTTAACTTTTCCATATTCAAAGCTCAATATTTTCCAGCTCATTTAATGTTATCATGAGTGAATCATATACTAGCTCCCTATAAGTTACTCAGTCACACTGGCCTAACGTATCCAGCATTTTCTTCCGAATAGTCGAGAGGAGGGTGAAAGTGATAGTAGACGGCGCCCTCTCTTAGGGCCTTGAAATTAATATATCGAGAACTTGAAAGTGACGATAGTTCCAAATGGTATAAACGGTTTTGGAGGTTTTGGTTTCTTTGCGTCACATCAGGAGCAGATGACAAAGGAGTCTCGGACGCTAGCTTCCACAATGTAGAGGGCAATGGGACCCGCGTACGTCACAGCTGTAGCGGTATCGTTTGCCATAGAGGCGCTATCAGACAGAATAGCAGACGATGCTTTTGGTGGATTATATCTGGCACCAAAGGCTGCTGGGAATTTTGTTTTGTAATAACGGACTAACGGTGGCTACTGAGGTTCGTCTTATCCGTTCGCGACATAAATATACACAATGTAATTACTATATTCAAACAGCTGTAACCGTTGTTGTTAAGATAAAAGATAAGGCTACATTTTGTGACTTTAAAACTACTAAATAGTCAAAGTACGTCCAAACTAGCAGAGAAATACATCAAAAGCCAGGTAAGCCAAGGCTTAATTAACAATTTGTGCCCACTGGAATGATTGGACTCGGGTTTTCAAAACATAAAAGCAAGGTTTTAAAAGATTCCGTATTTCTTTTGAATTAATTGACTGCTACAAGAGGTTGGAAAAAGATATCACTATCTCTTACTTTTTGGGTTTTAAAAGATCGTGAGTGATTTCTTTTCCCAACCTCTTGTAGCTATCAATTAATTCAAGAAGAATTCTAGAAAAATTTGGTACTGAAACATATTTTAGTTTTTTAATAGTGTACATACGTTACTTCCTGGGCTTTTAATTATAAATGTTAGTCCCAAAAATACCTAAAACGCCGTTGAAATCCATTTTTACCTCTCCGTGTGACGTAGTCCAGGAGAGGTTCTGTAACGGCCGTGTCTGTGTGTCTGTGTGTCTGTGTGTCTGTCTGTTGTTACACCCACGTGACCGCGTTCGCAGTTTGCGTATCGGAGCAAACGTGTTCCCAATTTCCGGACCGCATTGACAGTTCACAGAAATTTGGAAAATTGTATTTCTCTCCGTTGGCTACTCTATACTTGAGTTCTCACACCACCATGTTTGGTCTTCGTCCATCCCATATGAACACCAGTCTGGTACTTTTCCGGCTTCCACCACCACCACCATCTTCTATTCTTTGTCAATCCCACATTGACACCAGTCTGCACTTACACTGGCTTCTAACACCACCATCCACTGGTCTTCCGTCTATTCCACATAGACACAAATCTGTATCATTGGCTTGTACTCCATTATCATCGTTTGGTTTTAGGATATACGCGGCGATCAGCTAGGGTTACGAGAAACGTCTAGCCTCCATAAGGTGGGATCGACCACCAGAGGTTTCGCAATTGCGCTTTTTCCTTACTATTACAATGGAAACGAATCGTATATATACCCCAAAATTTAATGATAATCTCTCTCTTTGCACGAGAGGTTTATCTTTAATATTTAAATAAATATAATTATTTTTAATTATTTTAATCTTCAATAATTAACATTAATAATAGTTAAATCTTTTAAAATAAAGTTATACCTATTATCTTCTCAAACTTTGCTAATATTGACGTTTAAAGTGAAGGGTACCCCTCTTCCCGCTTTCTTCAAATTTTGGGGTATATATACGATTCTTTTCCATTATAATAGTAAGGAAAAAGCGCAATTGCGAAAACCTTCGGTGGTCGATCCCACCTTAGGGAGGCTAGACGTTTCTCGTAACCCTAGCAGATCGCCGCGTATATCCTAAAACCAAACGATGATAATGGAGTAGAAGCCAATGATACAGATTGGTGTCTATGTGGAATAGACGGAAGACCAGTGGATGGTGGTGCTAGAAGCCAGTGTAAGTGCAGACGGGTGTCAATGTGGGATTGACAAAGAACAGAGGATGGTGGTGATTAGAAGCCAGTATGTACAGACTGGTGTCCACGTGGAATGGACGAAGACCAGAAGATGGTGGTGATTAGAAGCCAGTAAGAACAGAGTAGTGTCCGTGTGGGATGGACAAAGACTAGAAGATGGTGGTGTGAGAACTCAAGTAGAGGAGCCATTTCCGTGACTGTGAAAGCAGTTCGGAAATGGCGAACACGTTTGCTCCGATACGCAAACTGCGAACGCGGTCACGTGGGTGTAACAACGGACACACAGACACACACGCAGACAGACACGGCCGTTACAGAACCTCTCCTGGACTACGTCACACGGAGAGGTAAAAATAAAACTTCCTATGCGACAACCTTAACCCATTAAAATAATTTCAAAGATAAAATACGACTGTGAACCATCCGCAAACAGTCACAACATTTCTAAAACTTCGTCTGCTTGTACTAACTACCTTGCAGTTCAATGTTTCATTGGTTGATCCCCTTTTCCGGTTTTTTACCGGAAATACGTAAGCGCCGAGAGTAATGTTATTTTCTCTCACTGTGGTTCGCATATAGGTAACACTTTTTTGGCGAGAAGAAAATGCTGGATACATTAGGCCAGAGCCGCCAGAGTGTCTGAGTAACTTATAGGGAGCTAGTATATGATTCACTCACGATGTTATAATATGTCTGTCGATTTCCATTATTCACGCTTCGAGAAATTTTTTGATTACCCATTTCGAATATTCAATCCAATTTTCAATGTTAGATGAAATCGAAAATCGAAATTAATGACGCGTTATCTTTTAAAGGACAGTCACATAATGTGAAATGAAAACTGGTTTAACACTAACGGGGCTGCCTTAATCACCCTTAGGGTATTAGTTAATTTAGGCATTTTAGTAATGTAAAACAACTAAGAACTTCTGGAGTTCAGCGCAAGGATTAAAAGCAGCAAGAATGTTGCGGGCTAGCGGCCGAGGAAGTTTTCATTCAAGGTAAATAAAATCTCACAAATTAAGTGAAGTTGACCATGCCTTTCTTTAAAAAGTCTAAAAAAAGTGAAATCAGGTATCAAAGACGTTTAATTTAATTTAAATTCAAAAATTAACGAAGTTATCAGTCTTAACAAAATTGTAACTTACTCTAGCATTACCCTGAAGTCCACTCTCAAAAAGCGAAAGTAGGAGACAAATTTTATAACCAGTAAGAAGCAAACCTTGATAGGCGTGGCTTTCTATTTCTCCAAGCAGACGGCATGGCCAACTCAAATAATGTTCTTACGCAATTGTGATCACGCTATATGACGGTCGAGCATCTTGCGTAAGTGAACGCCGTATTCGAGTAGGCTATGCAGACGGCCGCGGTTTGGAGTGATGAATTCGTTAGGGCTTAAAAAACCGTTTAAAATGGCGGAAAGTAATAATGAACTCTTAAATGTCATCATACTGAGCGCCTGTCATGAATTTGAAAATTGTGTTAGAAAATGTAAGCCTTGGTATATCTTTTGAACCAATCATGAGCTTGACAACACTGTTACCCCTTAATTGCCGTCCTAGGTAATTTTGTTAGTCATTCATGTTATTTAGGAGATTGTATTAGTTTTGAATTTGGTATATTAGATTCAACGGGCTATAATTAGTGACCTAGAACGCGTCATTGGTTCTGGCTATTTTGATGCGTTAACAGTTGATATTTCATGAAAGCTTAGAACAATTAAAAAGGTTACGTATTATATCCATCGTCATTAAGTTGAAAAGTGTAAGTTAATAAGAACGAGCTTAAAATTCCATAAAAAATAAACAATTATCGTCTATTTAAAACAACTGTTTTCTTTTCCAAAATTCTATGAAAGCCTTAGCTTCGTACTTGCATTAATAAAGTGTATTTTGATTCTTATTATGGAGTTATGTGCTATTATCCCTTTAATCTCAAACATCAGTTCTCATTTTGTAAAAAAATTCGGCAAAAGGCTTAATGGTTATCCGTTCCACGCTGAGTGCTTTAATCTATTTTGGTTTACTCTTATCCACGGTTGAATTAAATTTAATGAAATCTTTAAAAAAAATTCTATTTTCAAAATTGAATCAATCTATTGTGTGATATTTTTCTGCCGTTCAGGTTGAATTTTGCATTTTATGAAAGTGAAATTCAGTCTTTCATAAATTTTATTGTTAAACGCTGCAGTTTTGCGACATGGACGAAGAGGAGCCAAATTTACGGCTTAATTCCGTTATGGTACCTATATGCTTATTGAGTAATAATAATTCGAACTAACCAAATTGGGATTTTTTTTAGCTTGCCGGTTTCTTTGGATTGTTCCACGAGAACCTAACTACGATCTTAGCTCCAGGACCTTTCGGAAAATTCTATCTGAAACTCAAGGAAAAATTACCAAAGTACGTATAACTATATAAGTCAATCATTTTCCAACTCGTTACTTTTTCCTTTCGGAATGAAGTATGTGACGGACGTGTCTGTTGATACAATCCAGGGGGCGTTCGTCATTATTCAATTCTAGTTTATGGCCCCTGTATATCAACACTTTGTTGGTGCTATCCACAGGAATACAGAGTATCAAGTTAAAATAAGGTCTAAAACCAATTAAAGTAAAACAAAAATTATAATAAAACAACATTGAAAAGAAAAATTGTATATAAAATATAAATAACACGATTTTTCTTAGCCTTAGAAGTTATATATTACGTAATCATTGCTTGAAATAGCTCATCACGATTCCTCCATTATACTTTTAAGGTTTTTCAGAAATGAAGTTTTTCGATTGTCAAAAATGTCTGGCGATTAATAGAGGAGATTGTACGAGTTTTTAATTCGGTATATTAGATTCAACTGGTTATAATTAGATACGTCATTAGTTTATTTTGTTGCGTTAACAGCTTTACATTTGCTAAAAGCTTAGAACAGTTAACAAAGTTATTTATTATATTAAATAGAAAGGATATTTCTAATTATTTGAATCGGTTATAATTGATGCCTAATTGCCCAACGATACGCAGAATATTATTAATAATATAGAAATTTCCTGTTGTTGTCTATACCATAAGAACGTGGAATGGTAACATTGTCCCCTGGTACCGTGAAGTCAGGCCGTTGCTATTTTGCCCCGAAAATCGGGGGCAAATAGTGTCGCGCTATTTAGCCCCGATTTTCGGGGCTAAATAGTTCAGAACTGCTTGGGACACTATTTTGCCCCGATTTTCGGGGGTAAATAGCCTTAGCCGCGCGGGGCGTGCTATTTGCCCCCGAATATTCAAAGCCCCGATTTTCGGGGGTAAATAGCACACCCCGCGCGGCCAAGGCTATTTACCCTCGAAAATCGGGGCAAAATAGTGTCCCAAGCAGTTCTGAACTATTTAGCCCCGAAAATCGGGGCCAAATAGCGCGACACTATTTGCCCGATTTTCGGGGCAAAATAGACACTCCGCAAAGGGCCGAGAAATCCGTTGTACCAGGAGTTCATAATAACCCGAAGTACGAAACTGGTTAAAAAGCCCGTAACAACAAAGTTTCGCCGTAAAGCTCAGAGGATTTATACACCGCTTAACTCCCAAAGAAATAGTTACCCAATTTTTAGCGCCCACGCGCATTAACTTACACACTTCCGGTTTGTTGGAACTGAACTGAACTGAACAGTTATCTTCGCTATAATCACATGATATAGATAAAGAACCTTTGCACCTAACCCGAGTTTAGGATTAGACTGAATTAGTGATAATGCATCACTCCTCTATCGGGCCTCTATCAGTCTCCCTCAGGATGTGCCTCTCGTGTTTCGCGCTAGTAACCTAGTATTGTAGTAGAACGTGTTCGACTGTTTGTAGTTATAACCAGTATGTAACAACAGTAAGAGTGCTTTACCGAAATGAAGAACTATGACTAACTTAACTTAAACTGAATAATAATAAACTAATATCAGAAGGGAATAAGAGAAATGGGACACACTTTATATCTCCATAATGCTTTACACTCGTAACAACAGTCTTACTAACCTCAAATCAACTACCCTTCACTGATTGGCTATCTAACTTCTGTCTTAGCTGTGACATCAGATAAGGTGACGTCTCGGTTGACGTAAAAAAGTAGTTTTGTTTACAACTTTGCATTGAAGGAGATAAAAATGGCCGAATTTCATGTTGATAAACTAAATCAAGCTGTGCAGTTAATTTAGATGCACGGGAATTGAGAACATACCAAAATCAGATAATTTGAAGGTAATAAATAGATGAAAACTAATTATTCTGAATTAATATTAAAATGTAAAAATTAGTTTCAATAAAAAGCATACTTGAGGTTATAATTACACAAGAACGAAACATCGACAGCCCTAAGCCTTTGGAGAATGAAAATCTAGCAGACAAATAGGCCGCCTGATACCGCGGACTCGGAGAACTTAAAGAACTATATTTGCAGTAAATAGGTTAAAAGCTGTGTACCTGCGCAAAGTTTTCGCGGTTTTCTTGAGGTTGGTCAGACTCCCGTTACCATAGCAGGCTCTAATGTCTCCCTTCTCTCTTATTCCCTTCTGCTAATATGGTTTTATATAATCCGGCGTAATTACTTGAATATTAATTTAACACGGTTTAGCACTATTTTTATCTTGTGATTTTGGGAGCGAAACTGGCTCACGTCTGCTTCTGTCAGAACGGTGTAAATTAAGCCTTGGCTAAGAAGATGGCTTTTAGTCGGGGTTTCTAGTTTTCTACAAAACAAGCAAACTATCGTCAATATTGTTTTGTTGTGATATGTGTGAGTGAGAATTCCGTGGTTAAATTAAAATGGTTTGGACAAATTTATTCGCAGTATTTTTAATATAAGAATTGAAACGTGTTTCTACGTCCGCCATATCGCTATTTTTCTTGTCGACGGAGATCCCAGCCAACGGAAGTTTTGGAACGAAAACCAAGGAGCATAGATACCACTACGATATACTGTAAGGTTGTATGTCCATAAACAGGCTAATCCTTTCTATGCGCAACGACAGAATCTTGTTGTTCGCGATTTTTACCACTAGCTCTATGGCCAGTTTCATACTTCCCCCCGAAGGGGGGTTATTATGAATTCCTGGTTGTACTGACTTTTCCCAGATAAATCTGGGTCTCTAGAAAAATAGATTCTTTATAACCACTCTATTTAAACATATCAGTTCATCATTAACGATTTTACACCGACACCAACACTCCTTGACCTAGGAGACTCCATTTTTCGTATTCCCAAAAATATAGGCCCGTCCCTCATATTATGAAAAGTATGACTTCATGGCGCCATCATTGCCTTGTTTCAACGTTCTTATGGTATCCTGAATTCGCTCTTACTTTAACCTTGAACGAAAGACGGCCCTAGGTTTTAATGTCGAGTCTTAGGTTTTTGAACTAGACTTTTTAAGATTTCAGGACTGTCGAAGGTTCCATCTTCTTTTTAGGTACTCCGAGTCGAATCTCTTTATTCTTATTTCTTCTTGGCTAATAACCCGTCATATCCTCGTTTGGCCCCACACAATCGAGGTGGGGCTGAGAGAATTATTTTCCCACGAAGAAATGAAAAATAGCTGTTTTATTTTCCTTTGAGCGGACACGGCGCCTTGGGTTCTTTACCTTAGATAGGTTGCGTGCCATTGTTCCGAGACATGAACGTTTGGTTATTTATGAGTCAAAAGCTGAAGCCATCAGGGCGGACCTGTACATTCAATTCTCGTAAAAAAGTAGATGGAAATTTCGGTTCGCTCTCAAAGATATGAATTCCAAATGAATTGATCTGCTCTATCTGCAGTCTCATATAGTTTCAAACTTTGGGGTACCTTTTCTTTCCGGGAAATCCTGGATATAATTCCCTGGATTTTGGTTTTTACAATAGTAGCAGGTTCGTGGCTTTCCGCAACAACCCCTCATGTCCATATGGGCCACCGCGGGTGTAAACAGAGAGTCACTCAGTTGAAAAATTTGAGGTACATGATCTTAATAAGAAAATGATCGAACTCCTAAGAACCTGTAAACGATGTCTTGGCCCTCTAAAGTCTTTCCAGCCTCTTCCAGGCTTTTCTTTACTAAAGAAATTTTGCCGATAAAGAGGTACATACTTTCTCCATCTCAATATTTCGTGCCATAAACCTCGTTTTGTAACGTTAATATCCACGCACGTGTTTTTGGTTCAAAGGTACCTTCAGTTTTCTTTCATATATCGCTACTGGGTTGTTCACGACGTCACTGAGTATGCTTCGTAGCTCTTCAGTTATGCTCAAGGCAATTGACTTTATTTGAACTTTCTCTGCACTTCTGCACTTGCTATTGAATGTGGACCTCTTTCATCTCCTGTCAGAATCTACCATTGTAACAGTTCATTCAACAAAATTTGGATAAAATAACTTCCATGCTTAATTCTAAGGGAGCGGTAGCTCCCTTAGATAAGGCCTGATGACGGCTTTAATGTATAAGGAAGGTTTTTGGATTGGTTTTAACTTTTTTCGTATTAAGTTTATTGTTTCGAAATTTTTCTACTGAACTAAAATCCGGGCCCTTAATATGTGGTAAAAATTTCAAGATGATCCACCTAATAGTTTATTTTATAAAGCATAAAGTTGCTAAGGGTAGTTTTCATTTCCATAAAATTAATCACAGATTTTGGCGAAAAACTAGAGAATCTCCATTGAAATAACATGGGAAATTTTCCAAACTTACCCATTTTGTAACTACCCTTACAAAAATAACTATACGTTTGATAGATTTGAAAACGGTCTTAAATGAAAGCCCCATTTTTATAGTGGGCGCCAATTTTTGTTTCATTAAGAAAAACAAAGTTTAAGTATTGTTTTTAATAGTTTTAAGTACCTGCTCCGAATTACGTGGTTTACCTTTAAACTGTGGAACTTAAGACTTTTTTGCTTGGGTTAAATAATAAAGAAAGTCATTCTAGGACTTACGTCGTTTTACTGCGGATAATCAAATTGGTAGGGCAATTAGCTAGCTTAATTGTCATTATAACTATTGCGCGTCCAACTAATTTAGTTGCGAAGTACAGATTAAACTTAATTAAACAAAATAAGCAATTAAAGATAATTAAACAAAATAAGCAATTAAAGATGATTACCAATTATAGGTAATTAAATTTTTACACGAGTCTAAACTATAACATATGTTTGTGTACAAGTCTACGGAATCTGTTTAAGCGCAGACCTAAAGAATATTTTTGTGCAAAGGAGTATAAAATCTCTTTGTGCAGAGGCCTATGCAATCATTTCGTGCAGAGGCCTATGGAATATTGTTTTACACAGGCCTCTGGAATAATGTTTTACACAGGCCTATGGAATATTGTTTTACACAGGCCTATGGAATATTGTTTTACACAGGCCTATGGAATATTGTTTTACACAGGCCTATGGAATATTGTTTTACACAGGTCTACGGAATGTTTTTGTGCAAATCTGCATGGAATCCTTTTGAGTATAGGAGTATGGAATCTTCTGTGCACAGGTCTATGGAATTTTTTGTTCATGGGTCTATGGTATATTTATGTGCACAAGTTTGAAGAATCTTTATGTGCACACAAGTCTGAAGAATCTTTATGTGCACACAAGTCTGAAGAATCATTATGTGCACACAAGTCTAAAGAATCATTATGTGCACACAAGTCTAAAGAATCTTTATGTGCACACAAGTCTGAAGAATCTTTATGTGCACACAAGTCTGAAGAATCTTTATGTGCACACAAGTCTGAAGAATCATTATGTGCACACACAAGTCTGAAGAATCATTATGTGCACACACAAGTCTGAAGAATCTTTGTGTCCAAGTGAAAAATCTTTATTTGCACAGGTCTACGACTTCTGTTTGTGCACAGGTCTACGACTTCTGTTTGTTCACAGGTCTACGACCTCTGTTTGTGCACAGGTCTATGGAACCTGATTTGCTCATTTCTATGACATCTCTTTTTGCGCAAGTCAATAACATTTGTTTATGCTCAAGTCTAAAACATCTGTTTGTACACAAGCCTAAAACATCTGTTTGTGCACAAGTTTTTTAAACAAATACTCTGAAGAATATAAATATTCCACTTTAAGAAACAATTTTTATAAACTATAAAAAAGGCTTACCAGATTGAGCCATCAGTCTTGGTATTTTTCCTATAATTTATATTTACGAATAATTGCCAAAGACTGTGATATATAAATCTATGGGATGTCCTTGTTTGTGCACAAGTCTAAAACATCTGTTTGTACACAAGACTAAAACATCAGTTTGTGCACAAGTCTATTCCATCTGTTTGTGCACAAGTCTAAATCATCTGTTTGTGAACAAGTCTATAACACCTGTTTGTGATCAATTCTATAACACCTGTGTGTGAACAAGTCTATAACATCTCTTTGTGCACAAGTCTATAACATCTTTTTATTCACAAGTCTATGACATCTGTTTGTGCACACGCGAGTGACTTCTGTCTGAGCAAGGGTCTACGGAATATTTTTGAGCACGGGTCTACGTATTATTTTTGTGCAAATGGGTATGGAATCTTTTTGAGCATAAGGGTTTGAAATCTGTTTGAGCATAGGGGCATTGAAAATGTTTGTGCATAACTCTATGGAATCTGATGTGCACATGTCTATGACATCTCATTTTGCGCGAGTCTGCGACATTTCTTTGTGCACATGCCTGTGATTCTATTTGTGCACAAGTGTACGAAATATTTTTATGCATTGGTGTAAGGAATATTTTTATGCACAACTATACGGAATATTTTTATGCACAGGTGTACGAACTGTTTTTGTTCACAGGTGTACGGAATATTTTTGTGCATAGGTGTATGGAATATTATGGTGAAAATGGATTTGGAATATTTTTGTGCACAGGTGTACGGAATATTTTTGTGAAAATGGATACCGAATATTTTTGTGCACAGGTGTACATGATATTTTTGTGCACAGATGAAGGTGATATTTTTGTGCAAATGGGTAAGGAACATTTTTGAGCATAGGGATATGGAATGTTTTTGTGCAGAGGTCCATGGATTATTTTTGTGTACAGGTATATGGAATGTTTTTGTGCAGAAGTCCGTGGAATATTTTTGTGTACAGGTATATGACTCATGTTTGTGCACAAATCTATAGAATGTTTTGTACACCGGTCTAGGACATATGATTGTGCACAAGTCTATGGCATCAGTTTGTGCAAAAGTCTTAGGTATGTGTTTTTGCACAAATATTTGACATCTATTTTTGCACAAGTCCATGGTATCTGTGTGTACAGGTCTACAAAATATGTTTGTGCACAAGTGTGAAAAATCTTTACGTGCACAAGTCTACGGAATCTCTTGAGCAAATGTCGATGACCTCTCTTTTTGAGGAAGTCTATGAAATCAGTTTTTTTACAAGCATATGACATCTGTTTGTGCACAAGTCTATAACATCGGATTGTGCAAAACCGTGTGACTTCTGTTTGTGTACAAGTCTGTGGAATCTATTTGTGCACGAGTCTACGTAATATATTTGTGCGCAAATCTATGGAATCTGTTTATGCGCTAGTCTACGGCATCTGTTTGTGCACGGGTCTACGGAAAACGTTTGTGCAAATGGGTGTGGAATATTTTTGAGCATATAGGGGTATGGAATGTTTCTGAACAGGTCCAAGGCATGTTTTTGTGCACAGGTCCATGGAATATTTTTGTACACAGGTCTATGTCACTTGTTTATACAAAAGCCAATAGAATATTTTGTGCATAGGTCAATGGAATCTTTTTGTACACAGCACAGTTTTATGAAATATTTTGTGCGCAGGTCTAGGGAATATTTCTGTGCAAATGGTTATGGAATAGTTTTGTGCTATGGGTATGAAATCTTTATGTACACAGGTCTATGGAATCTTTAGCGCGCAGGTCTAAGGAATCTTTATGTGCACAAGCATATATAATGTTTTGTGCACAGTTCCATGAAATATTTTGTGCACATCTCTATGAAATCTTTTGTGCACAGGTCTATGGAAACTTGATGTGCACAAGTCTATAGAATGTTTTTTGTGCACAAGTCTATAGAATGTTTTTTGTGCACATGTCTATGACTTCTGTTTGTGCACAAAACTATGGAATCTGGTTTGAACATGTCTATGACATCTGTTGTGCACAAGCCTGTGACTTCCACTTGTGTACAAGTCTACGCAATTTGTTTGTGCACATGGCTACGGAATCTGTGCACAGATCTCCGGAATCTGTTGTTACACAGGCCTACGGCATCTGTTTGTGCACAGGTTTACGGAATCTGTTTCTTTACAGGTCTACGGCATCTGTTTGTGCACAGGCCTACGGCATTTTTTTTTGAGCACAGGTCTAGGGAATCTTTTGTGCACAGTTTTATGGAATCTCTTTGGGCACAGTTTTATGGAATCTCTTTGGGCACAGGTCTATGGAATATTTTTGTGCACAGGTCTATGGAATCGTTTTGTGCAAATGGGTATGGAATCGTTTCGTGCAAATGGGTATGAAATTGTTTTGTGCAAATGGGTATGGAATCTTTATGGAAACAAGTCTAAGACTTCTGTTTGTGCACTAGTCCGTGGAATCTGATGTGCACATATCCTTGACATCTCTTATTGATGTATTTTTTGTGCAAGTCTATGACATCTGTTTGTGCACAACCCTGTGACTTCCGTTTGTGTCCAAGTATCCGGAATCTGTTTGTGCACATGTCTACGGTATCTGTTTGGGCACAGGTCTACGGAATATTTTTGTGCACAGGTCTACGGAATATTTTTGTGCACAGGTCTACGGAATATTTTTGTGCACAAGCCTACTGAATCGGTTTGTGCAGAGGTCTAAGGAATCTGTCTTTGCAAAGGCCACTGCATTTGTTTGTGCACAGGTCTAAAGAACATTTTTCTGCAAATGGATACGGGATATTTTTGTACAAATGGATATGCAGTATTTTTGTGCACTGGTGTACGAGATATTCTTGAGCATATTTTCGAGCATAGGGGTATGGAATGTTTTTGTGCAGAGGTCCATGGAATTTTTTTCTGTACAGGTATATAACATCTCTTTTTGCACAAGTTTATGACATCTGTTTGTGCGCAAGTCTATGACATCAGTTTGTGCTCAATTCTAAGGGATCTGTTTGTGCACAATTCTAAAGGATTTGTTTGTGCACAATTCTAAGGGATCTGTTTGTGCACAAGTCTACGGGATCTGTTTGTACACAATTATATGACATGTGTTTTCACAAGCCTAAGTTATCTACGAAATATGTTTGTGCACTCAGGGTGACCACAAATAACCTTGTAATAGTTATAGGAAAATAGGAAATTTACAATTGATTTACAGGAAATTATAGGAGACTAGCTGTTACCCGCGGCATCGCTTGAGTGTAGTAAGGACTTCCATCAAGTATGGGTACATTTTACTGAATTTTACAAAATATAGGTTGCAAATGCTTTGAAAGTAATAAGACAAGAATTACAAAGGAGCTTTGGTTTAATTATAACCATAAGTTCGTAAGATATGTTACATAAATTTGTCACTGGAAACTGAGAGCTTGTTTCGAAGTGATGTAAATGAAACGTCATAGATTCTCGTAAAGCGACGCCTGATGAGGCCCTGTCAAAGGCTTAGTACAGACTAAATAGGAAGATGGAGTAGAAAATCGCGTGTAGTCAATTCTCGCGTCGTTCTCGAACTAGCTCTCATTAAGTCTCTAGCATTTCGAAATATAGGAAGTGTCATACTTATGGAACGTAATCTTAGAAACATATGCTATAACTTTAAAACATCACAGACTTCCCTGACAAATATTTTTAGAGGCTTCCATAGCTTTGGTGATATATAACAAAACCAAAAGTGAGAGCGCACAAAATATCTACAATTTCAAAAAATAGGAAAACATAGGAAAATTATCGAAATTATAGGAACTAATAGGAAGACATCCGAAAATAGGAAAAATTATAAAATTTAGGAAATGTGGTCACCCAGCTCAGGTCTATGGAATATGTTTGTGCACAGGTGTATAGATTGTTTTTGTACACAGGTCTACGTAATAATTTTTTAGCCTAAGTCTTCGGAATCTATTTGTATTATTGCATCCACTGTGCTTTGCACGTGAAAACGACGGGAAGGCAATTTGAGTTGGACTGGGCGTTGAAGCAATCAAGATTAATACTTCTATAATAGATGGTTAGGGCCTTGTTAGTTCAAACGTGGTAACTAATATACGCGCAACACCACAAGACTTTAATGGAGCGCCTGCTTTTCAGTATACGTTTTAAAATACTAGTTTCCAAACAGTTTTAATTCATATTAAGACTGAAGTGACAGATATTAATCAAAACTGTCTTTGTATACAAAGACGCGAAAAAGTAAGAGATAAGTGAATAAAATTAATTGTTTGAAGTAACAGATATTCAAATTTTCATTTTTGAAGACGTGATTATAAAACATCAATTATTTGAAAAAATTTCTTATCTTAGTTTTTTTCACAAAAATTTCAGAGAAACTACCTTGATACTATGTTTATTTTCGAGAAACATTTGCTTCGAGGAAGTTCAAATACTCGGATATCTGAAAAATAGAGCTAGAAGTATTTATTTTTATATTTCAAAATTGAAAATATTGCGAACCGAAAATTACATTCGCCCTTTGACTGTGATTTAGTTTAATTGGAGTCAAAAGGATCTGTAGCTTTGAGAGATATACAACACGTCAATTTTTGAAACCTCGAAAACGTTAAAATAAACGAACACGTTTTGTTAAGTTTTCATGCTTGTTTTATTTTGTCTGCTATCAACAATTTTCTGCCCATTTTATTCTCCTTATAGGCCCGAATACTCAAACTAACTCTAAATTTTAAAAATAAAATAAAATGCATACGTTTTCTATTTTTAAAATGATGCACATGTTTAAGGATAAAATATTTTACTTAAGGAATTTTGGTGAAAAAAACTAAGATAAGAAATTTTTTCAAATAATTTATGTTTTATAATCACGTCTTCAAAAATGAAAATTTGAATATCTGTTACTTCAAACAATTAATTTTATTCACTTATCTCTTACTTTTTCGCGTCTTTGTATACAAAGACAGTTTTGATTAATAGTTATCAGACCTCACTTTCTGTCCTTGTTGTCCAATATCGCAGTTAGGGCCATCCGCCATCTTGTTAGACTTAGTTTTGACGGCTACTACGATATAGTTGAAAGTTTACTTGTCTTTGTACTTCTTTCAGTTCTTTGATGCAGAGCCACTCTCTGCTACCGTTGTTATTAATTTGCATCCTATTAAAATAATAATAATAATAATGAACTAAGTAAAAACAAGCAATGGCATAGAAGGTGTTCAATCTTGACAGTTTTCCTGATACGTTTTGAGGTTTTTCACGTATTTCAATTACATTACCCTCAAAAATTTAACAAAACTTTCATAAAAGTTCAATAATATCTCAACAAGTTACTGTAACATGCTTATTTACCCTAAATTAAATATAAATTGGTCTTTACAAACATCATTTTACAATAATATCAAAGGAAATGTCAAGAATTATTGGGTATTTCACCTTTCCCTTATATTTACGTAAGACTTCATATCGTGTTAAAACTCATTTTTTCTACACCATCATTGTTGGAGAAAAATGACAATGATCACTTGGAGGCTATTTACCACTTTTCGTAAACCGCCCAAGGTGCGGGAGTTCGATCTAATGGAATCTCCCCATTTTGGTTCCGGTAACTCCGGTTGAATGGGAATTCGGTCCATTGGAAAATAATCAACCAAAATATCGAAGGTTGCATTTATATGAGATATAATGGCCCACTAAACTATTCAAAACTGCCACCTTAACTGGCACTATAAGTTTTCCAAATTATCATTCATACCGTTGAATGTTGATACATTATGTGTGCCAAATTTTTAACTGTACTGTTCAATTTTGCATCCCTAAGAAGAAATCCTACCACACGCAGTGTTCAACAATGAGCTCGAAAGTGCTCAACCTAGCACACTGTTTTAGTGTTCAATTTTGGTACCTGTATTTACTGTTCAAAACAGCACGCATAAGTGTGCTCCCAGTGTGTTGAGGCTTTGCACAATTATTTGTTCAGGTTGGAGCAAATATTTCTTAGAGTGAATACTTTATTAGCGAAATGAAATAAATATGATTCTCCTAACATGCACAAGTAACTAACGCTTAGTCTTTTTAATTCCTATGTCAAAAGCTAATTGAGTCAAAAGGCCTAACTTCCAAATCAGTAAGCCCATATTTTCACAACTTCAAGTCTCCAACAGTTGAAATTTCAAAATGGACGCGCTCCAGTGCTTCCAGTTATTCATAGAATAAAATTTGCCTAAGACGCCAGGTACTGTAGTGCTGATCTTAAGAAGCTCTGCAACCGACCAAACAAAATTGTTCAAAGTAATATTTATGGGAACGAGCGGGCGAGGATTCTATAGACGACGCACTTTGGCTATATTATGTCCATTATCTTCATTGTATCAATGCGGCAAATAGTTTTAATTTAATAGTAGCAGTAGAAGTATTGATAGCGAATACGTTATCGTTTTGGCTTAATTATGGGCTAGCCCATCTTTTTATATCTCATTTGACTGGTGATTCGTCTTCAGTTTCGCTATTAGAATTCTTATACTAGGTGAATGATTTTCAAATTCTGAAATGTTTTCCCGAGAAAACGTTTCGCATTCTTTAAAAGTGCGGAACATATTAAAATATATCTGCTATAGCAATAAAGTTTTTAAATTGAAGCCATGATTTCTAAAGTCCAAGCCTAAGTGAGGCAAAAGAAGATGGTACCAGAGGGTAAAACTATGTTCCTATGTTCTTACTAGCTTAAGTCCGTTCCAGATATAAAGTCTTTTTGTTAAAGTTTAATGGAAAATTAAGGTTCAAAAAGTCAGCGTTGTTATTACTCTATTTTGATTAGTTGTTCGAGTACACTTGGCCCCTCTCCCTGATCACCGCAATCCTATATCAAAAAGCACTTTAAGACAAAGTCAACGCAGTGTTTTTTGCCAGTGAACTAACGTCTTTACCTGAACAAGAAAAAATGAAGTAATGACAGTAAAGCTTATGCCTTAGAAGGTATCCCCGATAGGCCTATGACAATTATGGTTTCGGATAATGGAAAAAATCACTTGGTTATTACAGTCAGATTAATGTTACATTACATTTAGGCAAATAAGAGGCCAAAAACCGTATTCAGTTCTCTAAAACTCGAGGGTACTTTTTGTAATGGGTTGGCAAACGCCAACTTTTAATCATCTTGCTTTAATTTCTCTGCCTGTATTATCGGTTGCGGAATTTTTAATCTATTTTAATATAAAACTACGTGTTTTCTAGTTCTACAATTGATATACTGCGCATGGACAAATTTATAGTCGAGCAAAATAGCAGTTCCCCTGACAGAGGTCTAACAACAGACGACCTTATTATGAAAAACGTAAGTAAAACATTTTTGGTGATAAAATGAAAATGTATATAAAGACGTATTATTTATTTGTAAATAAGGGTATTCTCTAGAACTACTGAACCGATTTTATAATTTTTTCACTAAGCAAATACAACACTTTATTTGAGTAGACGCTATATTTCATTTGTAATTATAAATATCAATATTTTAAATCATTTTGACCGAAAAGCCTTTAGATACAATGGGCACTTCTCATTCCCTAAAATTATGTTTAGACCAAATCGTGCAATCTCGATATCCAATTTCGGCAACTGTCATATCCTCTGAAACTAAGATCACCAACTGTCATTAGGACTGTTCACGGGCCGAGTTGATTGAGCTTTTTATAAGCTCGGCTGGAGTCGAAAAAACGGTGGCACGGATCGACTCAAGCCGAGCTAGCTCGGTTAATATATATATGTTTAACAAAAATGGCTACTACCAGACTAAGTCTTGAGAACGATAACTACCACATTTTATGTACCTATAAAATACTTAAATCCAATTACATGAATTGAACAAAATTATAACCGGCACTGCTCAAAAATTGATATATTTTGTAAAAATATAGACAAAATTCGTTCTTTTCCTTAAAACCAAATTGATTGAATATCCCTACAAGCTTTGTTAAATCACAGTCATCAGACCCTGGCCATTTGTAAATGAACTTTATTTTTTAATACTATACTTATCTCAATGTGTGTAATCTCGTAAACTATGTAATTAGTTTTTAATATACACAACAAAAACTTTCCATTTCATTTCATTACTATTAATATTATCCTTAAAATTTCGAGCACAATTTTTACATCTGAAGTAGACTTCTTTTATCTTGTTTAGATTTTTAAAATTATCATGATTTAACCATTATAGACTCAAATAATATTTGTCTTTACAATAATTTTAATTCCATCCAGATGTCTGATATTTGCATATTTCCTATTAAACCGGACACCACGAACATCGACTTGATAGACTTCACGAGCACTGTGTTCAGCCAGAAGTTCAAAATTCTCTTCGGAAACGTCGAACAAAATACCGAAGGCAAAGAGCCATTATGGTCATGTTTCAGTAAAAATGTAATTATTCTTAAAGACATTTAGTAAATCGGAAAAGGAAGGGTTTCACGGGAGTCGATGAGAAACTATCATTTCCACTCTTCATACAATTTTATTTTTTTATTTTTACTTTTTTTTCCTACGTTTTATTAAGTCGACTTAGGGCAATATACCCATACAACTCAAAATTATGAATACAAATAGCAAAATATTTACGAATTAAAAACTAGTACATAAAAAATAGGACTGTGATTAGTACATAATAATCAGGCTGCGACTAGTGCCCGAAATATTGAGGCTGCGACTAGTACCTGAAATGATGGGGCTGCGACTAGTATCTGAAATATTGGGGCTGCGACTAGTAACTGAAATATTGAGGCTGCGACTAGTGCCCGAAATAATCAGGCTGCGAATAGTGCCCGAAGTAATCAGGCTGCGACTAGTACCTGAAATAATGGGGCTGCGACTAGTACCTGAAATATTGAGGCTGCGACTAGTACCTGAAATATTGAGGCTGCGACTAGTGCCCGAAATAATCAGGCTGCGACTAGTACCCGAAATAATCTGGCTGCGAATAGTGCCCGAAATAATCAGGCTGCGACTAGTACCTGAAATAATGGGGCTGCGACTAGTACCTGAAATATTGAGGCTGCGACTAGTGCCCGAAATAATCAGGCTGCGAATAGTGCCCGAAATAATCAGGCTGCGACTAGTACCTGAAATAATGGGGCTGCGACTAGTGCCCGAAATATTGAGGCTGCGACTAGTACCTGAAATAATGGGGCTACGACTAGTGCCCGAAATATTGAGGCTGCGACTAGTACCTGAAATAGTGGGGCTGCGACTATTACCCGAAATATTGAGACTGCGACTAGTGCTCGAAATAATGGGGCTGCGACTAGTGCTCGAATTAATGGGGCTCAGACTAGTGGCCGAAATCAGGGGGCTGCGACTAGTGCCCGACTAGAGCTAATCAATGTGGCTTTTTTTCTCAACATATTTAGGATAGTTTTTTGGAAGAACGGGACAAGTGGTTATGCGTGTCGAATTTTACCTAACGAATAAACTATCTCGCGGTGCTTTGCACCTTGCGCGGGCTTTGCTACCAACCAATGATATCAAAGTTAGAAAGACGAAATTAACATGAATTATATGTTGGCACAAAAATTTCTAAATTAGGTGTATGTATTCTTACTATTAAATTGTGAAACGTACTATCTTTCACTGAAAAGGTCCCCCTCTATAAATGATCATTTATATTTAGAACAACTAACAGTAGTGAATTCCATTTTATTTCAGTTATGAATTGCTATATTGATTTCTACAGTGCTATTTTCATTGGTATGCTTGTTACTATACAAGAGAAAGACGAAATGGAGTGTCAACATTTTAACTTACAGTCGAATACTATATCGTTCCACCGGTGCGCTTCTAGGACAACGTAAGAATCATTACGAACTAAATAGAGTTTATTTTCTGATTATTAACCTCCAAAAAAATAAATAAATAAATAAAATGTCTTCGACTAACATCTCTCAATTTTAATCCTTTACATTTTCTTCGATATTTAATTAAAGGTTTATCTCATTTGAGATAAATAATAGGTTTGAGAAATTGTAGTCGTTCTGATGATCGCGGGAGCGGCTTTGGTTTCGGCAATTTCTCTGTACGTGGCCTGAGCGACCACATGAGTAGCAAATAGGTGATCCTGTTTCGGTACGGCTAGTTGGTGGGGGTATATATCTTCGGGGTGCTTGAAGCTGGTCTTCTATGCGTTCGAGAGTTATAGTCATCTTTTTGATGGCGTCAGCGAGGGCGTCGTCGTTAGCTTTCGGTTCCGGTGTTGTTTGAAGAAAGCTTACAGGTGCCGCGAACAGGTTCTGGGCTATAGCGTTAAGAGGATAGCCCATTATCGTTGGGGTGGTGACGTGATTGGTGGCAAACCCGGTGGAGTTGGTGAAGAGGTTGTAGGGATAGTCGGGTCGTAGCGTCATGAGCGAGGCTCGGCTTAGCCTTTGTAGTTTTTCAAGAAAGTCCGATGGGGATGTAGGGTTCATCACAAGCATCTTCTCTATCAACTGGGGTTGTAACCCTCGCAAAAGGTGCCGTAATTTGTCGCTGTCGGCCATGTTTGGGTCGACACGGGAGCAGAGTAGAAGAACGTCATAAAAATATTGGTCGTAAGATTCTTGGGGTTGTTGTGTCCGCTGCAATAGTCGAATATGGGAGAGCTCGTGAAAGCTCTGGCTACGGAAGGTATTTGTTAATTGAGTTTTCCACTGTTGCCATGTTCTATGAGTGCCATTTAATTCGGATAACTGGGTCTCAAACCATTTTTTCGCATCGCCGTCTAGCGTGACGCAGAGTAGTTCGCTCTTCTTATCGTCGTCCCACCCGTTGATTTTACATACGTGTTCAAACCAAGTCAGCCATTCGTTGATATCTTCGTCGTGTGTCCCTCGGAAAACGGGAGGAGTAAAATTATTATTTCGCCGTAGATTCGTGTTTAATTGCGTGATCGTAGCTTGTAATTCGGCAGCCATTGCGACTTCGGCTTCCAGGCGCAGCTGCACGAGTTGCTTCTTCAGTTCTCGTTCACTAGAGAGTTCGGGGTGTAAGTGATTCGGCTTTTGGCTTCGGGTGATTGGCGCGAACCTCTGAAGTGGTTTATCCAGAATGAGTGTTACTCGAAGAGGGAGAAAATTTTGTTAAAGCCGTCTTCGATTGCTTGCGAATTGGGGTGGGTGGTTTTCTGGCCCTCGGCTCGCGAGTCGCGGTAGGTGACGTTCTCGACCTCGGAACTCGGTTTACGGGTGTCACGGCGTTGATTAGTTTCTGGCTTGGACGGGGGTTTCCACGTTGCGGGCTTAAAAAAGACGCCTCTTTCAACCTGCTGGTAATAGAAAATCCTTTTTTCTTCTCCGGAGACTCGGCTTTCGATATCGCGTAGTTTCGCGTAGTCAGCTGGGGACGGGTGGCTCTTTGTTCTAATTGCTTCGTTTAACGCGGCGGCTTGCTTGGAGTACTTGTTTCTCAGTTTTTTGTGTTTTCGTAGGAGCTGGTTTGCTTTACGGGCGGCTTTAGGATCTCTGCTTCCGTCAGCGTCGGTTAGGATGGGGGCGTACAAGTTTCTTTTTTGCCGGCGGTTACTGCGTCTGGCTCGCTGGTTTATACGTTTCGCGGGAAGTTCGTCTCTTGAAACATTGGTCCTACGAGAGTCCGCGTTCATAGATAGTTTTCACACGTGGAGGATTCATACTATTTACACCAGGAAGCCGGGCTATCTGGAGGACAAAAGCAGACGGGTTTTTGTCCGCCAGATAGCCCGGTCTCCTGGTGTAACTGGTATGAATCCTCCACGTGTGAAAACTATCTATTGGTCCGGCGTTTAGTACGGTACACTCCAGCGTCTAGGTTTCGGTACAGTTCGGTAGCGGGCTTTTTCCGATGCCCGGCGCCTCCACCACGTGTTGAGGAAAAAGACGGTTCTTTAGTTTAACGCGGGCAGTTTAGCCTTTTCTCGGTATCTTCCCGTACTCTAAGGGGTCCCCTACTAAATCGAGGCAAGACTTAGGCCTCGTCTCTAGTTTTTCGTGGGTCCTTGGTAGTGGTTCGCCCGAGAAGGAGCTGCTAAGACTGGCCTTTCTACCTCGGGGTCCCCCTTTTATACCCTGTGGACTCTCTTTGTTTGGTCCTTCGCTAGAGCGTCGACCTATGGAGTACGGGGAAAACCTGAGCTAGCCACGACTGACCCGTGTTTATTTACAAGAATATATAGTATGGTTACAAGAATGCGCTACAAGAATATATAGTATGATTACAAGAATGCATTTAGTTACTAGTAAAATATTATTTCATAACAATATTTTTCGTTTAACATTACAAACGGTTGTCAAGTCATATCTACAAGGGCCTACCGGCCCTGTAAAATATACCCATAAAACAGTTGGGCTGGTGTACGAATAATCTTCCGAACGCAAATCGTACAAAACAATATTTCACACGAATCTTTAAATATTCGAACCAAAAGTTTTGTGAATCACGCTGGAGCTCAGTAATTTGTCCCAAGAACTTACTGTCAAGAGACTAATATGTCATTATACGAAATCTGCGAAACCTGTTGGGTGAGACCAAAATATCTCTTCCCGGCAATATAAGATAGTTTCCCCTCTACTGAGAACGGAAGGTAATATTTTGGTTTTCGAAATTGTGTAGTGCCAGTTTGATTAAAAGCCGTGCGATTTAATATGATTCGGTCATATCAGACTGATATGTTCACATCACTTAAAATTTGATCAAGTCGACCAAATAATGTTAAGTAAGCTACCATCGTTATTAAAAATGTAAAAACCTTTCTTCCAGAATTAGAAACAAGTCGCCCTGAAGATTTCATAATACGTCTGCAATGGCTACTTTTCTCTATTCAAAGCGGTCTCCTTTCTTCCGCATTCGGATGTGATGTTTTATCAAAATTTGCTATGCCTAAAGAACCAAGGCTAATGGAAAATTTTTACGACGTTCTACAAGTACCTGGTCTTAAAGTTCATTTACTTTATAGCAACCTCTTCAAAACATCTATTGAAGTAAGGTCAAGCTATTTTTGGATTATAAGCGTTGGAATTAAAGCCAACTGACATCCGCCTTCGAGATTTTATACTGTGGAAGAGATCAGAGTAACACGTACCTTTGTGGAAAACCCCCAAAACCCCTGACGGACTACTTCACTGCAGTACATTTTCGAGCTCGTATACAGGGTGTGACATGTGTCATTGTATGCAAATGAGAACGTGCAACAAGTATCATAGTGAATATCGTTTAATGATACGCACTTTGAAACGTTAAAGACCTACGATTAAGCTTAGGAACTAAGGCATCACACTACAAATTAAAGGGCTGTTTGGTAAACCCATCAGCGTAAATGTTCGATGTGCCTACCGTCGTGGTGTAGGCACTCTTCAAGACGATTGTCCATTTTTTACGTTTTCTAGCATTTGAGGAGTGATTCCTTATTTAGGTGGGCGGTCAATGTTCGCCAATGGCTAACTGAGCACTTTCCAAACCGTTGGATCGGTAGAGGTGGACCAATTCCGTGGCCAGCAAGATCCCCTGACCTAACCCCACTTGATTTCTTCTTATGGGGATATGTTAATGGGGAGGTTTATGCAACAGAACCTTTAAATGTAGACGACTTGGCCAGAATTCGAAGCGCAATTGAACGAATCACTCCTCAAATGCTAGAAAACCTAATACAAGGCATGGACAATCGTCTTGAAGAGTGCCTTCACCACGACGGTAGGCACATCGAACATTTACGCTGATGGGTTTACCAAACAGCCCTTTAATTTGTAGTGTGATGCCTTAGTTCCCAAGCTTAATCGTAGGTCTTTAACGTTTCAAAATGCGTATCATTAAACGATATTCACTTTGATACTTGTTGCACGTTCTCATTTGCATACATTGACACATGTCACACCCTGTATACGAGCTCGAAAATGTACTGCAGTGAAGTAGTCCGTCAGGGTTTTGAGGGTTTTCCACAAAGGTAGGTGTTACTCTGATCTCTTCCACACTGTATACAGAAACTTTATTTTTCAAAATTGCTACCAAGATAGGTGTTAGAAACAGCCTCACTGATAATTTCTACTCTAGATAGCCATATGAACCAATAATGCTAAACGAAAATAAACTTTTTAGGCTTCGCTTCACGTAAATGAAAGTGGGTGTACACTGTAAAAAACAATTCCTGGAAGAGCTGTTTTAGAATTAGAGGCTGCTGTTTTTGGGCGATAAATTTCTCAGTATTTTTAACAATTTGTAACACTTACAAAGTACAGCCTAGCCTATTAAGAACAAATGCTGCATCAATACCATAACTAACCTTACCTGATCCAATACTATTAGGGTTCAAATAATAAAACCTAACCTTACCTACCTAATGCTTCTGGACTTCAAATAACCATGAACTAACCTAACTACACCTTACCTGACCTAATTGGGGCTCAAATAACCAAAACATAATTGGGTTTGAAGTCATCCAACATAACCTGACCCGACAAAATTAGGATTCAAAGATCCTAATCTAATGTTATCTGACATATTTGTAGTTCAGATAACACCAAATAACCGGTCCAATGGAGGGAAACTAGAAAGGGAGGTAAAGAGGGTCCTCATTGCCTACCCATTAGATAGTCCCGGTCCTCATTGCCTACCCATTAGATAGTCCCACTCACAAGTGGGAGAGTATCCTGGAAAAATTCGAGGGTGCTGCAAAGTTCGTTTTCCAGCAAAACTACATTTTACCAGGCTGCGAACAAAACATTAAAAACTAAAAAAAATGACCCGCTGTGGGGGAGAGGTTTTGGCATCTAATGCCCGCTACAACTCAGTTCTACAGTGTGGAAGAGATCAGAGTAACACTTACCTTTGTGGAAAACCCCCCAAACCCCTGACGGACTACTTCACTGCAGTACATTTTCGAGCTCGTATACAGGGTGTGACATGTGTCATTGTATGCAAATGAGAACGTGCAACAAGTATCATAGTGAATATCGTTTAATGATACGCACTTTGACACGTTAAAGACCTACGATTAAGCTTAGGAACTAAGGCATCACACTACAAATCAAAGGGCTGTTTGGTAAACCCATCAGCGTAAATGTTCGATGTGCCTACCGTCGTGGTGCAGGCACTCTTCAAGACGATTGTCCATTTTTTACGTTTTCTAGCATTTGAGGAGTGATTCCTTAGTAGGCCAAAGCATAAGGGTTCACCTTATGCTTTGGCCTACTTAGATAAGGAATCCATACGAGGTTACGAAGGTCAGAATTATCCGCGGCACTGAGAATTCGGCACATTATTCAATCAAACGTACGCGTCGTTACTAGCAGCTTAGTTCGTATAAACGTTGTAAGTCCTGTGTCGTAGACGAATGGCAGCCTACTCCAACCGAGAAAAATTGGACATGATGTTTATTTTGGGTGAATGTCGCGGTAACGTTCAACAAGCGGCATTGCTTTATGCCGAACGCTTCCCACACCGACGAAGGCCGGTTCGAAGAACCTTCACGAACATTAGAGACTACCTACGAGATTTCGGGAGTTTTGTCGTGCAAGACCGTCAACGTAGAAGAGACCGAATAATTGGTAATCATGATAGGGAAGTCGACATTCTAGCACGTTTTGAAGCCAATCCTCATACTAGTAGTAGAGCGGTCGGAGAAGAGGTTGGTCTAAGCCGGCCCATTCAACCGTTCTTGCAATTTTACATCGGCATCACTACCGGCCCTATCATATCCACCTCCATCAAGCCTTAACGGACGACGACTACCTAAGACGTCAAGACTTCTGTCTTACCATGCGCGAGCTAATTGAAGCCGATCCATTGTTCTTAAGAAAGGTTCTTTTTTCTGATGATGCGACATTTCACAGGGATGGTACGGTAAACCGACATAACTTACATTACTGGACCCAACGAAATCCATACTGGTTACGGCAACATTACCATCAAATTCGATGGAAGATAAATGTTTGGTGTGGCATTCTGGGGAACAGAATCATCGGACCTTTCTTCTTCGAGGACAACATTACTGGTGACAGGTATTTGTACTTCCTGCGCCACGAATTTAGTGATGTGATAGACGCATTACCATTAGCAGTGATGCGGGACCTGTGGTTCCAGCAGGATGGTGCGCCACCACATTGGGCGGTCAATGTTCGCCAATGGCTAACTGAGCACTTTCCAAACCGTTGGATCGGTAGAGGTGGACCAATTCCGTGGCCAGCAAGATCCCCTGACCTAACCCCACTTGATTTCTTCTTATGGGGATATGTTAAGGGGGAGGTGTATGCAACAGAACCTTTAAATGTAGACGACTTGAAGGCCAGAATTCGAAGCGCAATTGAACGAATCACTCCTTAAATGCTAGAAAACGTAATACAAGGCATGGACAATCGTCTTAAAGAGTGCCTACACCGGTGTCCCCCCATATCACCCAATCTCATTTGTCCCAATCAGAAGAATTTAACCCAAACATAAGCATATCAAACCACCCGTAAGCGTGAATTCACAATAAGACCACGGGTAATCACCATTGTACAAGGGCGCCAGAGAGAAATTTGAGGTTCTACGCCACCTAGAGGGAAAACGAAGCAATTCTCTCCTTCCCTATTCTCCCTACCACCTTATAACCCGGAAATCTAAGCAGTCGTCTGCTTCTGCAATAAATGGCAGCGGTAATTAGTACGGGCTTTTAAGACTTGCGTTGTTTGTTTAAGATTAGGAACAGCAAATTATCTCGAATTTTTAAAGAAAATGGGAAAAACTCTTAGTGATAAGTGTACACAGTACAACTGGTTTCTTACGAATAGGATAAGTACAAAAGATAAACGTGTAGGTTGCCGCATGCCTTTATTACGCGAACTTCAAAATCCACGTTTTAGCCCCACTAGCAGACGACAATGTTTGTTATGATTACAAGTATTAATAGAGGTAGAGCTTATAATAGGTAAGTTTAAGATATATATTAATCCTTGTATTTATTCCCAAGCTTCCGGTAGCATCCCTTGCGCGATTTGAATAAAGTTTCCCTTTTGTGCCACCAGGAAGACTTGTCTCCCGAGTTTTACCTAGACAATGCCTGTGGCTAATTTCCCGCCGATTCACGCTTACGGGTGGTTTGATATGCTTATGACCCAAATCATATATTCCTGATTCACCCAAAAGTATTTCTCCCAATTCCCGTTAGCCACAAAAGGCGATAACACAGGAATTTGGCACAAATAACATACCCGTTTTATTAATTCGTATTTTCCATTAAAAAAGCAATATTTTAAAATTATTATATAAAAGACTGTTGATCAGTGTAATTTATTAAATATGGAAGTCGAATGGCTGAAAACTTTGAAAGGAAAATATGCCCCCGTTATTCTGAGTTAGGGTTAGGTAGGTTAGGTTTGGTTAGGTTAGATTAGTAATATTTTATAAATCATTTAACTATGTTACGCCTTTTCCAAAATATTGATGTTTAGCTTCAGTGACTTCTCAAATAATATGCCTTTTCCAAAACATTACTGCTATGTTAGGTTAGGTTTGGGTTGGTTAAGTTAAGTTAGTAATATTTTGTAAATCATTTAACTATGGTACGCCTTTTCCAAAATATTGATGTTTAGCTTCAATGACTTCTCAAATAATATGCCTTTTCAAAAAATTACTGTTATGTTATGTTAGGCTAGGTTTGGTTTGGTTTGGTTAAGTTAGGTTAGTAATATTTTATAAATCATTTAACTATGGTACGCCTTTTCCAAAATATTGATGTTTAGCTTCAATGACTTCTCAAATAATATGCCTTTTCAAAAAATTACTGTTATGTACGTTATGTTAGGCTAGGTTTGGTTTGGTTAAGTTAGGTTAACAATATTTTATAAAACATTTAACTATGGTACGCCTTTTCCAAAATATTGATGTTTAGCTTCATTGACTTCTCAAATAATATGCCTTTTCAAAAAATTACTGTTATGTTATGTTAGACAAGGTTTGGTTTGCTTTCGCGGACGTATCTTCCTCTTTGGTGCGGTTATACACTTACTTGAAGTGTATCCCTTATGTCATGAAAAAATAAATAAATAAAACCATCAAATTCTACTATATTTGAGTCTTTTTGGGTATGCAATATTGGGTTAATTGGGATAGGTGAACTGGGAATTGGGTTAAATGAGGTTTGGGTAAATGGGAATTGGGTTAAATGAGGTTTGGGTAAATGGGAATTGGGTGTTTTAAATTGGGTGAAATGGGGGGTAACCCCTACACCACGACGGTAGGCACATCGAACATTTACGCTGATGAGTTTACCAAACAGCCCTTTAATTTGTAGTGTGATGCCTTAGTTCCAAAGCTTAATCGTAGGTCTTTAACGTTTCAAAGTGCGTATCATTAAACGATATTCACTATGATACTTGTTGCACGTTCTCATTTGCATACAATTACACATGTCACACCCTGTATACGAGCTCGAAAATGTACTGCAGTGAAGTAGTCCGTCAGGGGTTTTGGGGGTTTTCCACAAAGGTAAGTGTTACTCTGATCTCTTCCACATTGTATTTTCCTCTATACTTTACCTGATGTAATAATACGGGGGCTCAATTTTCGGCCATATCTCCAAAAGACATTCGACCTGACATCTTGGCATTACGATGTGTTGCATTTAGTAAGTATATAGTAAAGCTAAATTGATAAACAATGTATACCTCTACTGGGTATTTTTTACACCCGCGCTTACGGAAATCGCTATTTAGAAAACTGTCGTAACATGTAAACTGCGTTTTCGGGAACCGTGCCAGTTCTAAAACAGTGATCCCTATTTTTAAAACGGCAGTTTTTTACTTTGCTTTGGTTTTTTGGAACCGCCGTTGCTCTTACATGGTACATCCACCATTATGAAAACCTAACCATAACTACCAAGAACGCAAGAATTAAGTCGTCTCCTGAAGCAAGCTTCGATCCCATTAAGACATGTATATTGAAGCCACCAACGCTTGTCTTTCAAATTAGTCTTTGCCCTTTGTTTTACGAACCGACACTAGCTTGACCGGTCATGAGTGTGTCTTATATCAGTTGACCCTGAATAAACAGAACCAAGAGATTTATTTGGAAACGTGATATCACGCTACAGACTGTGAACTCCTCTCTGTTGTTTATGTTTGTAACAAATATAGACATTATATAGATTGCGTAAACTTCAATCTAGTTACGGATAACAGCGCTCTGCAATGGTTAGCTAAGGTGCGAAATTAAACGTCAAAAGCTCACACGTTGGGCAGTAGAACTTCAACAGTTCAATTTTACTATTTTCCCTTGAAAGGGTAGCGAAAACATGTTCACAGACCCTGTATTACACATCTCAATCCAAACGAATGACTACCATCTCACAAATTCGGAGAGATTAGACTATATTTTTTATGTTTTGGCCCTTCTCATCTAGTCCAGCTGTCGTTAGCGCAGTTTACCTTATCTACTTCTCAGGTTGAGTTACTAAGGGATCCTTTGGCCAATGCGCAGTAGTAAGACTCTATACTAAAGGCTAGAAAAAATTTCTAACCAACGGAGTTATGCGTGCAAGTTGTTATGCGTGCAAGTTGAAATTGCACGCATAATTAAAGCTAAATCCAATCGCTACAGCAACAGGCGTACGTTAAGGGTCATCGCCATGTGACTTATGGCATAGGCTCACAGGTATACCACATAACCAATAAACGCGAGCGCCACCATAGTGTCCACCAAGTAAGAGGCAGCTGATGCAATGACTCACAACGGGAGTGGTTTTGTGCACATTTTGTACTCTGACAACAAAAAAAGAATTTGAAGGTATCATCGCTATCACAGGGTCAGCATCAAGGATGGATTAGCTCCCAGTTTCTGCCTATTCTTGAAAGCGGATCCAATTTCCGTTAATGTATGTTTCGAGTAGTATCAACGTTTCCTTTAAAATCGGACACTAATTTTAGGCCTAAAACTTTGACTTGAAAAAAGTCTTTATTATAAGGAGTGCTCCCAGCCAAGTCGAGCACTGACATCCTTTTCTCGAAGCAACTCGTGGCACTTTTAAGCCCACTGTAACTTCGTGATGGGTACAGGTAAAAGTCTGAAATTTTGCTTGCCGCGAGGACTGTCAATCCTAGCTATAGTTTCCAAATTTCAAGTTCCTACCCTGTATACTTTTCGAAATATTGAAGGTGAAATTTACCTTATTTTGTCACTCACTCACTCACTCACCGATCATCAAAATTCTAAGGTACTTCTAGGGTAGATAGAAACTTAAAATTCAGGATTTAGTTTTCATTTATTTTATAAAGCACAGAAAAATTAAAACATCCTGAAATTTTTATAAAATTGTTCTTTAGTTCTTTATTTTAAAACTAGATGGCGCTGTCGTCTTTTCAACAGAAATAGTGTGTGTTCTTGATGAAAGAACGTAATGGTCCAAAGTTAACCGAAAGTTAAATATATATTAAAGCTAATAGCAGTAGTAGTTTAAAATAAATGTGTCGTAACTGATGCTACATTCTTATATTAGGATATCGCGTACAATCTTTATTACATATTCTCTGCGGGTCGAAAGGGGTAATTCAGCGTAAATAAGGACAAACGTTAGCGATTATATTGGCAAACGAAGTACCACGAGAGGGTCTTGTTTTAATATAACTACCGAAGTATAACGAGAGGGTCTACAAAAAGAAGTGAGATCCTATGAAAAACATTAACATGTACAAAAATGGGCCAAGCCTCGCCTCGTGCCCTTTCCGCCGTAAAACGTTCTGAGATCCCATGTAGAGCCAAGTCTGCCTTTTGTTCTCATTCAATCGCCAATTGAACAATTATGTTATAAATTATGTCCTTTTCCTAATTAATAACCAATATTCTTTGACTCTCATTATTTTACATCTTTGTTCGTATCAAAAATATCGTGACTTGGCAAGCGCAGGTCATCCCCTTCGATTATTTTAAAATCGGCAACGATTTAGTGAATATCCCTTCGATTATTTTAAAATCAGCAACGATTTAGTGAATATCCCCTCGACTTCCTTTTAATATTACTTACCTGCGATTGCCAAGTCACGATATTTTTGATACGAACAAAGATGTAAAATAATGAGAGTCAAAGATTATTGGTTATTAATTAGGAAAAGGACATAATTTATAACATAATTGTTCAATTGGCGATTGAATGAGAACCAAAGGCAGACTTGGCTCTACATGGGATCTCAGAACGTTTTACGGCGGAATTGGCACGAGGCGAGGCTTGGCCCATTTTTGTACATGTTAATGTTTTTCATATTGGGTTTACTTCATCACTAACCCGAATTCGCACAGAAATTAAACAAAAGGTTAAATCGAATTTGATAAGATCTTGAGTTCAGATATTTATCTCCGGTTCAGTATAATAAATGCACTAAACATTCAACTTATTCTCCGTTGAGTTTGCTCGGTGTAATTTTTCATTGAATTTTCTAAGAACGAAAAGTATGCAGCCTTTCAAGATGATTGGAATCAAATCAAAAAGGAACGAATAAAAGTGATCGAAGAAATGGATGAACTGATCAATGTATTTAAGGGAATATCTTCTGGCGTTATATTTGATGGAGAAGATTTTATTGCCTTATTAACAAGAATAGTTAGAAAAAGTATCCCCAAAGGCGCTCAGCTATACCTTCCTACTTCTCATATATCCGAGGAGTTGTACGCATTCGGATTCAGAAGGAATCTAAAGCATAGTAAATTACAACTTTTCAAAGACATGTAAGAAATAACAAATATTTCATATGGTAGATTCAAATTCATAATCTAAGCCGGCTACAATTCACTTATTTATATAAAACTGAGGCACTGCACTACTTGATACAAAAAAAAAGCAATGTTGCAAATGAGCGACACACAAACTCATACCTGTTCACCATCGCTTGGGCTCAGCTAAGCTCACGTTACTTTATGGAAATTCACAACGAGCTCACCTCGGGCTCAAAATTGAAACAATGTTTCCTTAGAGCTCAATGTGAGCTCAAGCTCAGTTAGTTCTTATAAATGAGCTCAACTCAGGCTCGGGTTCTTTCACATAGTTCTGATGGGCTCAGTTCGAGCTCGGGCTAAGTCAAATTAGTAAGCTTAAGATTGGGCTTGGTCTCACATTCCCGGAGAGTAGATATTGAAATAAATATAATTTTATAGTTATTTTTAAGTGATAAAAGCAAAACGGATATTTTTTACTATCCAAATGACTGGCAATTCTTTTGGATAAAAAAACTTCAAAATTTAGTCCAATGAGTTACACTAGTTTCCGTTTGCACTAAAGTGGGTGCTGAGCGCAGACTCAAAATAGAGAACGCGCTTTCAAAATGAGCGGGCTCATAGTTTTGAATTCACCTCCCTCGAGCTAAAGAAAGCCATAAAATTTGCGATAGGGCTCAGCGCAAGTACTCGTTAATTTTATCATTAAATCTGGGCTAAGCTCCAGGGTCACTTTGTTTGTGAAGCCCGGGCTCAACCTCAGAAAGAATTTTCATAAACGTTCAGGCTCGGCTCGGGCTCGTGAGCTTATTCATTATTTTGAAGAGCCTCGCTCAATTCGCGCTCAGGCTCATTGAAATGAGGTGAGCCCGGACTGCTCTGCACAAAATATAGAAAATCCAAAAAATATTTAAAGCAGGGAGACTAGGTAGAGACATAATAACGAATTAACTAAATTTATAACATGAAATCCATAGCAACTCTCCTTACGCGTATCTTTAACGACGCATTCAGTTAGCAGAGAGAACGTGTCTGGTGATCGTTTTAGGAATTTATAGGAAAAAATTTATAAACAAGTCTGATGGGCTCTTTCAGTAAAGGCATTAGAGCATCGTTTTTTAGAAAAAGTGTATATTATAACAGCGAAGAAAAATACAAACGCCTGTAAAAACGATTTTTAAATAAATGTAGACTTTCCACAATTCATATTTAACCCAGCCCTCCTTGGACATTTTGTGTAGTATCATAAGAAAATAAAACAGCGCTCCCTATTATTATATACATAGCTGTATACTATTTTCTTATGTTAGTTATAAAATTTATTAAACTATGGGCCTAATAGTAATTATTATATAACGCCAACCTTGTATTCGTTTTTGTGTTGTACAAATATAGGGCAATCAGATACTACGAGAGTGGCCTATTTTCAATGGAAAACGAACAAACAATTTATTTGGCTAGAAGATATTTGACCAGCAAAACTGAGAAAAAAGAAAACGAACACTATATGCAACTAGATATGGGTAACGTCGCCGAGGCTTTCATCGTTCTGGCTTATGGATTCTCACTTACTTTTTTAACGATGATTATAGAAAGAGTAAGGTTTTGCTTACAGTGAATTTGTGAAGTTTATCGCCTTTTTCTTTCCCCAGATATATGGTAGAAAGACGGTTAAGGTCCCCACATGTAAACCTGTAACTAGCGTATAATCTTAATGTTAAACTAGCAATAGGTCAGATTACGAAAATTCCATTATAATTATCACTATTTTAATAGTTAAAACACGACATACATGAAATTGGAAAATATATGTTTAAACGACCCCAATTGTCTATTCAAATGACAACGAGGGGTCCCCACTTGTAAATTTTTTGAGTGTTAACAAATATCATGAAATACTTGATGTAACCGTAAAGGTTTTGATACTAATTCAAAACCGAAGTGTTTATACTCAAATGTCCCCAGATATATGGTAGAAAGACGGTTGAGGTCCCCTCATGTTAACGTCCAGCTAGCGTATAATCTTGATGTTAAACTAGCAATAGATCAGATTACTTAAGTTTAATTATAATTATAACTATCACTATCACTATTTTATTAATTAAAACAAAACATACATGAAAGATGTCTGGACAGAATCCTGATGCTATGAATCTCAACAGCAGAGACCCCGACACCGAAAACAGTTTTTCTTTTTATTAATATAAATTGAAAGAGGTTAAATCTGAAGGTCAAAGTTGTGCAGGGCCTCATAAAAATTCGTCAAAAAATCCAACAACTTATAAATTCCTTGAAAAAAAACAATAAAAAGGCTTTAAATCTGGAGCAGACCTCTTTTTCCATGCAAACCCAATCATGTCTCTCAAGCTAGTCAGTGGGCCAAAAGGTGGTGACTTCCTTATGGATCATGGTTGCGACTATTGAATTGACAGGAAAAGAGATAAATCAATCTACTGGTGGTGTGTTGAACGTAGAAGTCCCTCTTGCACTGAGCGTGCTGTCAGCAAATTTGGGGTAGTAAACTCACCAAAACCCATAATCCTGTTTCGAAATCTATGAAAAAGAGTAATAGGGAGGTCAAATCAAAGAAGCAGCATCAAATCCAGACATTGCACAAACCACTGCCAACTCTAATACTAGGCCTTGAAATGTACGACAGAAGCATTTTTTATGTGACATTTTGAATTTGCGCTTAGTAACCGTTAGATGGCTCTTTTCTGAGGCGAATTTTCGCGATGACGAAAGTAAAATCGTACTGCGCAGTCTCGCATGACGTCACGTCTTTCGCTTATGGCGGACCAGGGTGGGAAATAAGGATTTTTTAAAGGTTGAAATTTGCATGCAGACGCCATTGACACGTGCCAAAACGTACACCAAATTTAAACTAGTATTTTTCGAACTCGGAAACCGTTCAGCATCATGAACCGGTTTATTGTCCGGTTGTATGCTTTCTTTTTCGAGCCGAACTTAGCAGATTACACTTCGTCGTTGCTAACAATTTCCCATAGTTTTGAATTTGCCGCCAGTTTAAAACCTCAGAAAAGCGACATCTAGCGCCATTTGTGAAATCCTAGCTGCCACCCCCTTTTATTTCTATCGCAAGGCCTAGTATTAGAGAAGGCAGTGCACAAACACCTCATCAAGTGGCCGAAAGACCAACGCAAAAAATACCTGCATCCTTTAGTATGACTATACCTGCAATAAGTGGCATGAAGAAAGTCGCACAACGTCCTAGGCATGTAGTGGACGCTCCGCCACCTCCGCCGTCATGTGTGGAAGATTTTGACATCACTTGTGTTTACTTGAAGTCGCTGGGTGACCAGATGTTTCTCCAGTACGACAGTGGAAGACGACCGAATAGCGTAGTGATTTTTGCGACCGATCACATTCTTGAGTTGCTGTCTGGAACTCAACATTGGTTCGTCGACGGTATCTTCAAATTTTTCCCCCCTTATTTTCTCAAATTTTTCCCATTCTTGCTCGTCAGCAACGATCGTGCCGTTGGTTTACTTCCTGATGCCCAAAAGAGACAGACCCACCTACATAGAAGCCCTTCGACAGCTGAATATTCTCTATTCCAGTCTATCACCTCAAATTGTAATGAGTGACTTCGAGACCCCCATGCACAAGGCGTTTGAAGAAACTTATCCACATGTCGTGACCCGTGGTTGCTTTTTTCATTTCACGCAATGCCTCTGGAGAAGAATTCAAAAGACTTCCAAGCTGAAGGCAGCGTATCTTGATGAAGACAACCCAGATTTTGCTCTTCATAGTCGCAAATTGGGCGGAACAGCAAAAATGTTCTCGCTGATTTGGTCGCGGGACTAATTGGTCTCACCGATTTGGTCTTGGGACCATTCGGTCTCGTGATTTTTTGGTCCCGTGATTTGTTGGTCTCGGGACTTTTTGGTCTCGGTACTATTTGGTCTCGTGATTTTTTGGTCTCGTGATTTTTTGGCCTCGTGATTTTACAGTCTCGGTACAATTTTGTCTCGTGAATTTTTGGTCTCGGGACCATTTGGTATCGTGATTATTTGGTCTCGTGACGGTTTGGTCTCGTGATTATTTGTTTACCTAATTAGTTGTCACCTTTTCCAAAACAATGGTCCCAATAATTCGTTGCCACCTTTTCCAAAACCATGGTTCCAATAATTCGTTGCCACCTTTTCCAAAATATTCTCATATTAATTAGCTGCCACCTTTTCCTAAATATTCTCCTATTAATTAGCTGCCACCTTTTCCAAAATATTCTCCTATTAATTAGCTGCCACCTTTTCCAAAATATTCTCCTATTAATTAGCTACCACATTTTCCAAAATATTTCTATTTTCGGTAATAAATAGATCGTGCTATAGGCGGGCTTTTAAAAAGGTTAGGTTAGGTTAGGTAAGGTTTGGTTTGGTTCGGTTTAATTTGGCTGGTTTAAAAAATGCTGAAGAGGTGATATTTTTTTTAAAACGACACTTTCGTGTCCAGAGACCAATTTCCCCGAGACCCAATTGTTCCGGGACCAATTTGTCCCGAGACCCAATTGTTCCGGGACCAATTTGTCCCGAGACCCAATTGTTCCGGGACCAATTTATCTCGAGACCAAATTGTACCGGGACCAATTTGTCTCGAGACCAAAGCGTCCCGAGACCCATTTGCCCCAAGACCCTATTGTCTCGAGACCCAGTTGTCCTGAAACCAATTGGTCCCTAGACCAATTTGTGCCTAGACCAATTTGTCCCTAGACCAATTTGTTCCAAGACCAAATCGGCGAGACCAAATTGTCGCGTACCGCAAATTGGGTGCTCTTGCGTTTGTTCTACTTGAGGACGTGAAAGATGCATTCAGTGTATAGATGCAAACGGATTTTCATCAAGCAAATGCTGAACTTACAGTGGACTTGACAGAATATTTCGAGAGCAACGTGGATTGGACGTCCTGATTCTCGCACATATGGTGGGTGGAAGGCACCAAAAGCCAGACTGTCGTGGTCGTGGAATCAGTACGATGCTCTGAATGACGGTCTACCAATGATGCAGCTTCTCTATTTGGAATCGATCAAGTCACCCAACAAACTGTCGCTTTATCGATGCACTGGGGAAGGGGCAGAGCGTGAATGAAGTAAGATGTGGAGCAGATCATGGCGGGGAACGCACAGCCTCAAGGACGTAACGTTTACCGGAAAAAACGAACGAATCAAAACCGTTGACAATTCATACGGCAGCATTTCAATTGATGATTATTTACGCAGCATTGCACATAACATTGACCTTAAAATTGAACTTATTTTAATGTATTCTTAACCACTGCCAACTCTAATACTTCTTAACAAAGTCTTTTTGGTGTCGGGATTTTTTTCCGTCGAGATTTGTAACCTGTCGGGATCTTTTTCGTCATAATTTTGGTGACGCGATCTTCTCTGTCGAGGTTTTTAGTGTCGGGATTATGTTCATGAATCCTTCATGCCACCTTTTGTAGGCGATCACTACTCAAGCTATGGTTTCCAGCTGTTAGGAGCCGGCATAAAGATGATTTCCTACAACAAGTTTCTTCCCTGTTATGTTGTTAAAGCAACAAATTTGCTACTTTTCAGAGGGTCTCTTTCCTTATAGTCATTACAATAATCTTTTAAATTTGAACCTCCCGTAGAATACAACAATGTAAGGTTTTCTTCAATATCTTCTTTACAATCGTCATTCAAGGCTAGGGAAAATATAGGGGGAAACGTGCTAAAATGTGGGAATAAATAGGTGTAAAAGAGGGGTAGTAAATGTTTCGTATAAATGCGCAACTTTTTCATCCATCAATAGATGGCGTGAAAAAGTAAAAATGTGTTGATGTCTGTGCGTTTGAACAAAACTTGACATTTCTTATTGGAAAAATAAATGTACACGCGTAAATTCAACGACGCGTATCATTACCTAATTTCAGGAAATTGCATTTTCGGTTCAAATAGCAAGCTCGCTTCTCCGTGAATTTTAGTGCATTTATCGACGGGAATTACTTAACTTGTTAGGCCTACCATGTCGCTCTCAGAATAAAATATATTTAGTTGGATGAAAAGGGAAACATTCGGTATAGTATATCAGTAATAACGATTCAAATTCGACGAAGGCCCGATTAAACTGTCTCGTAGGTTATCTTGAATTTTCGTGCAAATTCCTTCATTGTAAGTTCAAAAGTATTAATTATATTTTTATGTATGTTTAATATTATGTTGTGTTATTACCTGTGATTAATAATAATAGTTTTAAACATTAATTTGTTTATTCGCGATAAATTAGACTGTTCATTGGGGTTTCACATTGGAAACACCATGATCATTCAAGATTTAATTATTTTTTCATTTTTAGGATTGTTTTATGCGAAATTAACGTAAAAACATATTGTTTCAAAGTTTAGTTTAGTAATTTTGTATGCTAATAGATAAACGATAATTTGTTTTTAGTTTGGGTCAACAGGAAAAGGAAGTCATCGACTGGAAATTAGTAAAACCAAAAATATGTGTTAATGACGAAGAATATACACAATCCAGTGAGTACTAAATCACTTTCAGTTAATTAGGAAATCTTCAATTATATTAATTTTATTATACTTTTAATTTAGCATCGCCGATTAATGTAACAGTAATATTATACATCACGTCAGTCTACGAGATATCCGAAGAAAATATGGTAAGATTCTGGCTACATCACGGGGGTAGTAGAGAAACGAGAGTAAAAGAGGGAAGGTAACTTGAACGGCACCGTCGATTCTGTATCTCACGCGCACCCACCTCCAGTACCTCGGCGCACATCGGAGGAGTCAGACGTCAAGTGATCCGTTAAGAAGGAAATTTGAAAGGGTAAATAAGAAATGGCTGTTGGAACAGTGAAAACTTCCTCCGTGGTTGTGCTGATTGCACTGGCTGCATCTTTGCTGATATGGGTAAACCTTAGATTAATGATAAAAGAAAGACGCCAGTTCAGTCCACGTAGAAGAAATCCACGTAATCCTGGTTACAACGAGATGTTCCCGGCTTTTCTTACTACTCAAATAACACATATTTTCAGTCTATAGTTTAAATGTAGGCCTAGATAAACATTTGTTTCTGAGGTTTAGAATTGTTCTTTTTCTAGAGATGGGCCGATACCAGTTTAAACCGATACCGATATGATCCGATACTTGGGAAACCGATACGTACCGATACCGATATTTTACCCGATCCTTCGATTAAACCGATATCAAACCGATACCGATATGGTATCGGTATCGGCCCATCTCTATTGATGATTCTCGATCCAATTTCGGTACTTGAAACTATAAAACTGGCTTATCATACGAAAACCCCATTTTAGACACTAGTTACGTTATCCAAAAATAGATGAAAAACTGTGCTGTCTCAGAGTTTAGGTCTTATGGCGTCATCTACTCTCAACATAAGTATTTATTTTCTTCAAAAAATATCGGGTAGAAATATCGGTTCATTTTTAACCGATACCGATATATCGGTTAAGGCCGAATATCGGTACCGATACCGATATGGGATCGGTATCGGCCCATCTCTATCTTTTTCACATCGAACAGGAATTCGGACTGCAAGTATTACTCAATGAGATATGGACAGACGATTCTATTAACATTACCAAGGCTCAAGTAGGATGGCACAAGATACTCCCTTTATTCGTAGACAAGTGCATTTGGAAGCCAGATACAATTTTTCATAATGCAAAGAAATCAAGGTTGTACGAGGACACTTTAAAAAATACCTACACAGGACTTACTAATTTAACAACAACCCTTCAAGCTTTTCGAACAGGGCGGTAAGAACTTGTTGGTCCTTTCTTTCACTTCCCCTTTCCTCGATTATTGTGCCTGTTAAGCTCAGTCTTTCGCGCCCCTATATCTCTCGGATTTCGCTTCCTCCCCCCATCATCCACCGCCCACCATATTTCTGAGAATTCCTCCCTCATTTTCTGGCGTCCCACCGGACCTTAGCTGTTCCGCAGTTAGCGCGCCTATTTCTCTCAGATTTTGCACTCTCCCTAATTGGATGTCCACCCCGCCATTTTTCCGAGTATTCCTCTCTAATTTTTTGGCTTCCCACCGGACCATAGCTGTTCCACAGCGCGCCTGTTTCTCTCAGATTTCGCATTTTTCCCCAATCATCCTCGCCCTTTCTAAATGAAAAATAATTATTTAAATTTGAAAATCAGGTACATGCTGACGGTTAGCTGTAGTATGAAATTTCATCTATATCCAATGGATAAACAGTTCTGCTCACTGGAAATCGGACTTCGTAAGTGCTTCGCGGTTTTCCTACCTAGTACGCCGAATCCTGTTTCTTCAGCCGTTGTGCCTACATTTATTGTTTTTTCAAATGTATAGTTGCCTCAACCAAGTCAGAAATTCGCCTTCGGTGGTGGAGTCACGCGACGGTACTCAAATCTTTCAACGGAGTGCATTACGAAAACAAAATTAAGCCACTTAACTTTGACATAATCTTTCTCAATACCAACATTTCATCGTATCGTAAGTAAGATCGTTCAAGTTATTCAGCAGAAAAATCACGGAAATTAAAGGAAATTTAACTGTTATGAGATTTGCGTTTATTTTTTCAGAATTCGGCACCAAGGAGCTGCTAGTTGCAAACGTGCTCTTTGTCAGATCGTTAATGGCCAGTATTGTAAACACTTACGTTCCAAGGTTCGATATTTCCAATTAATGATATAATAAGTTCATATGATATGTTCCATAAGTTTGTCACTGGTGACCGAGAGCTTGTCATAAAGTGACGAAGGCCATAGATTCTCGTAAAGCGACACCTGGTGTCAAAGGCTTAGTACAGACTAAATCACTAAATAGGAAGATGGACTGCAAAACTGGATTTAGTTAATTCCCGCTTGTCTTTCTCGAACTAGATCTCAGTAAGTCTCTAGCATTACGAATTATGAGTAGTGTCGTACTTATGGAACATCTCTTGTAAACTTACCATGATAGCTACAAGAAACGTGTCGTTTTGTGTATTTCTATATTAGCTTATAACCAGGAAAATTAAAAACAGATAAATATAGCTTGTATATTCAACTACAGAAAACGACGTTTACGCAAACATATAGGGAAAACTTAAGCAGAAATTACTTATGGTTTAGTTTTCTTGTCGTTTGTTTGTCATTCGTGTCTTTCTGGCTTGACGTTACGGCTGTTCCTGGACGAGTAACCCTTGGAGTGACGGCCATTTTGACTTTGGCAACTTCGATTACTCAGGCCCGTGGTTCATTACCAACCCTCGATTACATGACGGCCATGGATGTTTGGCTCTTGGGTTGCATGATAACCGTATTCCTGTCCTTGATTGAATTCACTCTGGCTCAAGCTTGGAGTAGACATTCTCCACACTTAGTTAATAGGACGATAAATACTACCGTATAGACCATTTCTACTAACGTATTAAGGATTCCCATCTCTTACCTTTCACAAGGCATTTTGCTTAGACGCCCGTTCAGCAGAGAAAAAATATGACTTGCAATCTTGCGAGTGAGAGGGAAATTCGTATCTTTTTCTCTCTGCGCATAGGTGAAATTTATATTTCCTTTTACCCACGTGACCGCTTTGATTACCAGCCGTCTCAAATCCGTGGGTGTAACGCGTGTTTGGTGCCCTGCTTTTTAGCGCAGTTGGAAATCCATAATACGTTAGAATTTCTACATATCCATGATGCAATTTCAACACTCCAATCATATTAATATTTAAATACTCTGAATTCAAACAGAAATCCAATATTAGAAGAAATAACAACAGATCCTTGTCGAAGAAAGGTCAGCTGGTTAATGCTTGGTCTGACAATTGTGTCAAAATAAATTACATTAACAACGACATTGTTAATCGACGAATGATGACCAAAACCTCAATGATTTCAAATTGCTGCAGCTGTCAGTGTGGAAAAGGAAAGCCTACTCCTGTACTAAATAAGCGAGACAATGCCTTGGATAGAGCATCGAGGATCTTCTTTCCACTAGCTTTCATTGGTTTCACGGTCATCTATTGGGTTCATTTCATGAATCTGGCCTCTGAACTTGACTATTAGAAGGACTATGTTAGTTTGAATCTAAACACAGTCAATAATCTTTGAGTTTTACTGCATCAAAGTAAACACTATCAAGTATCGAACTCCGGTAATGCACGCGCCCTCAAGTTCATAAACACGTGACACATGAAAAGCAAATATCAGTTGCTATTTAAATCACATACAGAGTGAAATTTCAGCGAAAAAAATTTGGATTTACATATTGATAAGTGTCAATAAAATAAGTATAATTAATACAGGGTGTTTCTGATAAGTCTGCCATAAATTAAAGGGTGTGTTCTTTGAGTCACACTGAGGGAAAAGTATCACCAGAAAATGGGGTCTAAAACATTTAGTTTCGGGGGTACAGGCCCCCAAACATTTTCCCCTAAAACAAGAATATTGGCAATTTGGCACACATGTGGAGTAAGACATATCAGAGGGCCCATCTTGTTTAGACAATGGGCCTCTATCTTGCAATGGTGTACACCTAGGCGGATATAGGGGTCAGAAAGTCTTCGACTGCCCGTTCTTAGAGATCTCTACGATGGGAGATTCGTGCATCACTTGACCACGCAAATCCCAATTCAAAAACGAGCGGGATTTTCATGCTAGCCTAGACCTTAGAAGCAACGCCGCCTTGTTGTTGTAAGAAGTAAGAGATTAGGAGAAGAGTTGTTGCAGGCACTTGCAGATAGTTTGCACAATCTTTCTTTTTGTTGCGTAAAATGCTTTATCACAAAAAGTGTTGCTACAATATCTGCTTGAGCAGCAAAAGAAAATGTAGTGAACCTTTCATGGGCGGAGTTATTTTTTTTTACCATTTCCTAAACCCAAAACTAAACTGCATGAATGCTTATTGGATTTAAGCCTGTAGACGATCAGAATTAACGCCAGACTTAATAACAAAGTCATCAGGGCCGAGTTAAGCAATTTTGCACCCGGGGGCCAAGATTAGGTGGGCCCCCTTAACACGGAAAAAAGGAACAGCAAATCTTGATAAAGGGGAATAGTTTAATTCAATGCGACCCAACAAGCCTTGCGCCCGGGGGCCAGTACCCCATCGTCCACCCCTTTAATCCGGCCCTAACTATAAAATACTCAAAGGGAATCTCCCTATCTCTAGTAGAACCAGAGTTATGAGCCTCCAAAGTTGGGTGTAATGCTATTTCTATGGAGGGGGTATGTTTGTGAATACTTTCCTCAATTACTTGGCCCCTGTTTTCTCGATCCCCAAGTATATAGTATGGTTGGATGGAGGGGCAAATAGGACTATAACATACTCAAAGGACATCCCCGTACCTTTAGTAGAACCAGAGTTATGAGCCTTCAAATTTGGGTGTAATGCTATTCCTATGGAGGGAGGTATGTTTGTGAAAAAAACCGATTATAACATGGGCAAGCATGTTTTTCCTCAACTACCATTTATTTAATTTATATTTAATTACAGGTTTGAAAACTCTCTTATTTTTTATGAAATCGAGCGCGTAACCCAAAATGGCATTGCTCCAATAATGAAATGATTAAAATCAATTCTTTTTCTTATTACAAACAAATAAAGAAGCGGCTATTAAATAAAGGAAGAACTGACTTTATCAGCGCTACTTCTTTTCCATGATACTTGAATTTGTTTAAATTCGCCTACATTAAGGTTTGGCTAATTTTACAATACTAGAAAATAAGAATATTAAAGGTGGAATTCATAAATGTCGAAGGCAACGCAATTTAGTACAGGCGAAGGCAGGGTGTCGTGCGCAAAAGGCAGGACATTTGCGCACAACGCCCTGCCTTCGCCTATACTAAATTGCGTTGCGTCCGACGTTTGTGAATTCCACATTTAGCCTATAAGTAAGGTTTTTTTATTTGATAATCAAAAATATTTGAAAAATATAAAATAAAGTAGCAATAATGCTGGAAAATTAAGAAAACTTTTGAGGTATCGCACGAAAGGATAGTGTTTAAGTGTCTAAGAATTCAAAACACTTGAAAATTCATTATTTTATTTTAATTGTCCGCATTTGTTCATCAATAAATAGCGATAGAAAGTTGTGTTGCGTATTTAGGTAAATATGTATAGCCCTCCCAAATTTTGGTTTAGAAACTTTTCAAGTTTGCTCCGGCTTCTAAATAAAATAAATAAATGTTTATCTGTGAGATAATCTTAATATTACAAATGCAGAGATCAAAATTCGATTCATTTTGGCACATTTAAGATAGTACTCAAATATATAATTAAATAAAAATTTTCGAAATTGAGGAAAAATATGATCCATGATGTTATTTTTCATTTTAACCGGTTCAAAAACGCCAATTGGAAATGTACTACAAATTAATAATAAGAGAATTCAACTCCAGACTGAATATAAAGACCGCGGGTCGAAGTGCTTATCGCACAATTGGTCCTTCCATGAGCCTCAAATCATGTCGCTGAAGATATTACTATTCGTGTTTGGAGTGATTCATAAATTGATGGCATTTATATCGTCTATCCTTAAACGTATTCCATTACAGCGAATTTGGGATTCGCACCCAAATTATGGTTTCAAGTCTATCTTTGCCTTTGATCACGTCAGATTCATAAAGCTCTTTCCACCCGTTAAAGACATCAGCACTGCAACTTGTAAGTTTAACTTTTTAATTAACTAGTCCTAGGGTTAGTTCCCTATTATCGGACACATTTTAAAAAATTATGGTTAAATGTAAGGAAATCACAGAAAACCTTTGAAAAGTTTATGAAATATATATTTTGAACGTTTCTGCACCTAATTATACAGAACTTTTTCCAAAAGAACGATGTAATATTGTCCCAATCATGGATTTTATTCGGCAAGTATCGTACCCTATTATCGGCTATTTGGATGTTGATTCGGACACCCATGTTCCAATTATCGGACGCCTATATCTGGCTTGGACACTGGGATCTCAGAATCGGACAGTGGGTCTTTGTAGCCCGGACACTGGGATCTCTGAATCGGACAGTGGGTCTTTGTAGCCCGGACACTGGGATCTCTGAATCGGACAGTGGGTCTTTGTAGCCCGGACACTGGGATCTCTGAATCGGACAGTGGGTCTTTGTAGCCGGACACTGGTATCTCTGAATCGGACAGAGGGGTCTTCGTAATCGGACACTGGGATCTCTGTATCGGACAATGGTTCCTCAATTGTGACACAAATTGTTTTTAACTATAAAAGACCCGTGGAAACTGTGACTTCTCTGACACTTCTGGACCCATCCTGAACATCACTAACCGCTTTAAGCATTAAATATTTACAATCCCTTCTCTTATTGTAAGCATGGAACTAACTAACGCTAGGGACGGTCCGCACCGATAGAACTTACATTAGTCTCTCTGAAAAACATTCGTTGATAAACCCTCTCGCTTTTAAATCCCCCTCCTGAAATTTGGTGATTCAAAACGGAAATAAGGTAACTCTTGACGCCACCTATAATTTAGTTTTCGTACTTATATACGGGATCCGCAGTAGAAATCGTCCGCTATGCTAGGCGTAGCTTAACCATGGCATAACCTTTGTGTAAATTGTGCTACTATGGAACTAATTAACGCTTAAAACTTTGAAACATAAATTTATTTACGGAACTAAGTATTTAACACTTTAAACGTTGTACCGTTGTTTTTAAAATAATTATAAATATGGATATGTGTGTATAGTGGTTGTAGAAGTGACAATCGCCAAGCTCATAAATAGTACATGAGATATGCAGAGTTTATCGCTTTTCCTAAACCTAAGTGTAATTATGAAATAGCAGACTGCTTTTAAGGCTTTTTGTTACCCCCCTTTTAAAAATTGAATCACTTTTCCGGTTCGCACCAAAATCTCGCTAGGGTGCGTTGTCACCGAACATTTCTCAGATATCCACGCTTGCGGACCGTCCCTAGCGTTAGTTAGTTCCATGTTGTAAGCCTACGTTAAATAATTTTTGTTAAAACTTGTTTGAAAGCTGTCCGATAATAGGTTTTCTACATTAGATACGAATCGCGTTATATTTCCATGTAAACAAACCTAGAACTAACTGTTAAAGTAGCAATTTATAGAAACAGATTCGGGCTTTACAGCCATACACATAAATTATAATTGGCTTCTATTTATATACCTCAAAACACGATTTAAAAATGGGGGGGGGGAGAATTTTTCCGGCCCCTCAATTAGTTTTATTAATCCAAAAATTTGGATATCTGGTTCGTTCGCGCTTTCCTCTTCTGACATCGCGCCCCGTCTCTGTTTTTTCATGCAACATACAGATTTCGACATCCTCTTTAAAACTAGGTAACTTACAGTGTTCCTTTTTTCCCCGGCAGTTTTATAAACAACTTTTTAAAAACGTGTCCGATAATAGGGGGACTACCCTATAACACAAGTTGGGAAAACCAAAATATTACCTCTCCGTGTCAAGAAGATTATATAAACTTAAGTATCCAATGAAAACGTTATTATGTTTCTGAGTTGGGGTTTCCCATTTTTGTTGTTGTTTTGAAAAATATATCGCAATGCACGGGCCTTAATAGATATAGGAGGCAATGAATGAAATATATCACAATGCACGGGCCTTGATAGATATAGGAGGCAATGAATGAAATATATATACAATGCACGGGCCTTGATAGATATAGGAGGCAATGAAGGAAATATATCGCATGCACGGGCCTTGGTAGATATAGGAGGCAATGATAATCTCTCTCTTTGCACGAGAGGTTTATCTTTAATATTTAAATAAATATAATTATTTTTAATTATTTTTAATCTTCAATAATTAACATTAATAATAGTTAAATCGTTTAAAATAAAGTTATACCTATTATCTTCTCAAACTTTGCTAATATTGACGTTTAAAGTGAAGGGTACCCCTCTTGCCCGCTTTTTTCAAATTTGGGGTATATATACGATTCGTTTCCAGTATAATAGTAAGGAAAAAGCACTATTGCGAAAACCTTTGGTGGCGATCCCACCTTAGGGAGGCTAGACGTTTCTCGTAACCCTAGCTGATCGCCGCGTATATCCTAAAACCAAACGATGATAATGGAGTAGAAGCCAATGATACAGATTGGTGTCTATGTGGAATAGACGGAAGACCAGTGGATGGTGGTGTTAGAAGCCAGTGTAAGTGCAGACTGGTGTCAATGTGGGATTGACAAAGAACAGAAAATGGTGGTGATTAGAAGCCAGTAAGAACAGACTGGTGTCCGTGTGGGATGGACAAAGACCAGAAGATGGTGGTGTGAGTACTCAAGTAGAGGAGCCATTTCCGTGACTGTGAAAGCAGTTCGGAAATGGCGAACACGTGTGCTCCGATACGCAAACTGCGAACGCGGTCACGTGGGTGTAACAACGGACAGACACACAGACAGACAGACACACACACAGACACGGCCGTTACAGAACCTCTCCTGGACTACGTCACACGGAGAGGTAAAAATGACGATTTAGCCGGCTATCTGGCTGCCCATATGTTTGGTAAGAGTTTGAACCAAATGAAGATAATCAGTCTAGGATTAAACAATTTGGTTTATGGGAGGTGACTTATATCTTGCCCTTGTAGTGGTGTGAGCCTTTGGAGACCCAATATCTACGTTAATACACGAGGGGCATTTGTCACGTTCCTACTACCTGCTAATAGTTAATTCACGACTGATCAGATAGCCTTTCTCCCCACAAAATAGCCATGAACCCTCAAAAGTGAAAGGTTCACTAAAAGCAGGGAGCCAGGGCCCCAGACAAAGATTTATCTTTTTGCTTATAGCACAAGTAGAATAATCTTACACCAAGTTAATATGTAAGATTTTTTGCCGTAGCCTCTGGGCCTGAAAGTTCTGACGTTAAGCTTTTTAAAGTTCCCAACGGAGCTCCCGTGGATGGAGAGATAAAATTTCTAAAATATCGGCCACGACCGAGAACGAGCTTTTGAAGCAGCGCTCCACAGCGGTGGAGAGTTAAGTTAAACAGGCGGGGTTAATTTTTTTATCCGAGTAAGTTCAAGCATGGAGGGTTCATCCAAGTGCACGGTGTTAGCGTTTTTTATGGCAACGGTGTGTCGTGTGGAGTGCGCCTGACGTAGGTGAAATTTAATCCTCTGTACCGCAGACCAAAACAAAATGGCAGGCTTCTCGCTTTCATCCCTTTTAGCAAGCGTTAATTTTTGCCATGAAATATTTAGGCTTAAGCATAAGTGGATCACATAACAGCTCCCTATTATCGGGTAGCTGTAATATGATCCAATTATGGCTTAAGATACTCTACGGGGTTATATCAGTTACAATTAAAATGAATATGTAAAATATCTGTATTCCTGATTATATAACTAGAATCTGACTGTTTCTGACAATACGCAATCGCTGATTATTTCAACATAAATGTAAAATAAAACGATAATTTTATTAACCTTAAAAAATAAGCCGTTATTCATTTTTATCTACGATTCTTGAAACCGCAAAGTGATCGAGCAACCTGATCAAACGAATTATATATAATTGCAAATAAATGATAAAAGTTTCGGCCCAAAATGTCTAGAAAATCCGCAAGTCAGTTAGGCTTCCACAGGACAGTTTTAGTAGAAACGATATAAGGTCTATGATTGGAAGTTAGTAATTAAGATGACTGTAAGAGTATCACGTTTTGGCTCTACATGGAGGTTTGTCACGGAAGTGTTAGCGGGAAGACTGGTCCTTACGCTATTTGTCAACGCATCAGAGGTCCAACATGTAATTAGTGACGAAATTTTAAAATGTTTTGAGATATTAGTATGAATACTATAAGGTATTATGGATTCCCATCTCTTACATTCCACTAATCATTTCGCCTAGGTGGCCGTTCAGCAGAGACAAAAATATGAATTGACACTCCCGCCTCCATTCTTGTAAGGGAGAGGGAAATTCGTATTCTCTCTCTCAGTTTGCGCATGGGAGAAATTTCAAACCCTCCACTTAGGATTCTCCGGAGAGATAAAGTTCCTTGCAATTTAACCCTCGATTTACATCAGCGCGTCTAACGTGTATTTGGTGGTCAGTTTAGGGTCTAGTTGGGATTCCATAATACGTTAGTTGATAATCAGCCCTAGATTAAAGAATTGAACTCTTAGTGGATGTTATAATATGTTAGACCTATTAGGCCTATGTCTATAGTTGTAATAAAAAACATCGATTTGTTATCTAGGCCTACTGGAAGTCGTGTGTAAAAGGCTACGCAAAATCTTGTACGGGAGAGTTAAGATTGTAATCGCGTGTAACACATTGAAATATTAATAAATAATTATCCTAGCTTAAATAAGTATTCTTATAAACAAACCTACAACAGTGGAGATGACTCTTTTGTTCCCAGTTTGAGCCTTTGGAAGCCTCTCTAATCTACTTTGAATGAATCCGGTGAATCGGACGTCAAGGTAAAACACAATAACTGTCGCTACAGTGGCAAACTGGGGGGAAATATATGTTGAAAAAGCTTATGTTGAAGCTTTGATAATCAAGAAACAAAAATATTCAAGCTATTCGAATGTCTCAAAAGTTCAAGTGTTTTCATGTGAGAAAAATTATAAGTTATAATTTAATAAAGATGTAATGCGAAGACAGGTCGAACGAACTAGCTAGGTGTAACACCCGTATTTGGCTCCCCTCCCCAAGCAATGTAAAAGTATCGAAAAGGTATTTTTCCTACTGAAAAATACCTCTTAGTCATCTCAGGAGAGATGCCCCTAAAAACCCACGGGTCCCGCGCTTTGCGCGCTGACCACGTGATGGAAAGTTTTTTCGCCTATGGTTCTCCCACAACCCCTTTTGTCCGCGAGAGGCGTTAAGCCGGGGTTGAGGGAGAGGAAAAGACAGTTCGAACCAAGAGATGGTTGAGAGAGGTTAAAAGGTTTTCCTTTACTAAACTAAACTCATGTAAATAAACTTATGTTTTTTCTTATATCCTCAACGTGCGGTTGGACTCAATTATTTTGTAGTTTTATGGCAAACAACCCCCTCGCGCTGCTCAATACGCGATTGCCCGCTACAAATATGGTGGAGGCGCGGGACAGCTTTCATTAAAATTCAGTTAGTCAAGTAAAATCGATTTACGGACAAACTCTACCAAACGAATGCTGCACCCAAGAAATACTACGCTGACCAGAAAGACTACAAACTCTTGGAGGAACTAACAAAACGAAAATAATCAACAAAGGAACAACGGGAGCCAACTGGACCCTTTCCCGCCGAAAAACCTAACCCACGTGGACCGCCGCTGCTGAAGACAAAGGATTCCGCCCGATTTTTTTTTTCAAGATCATAAGCCGTACACGATATCTCCGTAACCCGTAAGGACCGGAAGACCACATCGTAACGCCTCTTGGAAACTACGAGCGCCAACCAGCAACGAAGCTAAAACCACGCCGGAAAGAAGAAAGCATCATAATCCCCAAAAAGAACTGATAACGTACCAGTAAGAAAATTTACAATTACCACTAATTTAATTTTGTCGGTGTAAAATTTTAAAAAACTCACTGAGGACAGCTTTATTTGTATTTGATGCTATATCATTTTCGAAGACGATTATATTTTGTTCAGTCTTTATATTTAACTATCGCGTAAAGAAAGGCTCAGCCCTTTATTTTTAATATACCTGTTAACAATGGCAGATGAAAATTCCAGTAGTAGTGACGGCGAAGAAATGGCCCCTTTAGTAGTTAAAAAGCAAATTAAAGACATAAATGCTACTCTTAAATTGCTGATGGAGGGTCAGAAACAAAGTCAAGCATTAATGCAACAAGTCTTAGCCAAGGGACACGCTAATTCCCAACCTGGAAACACCCCTAGATCAAGCTCTGATTCGACGGAGATCTATGACCCCTACACTGGTATTCCCGTCACTACCGCTAGATCTAGAAGTTACGCGCCTCGCGATAATTTGCATGTAGAAAAGGCAGAGCAAGGCCACCCCCTAAATTTTGAACCCCCTTATGCCGGATTACCCGCTTACGCTGGCCGCGACATACAGGTGGCATTGCCCAAATTTGGGGACGCTCCTAGCAAAAACCCCATGCGGTTTATCGACGAGGTCGAACGTTTCATGCGTATGAAGCGCCTAGATAATATGAAAATTTTAGAGTACGTCCCTTTGATGCTCGACAAAAAGGTAGTAACCGAAAGAAAGTAATTTGGTTGATAGACATGGTTTTTCGATATTTACAAAACTTCTTCATTGAATAATAAATTGTTTTTATGTTCTGCTGAAAATACTGGTATATTAATTGTTTGGTGGGTTTTTGCCATAGTTAATAAAAACTTGTAGGAAATAAGGAAGAATGTACTAATTATTCGAGTATTTAAGGATAGGTCTGCAAACACATTTTATCACATCTCCAAAACCCTGTGAAGGAAATACATACAACGGATTTGGAATTGGCTGAAATCGTACGTAAAAATGACAGTTGTTAAAGCCCATTTGGTAAGTAGATGTTGAAACATTTCCAATAGTTTCCAATGTATCGTATAACAGTCACTTACCATTTTCAGGGCTTGGTGGTTCTCTGTTTTGTACTTTCGTACGCATTTGCCGATGTACCCCGAAATGAAACCACGGATCTTGATATAGCCGAATCCACTCGCGTTCTCTACGACTACAAAGAACTTGATACGGCTGAATCCGGATGGCACCATCACGGTGGACATGGACACGGTCACGAAAGTGAAGGCCACCATCACAAGAAAGAGGGGCACGGTGGGGAACACGGTCACCACGAAGGAGGACACAAGAAAGGCGCCCATCATCACGGACACCACAAGAAATACGGTGGACACCATCACGACGCGAAAGGTGGCCACCATTTTAAAAAACACGGCGGACACGAGGAAGCACACAAGAAACACGGACACGAACACCATGGGCATCATCACAAGAAGCACTGGCACGGAGATGGCCACGAAAAGGGTAAAGTAGGCAAGCATCACCATAAGGATAAGGGCCACAAGAAACACGGATTCAAGAAATCCTACCACAAGGAAGAACACGGAGATCATAAAAAGTACCACGATATCTTCAAGGATGGAGATTATAAGAAACATCACAAGGAGTTCAAAAAGCACTGGAAACACGAAGGTGGCAAGCACGAAAAGAAGGATCACGGAAAGAAGCATCACGCTCACAAACACCACTCTGACAAATACGGCAAGCATGGACACGGACACTGGAAGAAACACCATGGCGATGAACACCACAAAGGAGGAAAGCACTATCATGGACATCACGAACATAAGAAACACGGAGGACATCACAAAAAGCACTGGGAAGACGGTGAGCATCACAAGAAAGAGCATCATCACGAACACGACGATGGTGGTCACTCTGGTGGTGGCGGAGGTGATGGAGGCCATGAACATCACGGTTGGGAGCATGGAGACCATGGTTCTGATGGCGTTGATGGTCACGAGCATCATGGATCGGATGGAGGTGAAGGTCACGAGCATCATGGATGGGAGCACGAATGGTGATTGAATCTTGTAATATCATTTGCATAATTAAATAAGAACATTTCCCCGTTGCTCATTAACAACATAAACCGAACAACTACAAGCATAACAAGTGCGGTCGTGATAAATTTAACTCACTGATAAAATCGTGTATTTTATAATTTCCAGTAGTTCTATCATTGCCCAAAATATTTGTAATACAGTTTATATGTTATTGTTTGGTTTATAAATAAACACGAAGGTGATTTAACGTAATCTAAATTACGTATCAGAGTTCTCTTTCGTTTTATTTTATTAAATATCAACGATAATTTATGGAAGACTCCGGTGGCAACGGCAATAAAAGCGCCACCTAGTACACATATAGGGTAATAATATTTCCTCTATGAAACCCGATATTTCCCCACATAAAAATCGACACGCACGGGCCTTGATCATCTCGGAGGCTCCGTTTCAAATCAATTGGATTGCTCATTTAACAACATAATCCGAACAACTACCGCATAGCAAGTGTGGTCGTGATAAATTTATCTAAAATGCACGGAATAAATTGCAGTAGTTCTATCATTGTCTAAAATATTTTAATGCAGTTTATTTCTTATTTTTTGCTTCATTGATAAATAGACAAGGAAGTGATTTAATGTAATGTAAATTACGTCGCAAAATTCTGTTTCGTTATATTTTGACCAATATCTTGTTGCTCTTGTTCGAAAATTAACAAAGCGGGAAAGCCAAATTTATTACTTCCCTTTGTACCGGGTGGAAATCGAGGACGGATCAGAACGCAGATATTAACCAAACCTTGGCCAAACCTTATGATGCATATCTACGATGAGGCTACTAGTTTGACCGAATCAAATATTTCGTCTTTTAGAATGAGGTAGGGGTTCCCACTGTAACGACAATCTGACGTTATGCAGAAACCGATGAGTTAAGCCGTTTCGCGCCTTACTGGGGGATGCTATTGGAACAGAACCAGGGATCGACACCACGCTGTATTACTAAAATCACCATTTTTAAAGACTCTCATTCCACATATGGTTAAAAATTCATATTTTATCTATGGTTAGAATTTTACATTTCACCTATGGTTAAAAATTCACATTTCAAATAAGGTTAAAAGATAACATTTCTAATGTGGTTAAAAGATTATTTATTTAATTACGGAAGATGAAATAATTCAGTGTGCTAAGACAGTCTGTGATTTATATCTTCCAGTACGTAATCAAGCACTATATAAACGTATCACTAGTATAAATAAAGGTACTACACGAACAATACTCTTGAACTCCAGTACTAGTGTAAATATAGCTGCTTCTAACGTTAAATTTAGATTGCTTATTAAGTTTTTGCTTTGCGCCATCTATCGGATGGTGCAAAGGTTTAGTCCGACTATTTTTTACGGCTGGGCGCGCCTTTTTCCCCCATTTTCCCCCTCTTTTTCCCGTGCGGAATTCAGAAATTTTTAAAAAGTACTCAGTATCACACTTAGGTGGCTCTGCAACGTGAAAGAATTTTATTTATTTACAGTGGCGTCGCTAGGCCTTTTTTGGGGGGGCTATAGCCCCCCCCCCAAATTCCAAAGTTAGCCCCCCCAAAAAAATCCGTAAACCCTACCAAAAATTGCTGTTAGCATCCTTAAATTCTTTAGCAATATATAAAAAATTATAATGATAGATTCGTTAAGTTTCATCTCTGCAGAGATGAATTTCAATATCAACCAGTACAATTTTGAAGAAAAGAACAGATGGAGACAAGTAAAATGTTTCATTCTTTCGAAGGGAGTCCCAATAGTGTGGACTAAAAGCTAACCAAAACTAAAAAAAAACTTAAGACGAGTGAAAATCCTTCATAATCGGTTCCGTTTTTATCAATAAAAGGCTGTATATCTTTAAAATACGAATAATTTCACGTTGACACAAAATTACGTAGTTTTAAAGATCTACACATTATCCAATGAACCCATTATGCAGTTTTTTATTAAGTTCTTATAATAACTAGTTTGCCCAGATTTAGCCCCCCCAAATTTCAAACCCTAGCGACGCTACTGTTTATTTATCAAATTATTTTCCTCCTCGACCGGGTTTCGATCCCGCACTATCTATAGAGCTCTCACTCCACGGATTGACGCCTTTACGCTCTCAGCCGTCTAGTCATATTAACAAGCTCGAGTTATGTTGCTTAAACCTAGCATCTCTCTCACGTCGGCAGCCGGCGCGTTCCTCTCGCGTCTTGCTTAGTTAGGGCAGGGAGGAGGGAACTTTGTTCGAGGCGAGTCTCGCGTTTCCATGGTAGCGCGCCTATACAATGCCGAGAATTGAAATCTCTTGGCGGGAAATTCGCGAATGGTAGATAGGCAGTTTAAAACGGGTAGCGCTACAATTATAAAATACGTCGCGTTTTTAGCATTAGAAGGTTTACAAAATTATTTTAGGAATTGTACTCGTCGGAAAGTCTGAAATATAATAAAAACTAAACACATTTTTAAAGTAAGAGATATTTGATTTGTAAACCAAAAGAAATTAATACCGTAGTCTCTGGAGAGTGTATCAGGGAAACCTCTGTAACTAAGCAAGTTTATGATATTACCATCTCTGTAAGTGTTCGAATTAAATAAATATATATTTATATTGTAAGTTAATTAAATTAACTTGCAAGTGCTTCTAGACAGACACATTTTTGAGGTTTACCATACCTGTACATTTAATTTGGGAATTTAGGTTTTGGGATTAGATAAGCTAAACTTTAAGCGCGTTACAATTTTGGACAAACAAAAACGATATTTTGATGTTTAATTTTAGTATTGGCATTCGCAATAAAATCTTTCTATTAACGTTTGATTACTCAAATAATCCTAATAATAAATTTTACGAAGCACAAGCACTTTCTAAGGTTCTTTTCACTTTTCAGTAACAAATTTTGACAATGAAAAATTATCATTTCAAGTTTAAATTTGCCTAAAAAGGATAATGATAATTTGTTTAATTAACTCTTAATTGGATTCTTTTCAGTTACATATTTTCCAAAGACAAAATATCGTTTCAAGTTTAAATTTACCTATAAACGTTAATGATAATTTATTTAATAACTTCTTAATTTTAACTAATAAGAGTAATCAATTACTAATCATCACTTATGATCACTAACTTTAAGAAAAAAAGTTCAATATTATTTTTATAAACGTAATCAAAATAAGCACTGTTAACATGATAATTAAAAACCTAATACTACAACTTCACATTAAGTAATGAGTTTAGAAATAAATGTACATGTTTCTCTCACTAGAAGGAAAAATATTATCTAGACATCAAGAAACAATATCAATATCATCATCCCATTCGTAAACGCAACAGTTATGAACCAAACTTCAAAATTTGCAAAAAAATATCTTCGAACTCACTTCCTTGCTGATTGCAGACGCTTTTCTATGCCTAGCAGCCTACCGGCGTTTCCCTATTGTAGCGTCATCTACGTACACTACTATTTTAGCAATTTGGAAGAAATAATTATTCATTGTTAACTATCTATTAAATTTAGTTTTTTAATTGTAAATTTTATGTATGAGCAAAACAGTTTAAAATTACTTTGGCATATGTATTAAAATTAGGCCGACATGATGGCGCTAAATTGAGCCTAGATCTGACTTAGATAACCAGCCTTCATTCCGACTCTCAGAGCATTCCACCCCCATTTTTCCTTATAACTACACCCCCAGTTCAAAGAATTCGATTTACATGTATAAGCGCGACTTTTGAAGAAAATTCGAAGGAACCGAAAATTAACATTAAGTTTTATGGGAGGAGGTAGGTATTTTTGCCAGATCCTTTCTTTGACCTATTGATTCATATGACCTTAAATTGTAGTGAGACGTGTGTTTCAATGTGTTTTATTATACTAAGAAAGATTAAAGCTTTTTTTGTGTAAAAATTATTTCCAAGGCCAAACTGATGATATCTTCGGATCTACTGATCCAAATGTCCTGAAATTTCACCCTGAGGTGTGTTACAATCTATTCTATTATATTAAATAGGATAAATATTTGAATAAAAATGAATTTCTAATGTAAATATTGTAAATTCAGAATTTCTAATGTGAAAATTGTAAATTCAGTATTTCTAATGTGAAAATTGTAAATTCAGTATTTAATCCACAATTCAGTACTTACAACCATTTTCCAAGAAAGAAACCCATCCCCATCCTTGTCCAAAACAGGCCTTTTAGAGAGTAATAGATTATAAAACCAAGACCTCTTGAACCAATATTCTTAGATTTGTAAACGTGCCGAGGGGCAGGTCTCGCGAAACCTGATCAGTTGAATAACACATATAATGAGAACGTTCTGCGTTCGTTACCAAATGATACTGATAAAAAATTATTGCATTAAAATGTAAGGTCTCCCTCGCAAGAAGCTTCAGAATGTCATCGAAAAAGTAGAGTATCGCTGAGAGGAAGCTTTTTTCTTCTTGGACCTGCTTGACAACTAAGTATAATTTAAAACTATATCTCAAGTAAATCCTGGTTTTTTAACCAACAGTAACTGATATTGTGATACTTTTCCCCCACCCTTTCAGTTAGTTTCTCAATCATGATTTTTCTACTCTTCATTGTTTTTCAAAATATGTAATATTTCCAATAAATACAGTTTTGAACTAAAATTGCGTTAACATAGTAACGTTTACTTGGTAGAAACACAAGGGCTTTTCTGAACTTTCCCATTTAGATGTGTTGTAAGCTTTATGGCCTGTAATTTGGTTTAGTTACAGGATTTTTAGTGCCATGTGTAAGCGATATGTTTAATCTTGGAAAGGGCCTGAAAGTACTAAATTTATCATTTTGACAAAACTAATTAATTTGAAAGTTTTTAACCATTTTTAGATATAATAGATAGTAGCACATCTCTCATTAAAGTTTCATTACATTTGGACCATTAGACCTAAATATATTGTGGATTGAATACTGAATTTACAATTTTGGCATTGGATATTATTTATCAACAAGACGAAAAAAATGATACTTGAACTTCATATCACATTATTTGTGTTTTTGCTTTTGCGCTTCGAGTTGCAAAACTATTGGCCTGACCCTTGCTGGCAGGCTGGCTGGGTGCCTTTCCGCCCTTTTTCGCGCGCCAAATTAGATTTAAATTTATTAATAGCATTTAGAACCATACTTATGTGGCTTTGCAACGTCAACGTATTTTATTTATTTAAGAAACAATTAAGATTAGTCATGGCAAGTAATTGACTACACTTATTATAAGTTAAAACAACAGATAATTAAATAAATTATTAAGAACGCTTACAGGCAAATTTAAACTTCAAATAATAATTTTGGTTTGTCAAAAATTGTATGTGAAAAGAACCTTACAAACTGCCTGGTCCAATTTATTATTAAGGGTTATTTGAGTAATCAGACGTTAATAGAACGATTTTGTTGCGAATACTAATGCTTATAATTTAATCTACAAATTATCATGTTTGTTTATAAAAAATTGTAACTGAAAATAACCGTTGAAACTGCTTTGTCGAAACTATCATTGAGTTTATCAAACCGCACTAGAAAGATTTTATTGTGAATACTAATTCAAAAATAGTTTGTATAGTATAAAACAACTGTAATTGTTTTTGTTAAAGAATTTATTTTAAGTTCAATGATTATATTAAACCAAAGTCATACTAAATTGATTTTGTTCACAATCGAAAGGATATTTGATAAAGAAAAAGAGAATACCGCCAAAAATGTTTGCCGGAATCACACCAGTTCTAGCCAAAAGAGGGCGCGCAAAGCATAATATGGCCGGGGCCATCTTGTTGTCTTATCCAAAATTCTAGAGGGCCGGTAGTTCTAGAGGGCCGGTAGGCCCTTCTAGATAAGAACCCACACCCACCCGTAATGTTAAAAAAATAATTCACAGATTTTAGGCTTAGCGTCCCATAGAAAAAGCATGGGATTTTTGGTGTTCCACTCCATCGAATAACTCAGAAACTACTGCGAAGTTAAGGTTCGGAACACTTTTGAATTATTAAGCAACTATGGAATGTTGAACTTCTGAAGTTTGATTAAGAACAATTAAGTCTAAGTATTTTATTTTAATTAATTTATAAATCATGGTAAAACCGTTACATATATACACTGTTTGCATAGTATTATGTTCTGCCTCCAACGGATTTGTGGCGAATAGGATAACGCTTCTGCCTACGGAGCAGAAGATTGCAGGTTTGAGTCCTGGCAAGCTCGGTGTTTATTTTTACAGATCTTTTAGACATCATAAAAGAAATAATCCTGTAAATACAATGTTTGGATAATTTTTTTTGTTGTTACAAATACAGGCATGTGGCGTAATGGATAATGCGTTTGTATTCGAGGCAAAACATTGCAGGTTCGAGTCTTGGAATGCTCGTCAATGTTTGATGAAGATTCTTAGTATATAGAAGGGAAAATTCTTAAATGACAAACTTTCAATGAAATGTGAGCGTGCTGGCGCATGATTTTGAAATAACATTTTTTGAAACCAATACAAAATGGTTAACTAAACTTTACACTGAGAGATGTGCCTTTGCTAATCTATTGCTGTAAAGTTTATTTGTGAAAAAAGTGCACACCCTTGGTTGCAAAACCTTGGGTCTAACTCTGAAAATTCTTTTCACGCGATAATGTTAAGCTCCGTAGAAATTAACATTAAGAGTTAGGATTGAGTGTAAATAGAAAATCCCTGACGCGATTTTCTAAATTATGGGTCATCTAAACATTTTATTGGACAAAGTTTAGTGTGCTGTTTTTATTTCCGGACCAGGTCAGGATAGGTGAAACTATCTCAGGGCCGTAAATAAGCACAGGACACTGGACATTGTCCAATAAATATTGAAAATGTTCCATAATTTTTATTTAAAACTAAAGGGGTCACCGGACGGTTGACCAGTAAATTTTTCCGAAGTTTTGATGGCTTGACCATTGATAAAGGATGCGCGTGAAAAACATTCTTCGCTCTATAGGATGTGCAACTCCCTATACTAAAAAGTAGACAAGTAGATACTAGCGCCACCTGGCAACCAGTGCTGGAAAGCATCGCGTGAAAAATAAAATTTAATTAATACAAATTAAGGCTGAAGGAACAGATATTATATAAAAAAGGCTTCGTTTGCCCAAGCCTTAAAAACAAAACGATAAGAGTTTTTCCAGTTGACTGAAGCGTGGATATTATTTTTTTTCTATTGAGTTTTAAAGACAATCTCTATTTTACTACTCTTTAGAATTTAATTCAATCACCTGATTTTACTGCTAATGGATTAGTTTCCTATAAATTAATTGAAATAAAAAATTACTTATCTCAGATTTTTCAACATCAATTCCATTTTCCTGAAACATTTTATCGTGCAGCTATTATTTTGAGGGATAACGTGTAAATTTAATCAAATTGACACTTTCTTTTTTAATTACCGGGAATTTTAATTTCAAAAGGTTTTAAACACATCAAGTTTTCATAATGTTGTCAACTAAACAGCAACTCAACCAACACTTCTAAAATCTTCCCCACAAGTACTGATATACACAGTTCAATAATTGTCACTGTGCTTAAAGAAACGGACCTCTTTATTAAATATAAGAAAGGTGATAACAGCTTTTGTTTTCGAAAAGACCGCATATAATACAGTATTAATGAGAGTATTATTTGAAAATTAAAGTACGTTCTCCCTTGAAAAGAGAACATTTCAGGAAAATGGAGTTGTTGAAAAATCTGAGATGAGTAATTTTTTATTTCAATTAATTTATAGGAAACTAATCCATTAGCAGTAAAATCAGGTGATTGAATTAAATTCTAAAGAGTAGTAAAATAGAGATTGTCTTTAAAACTCAATAGAAAAAAAATAATATCCACGCTTCAGTCATCTGGAAAAACTCTTATCGTTTTGTTTTTAAGGCTTGGGCAAACGAAGCCTTTTTTTATATAATTGTTATTTAGTTCCCACTTAAGTGTACCAATTGATAATTTTGATGTGTTTAAATTAACTAAAATTACACTCAATCTACAGTTATATTAACTGTCATGACGTAGTATTACAAGTAGGGGAGAAATGTATGTTCTGGGACAAAGTGTTCGCTCCCCCACTCACCCATTTTCGACCTCCACTGATGCCTTCGCCCATCGATAGATGGCATCCACTTGTCGATAGCGCTATTCGTTTAACTACGCCATAGATGGTGCTCTTTCTTTTAACTTCCTCATATACGGCGTACATCATATCCGGTTCTAATCGGATATGGCTTTCTAGAACGTTTCCAGTACTTTCGGCTCGCTACTCAGGGTAGAACTGATAAGATTAGCTCGAATTTGCTTTCTAATTTTTAAAGTCTTCATATATTTTATATTTTACAAATTTTTTAAATTTCTATCTTTATTCAATAACACAGCTCTTTGCTTCACAAAAAAAAAAAGAAAAAGTCAAACTTACGGAACATATAGCATGAATTTTATTACGTAGACCCTGTCAACTTGTCAAGACAAGTAATCAATTTCTTGATAACCAGAATCTGTTACTTTCTCAGACCTAAAGCGCCATCTATATGTTCTTTTTATCTGTTTTTCTTTTTTGCTTTCAGTGAATGTTTAAAAAATCATGTAGAGTCCGAGAAACCAGCTTAACTTTCTCAAATATCACTCAAGCAGATAATGAAAATTTATCATTGTTAGTAAAAAGGAGCCTACTACAGATTTCTCGTGGTTATTTCGCAAAGAAATCGATCGCACGGACCGCCGTATTTAAAAGGAAAAACTGTTAATTTATCGTACCAAACATAATACGCCCATTAAATAGTCAAGTTTGCACTTTAATTGCTGTACTTTATTTAATATTTTAAACGAACTATGTCATATTTACAATGAAAAATATTGTACAATATTTTAAGAGGAACTGTATTAATCACAATATAGTACTTGTCACGAAATACAAAGAATTTCATAAAAAAATACTTATATTTAAAGAGTTATTTTAATTAGTCCACTTCTTTGACCGTTGGCCCCTGAGATGTTCCATAGTTTGGAGTTTGACCCGTCGAATGACCACCGTGTAACTTGGCCATTATTGGACTACACTGTGATTGGAGTTCTTTTAATTTGTGATCGTATTCCTCTTTTTCGGCCAAGGTGTTGTTATCCACCCAGGAGAGAGCCTGATCGCAAATGTCATAGACGCGGTTTTTGTCTTCGCTCGATAATTTCTCGCTGGGAGCTTCGTTGGCCGCTTGTTTGACGCTGTAGGCGTAGCTTTCGATTTGATTCCTGGCTGCGATTTTCTCCCTTTGTTTCTCATCCTCCTCCTTGTATTTCTCCGCGTCTTGTACCATTCGATCTATTTCTTCTTTCGAAAGCCTTCCCTTGTCGTTGGTGATTTGGATGCTGTTGCTCTTCCCCGTGCTCTCATCTTTGGCGGTGACGTGCAAGATGCCATTAGCGTCCAAATCAAAGGTAACCTCGATCTTCGGAACTCCCCTGGGCGCCGGTGGTATCCCGCTAAGTTCGAAGGTGCCCAACAAGTTGTTGTCCTTCGTCATGGCCCGTTCCCCTTCGAATACTTGAATGGCGACGCCCGGTTGGTTGTCGGCGTACGTCGTGAAGGTCTTAGATGTCTTGCAAGGGATTCTACTGTTGCGTTCTACGAGTTTGGTCATGACGCCACCGGCTGTCTCGATGCCCAAAGAAAGAGGGGCCACGTCTACTAAGAGAACGTCTTTGATGACGTCACTCTTGTCTCCCGTAATTACGGCGGCCTGTACCGCTGCACCGTAGGCTACAGCCTCGTCCGGGTTGATTGACATGCATAAGTCTTTTCCATTGAAGAAATCTTGTAGCAATTTTTGAATCTTGGGAATTCTTGTGGAACCACCGACTAAGACGATGTCATGGATCATGGATTTGTCCATCTTGGCGTCTTTCAAGGCTTTCTCTACAGGGTGAAGAGTGCCGCGGAAAAGGTCGATGCAAAGTTCTTCAAACCTGGCCCTGGTGATCTTGGAGTAAAAGTCAACCCCTTCGTAAAGAGCGTCAATTTCTATGGAGGCCTCGGAGCTACTGGATAGGGTTCTCTTGGCGCGTTCGCACGCCGTTCGGAGCCTCCTTAGAGCACGGGCATTGCCTCTGATGTCCTTCTTGTACTTTCTTTTGAACTCTTCCACGAAATGATTGACCATTCTGTTGTCAAAATCTTCGCCACCCAGATGGGTATCACCAGCTGTCGAGCGAACTTCGAACAGCGAGCCTTCATCGATTGTCAGGATGGAGACGTCGAATGTACCACCGCCAAGATCAAAGATGAGTACGTTTTTCTCGCCTTTGAGATTTTTGTCCAAGCCATAGGCCAGTGCGGCTGCCGTTGGTTCGTTGATGATTCTCAAGACATTGAGACCGGCGATGGCTCCGGCGTCCTTTGTAGCTTGTCTCTGAGAGTCGTTGAAGTAGGCTGGAACTGTGATGACGGCGTCTTTGACTGGTTGTCCCAGATAAGCTTCGGCCGTTTCCTTCATCTTTGTAAGTACCATAGAACTGATTTCTTCCGGGTTGAAGAGCTTCCTCTCACCCTTGAATTCGACCTGGATCTTGGGCTTGCCCCCAGAGTTTTTGACAGCGAAGGGCCAATATTTAATGTCTGCTTGTACTGTCGAGTCATCGAATTTTCTTCCAATGAGACGTTTCGCGTCGAAAACCGTGTTTTCAGGGTTGAGGGCAACTTGGGATTTCGCCCCGTCCCCTATCAGTCGTTCAGTGTCAGTGAAGGCAACGTAGCTGGGCGTCGTTCTGTTACCCTGGTCATTGGCGATGATCTCCACCTTTCCGTGTTGGAAGACACCGACGCAAGAGTACGTCGTGCCAAGGTCAATTCCGATAGCAGGAGCTTTCACCATTTTTCCCTCGTAAACAGTTTCAAATATAATATTTATATACGCTGAAAGCTAGTCAGATGTTAATAAATATATTCAAGCTTTGTTGTTGAATAGTTCAGTAACTTATAGCAAGACGCAATAGAATTTATATTAGAACAATTCAAGCTAACGCTTTATCAAGCTTTAATGTTTTAACTTTCAGTCTCTCTCTTTTGAGTTGATTCTGGGGAGATTCGGGAGCGGGCGGTCTTATATACTGTTAGGTAACTTTCTAGATTGTTCGAGAGAGAGCTAGAGACTCCAGAGAGGTGGAGCCGCGTAGCGTCGATTTACGGCGATGCGTCTACCGTTCTGGAATATTCGAGAGAAATCGAGAGAGGCGAGGTACTACTATACTTTTTTAGGCTTGCTATGATATAACAAGCAACTCCAAGCCTTTAGCTTTAGTATGAGTGATGTTTGAAATTATGATTCCTTTTATATAGGAGAATGCATAAAGCTAAATCGGACAAGAATCGTATTAGTTAAATACTCTTTTTTATGGAAGAGAATATTCTAGAATGGCATTTTTTCGGTGTCAATGAAGTGTTGTGGTTAAGATTTTAAGGGTGCTGTAAAGTAATTAGTCAGTCGAAATACTAATAAATGTGAAAGTTTGGCAGTTTACGTTGGTTATTTAATCCTGCTTTAATTTCTCATGGAGGTAAACTTCAACCTGGATTAATTTATAGGATACCATTCATCCCTGTAGTATGTTCCTGTCGGTTAATTTCCAAATTTTTGCGCTATTAAGCCAAAAATGCCTATTATTACTATTAAGGTATATGATACTTTTTCTTCGTACTTTTATCACTTTTAACATACCGTTACATCGGATCATCTCACCTTTTTACCTCTCCGAGTGACGATGACGTCACGGAGAGGTATTACACCGGCCGTGTCTGTGTGTCTGTGTGTCTGTGTGTCTGTGTGTCTGTCTGTCTGTCTGTCTGTCTGTCAGACCCCACATGACCGCGTTCGCAGTTTCCAAATCGGAGCAAACGTGTTCGCCATTGCCGAACTGCTTTCACAGTCACGGAAATGGCTCCTCTACTTGAGTTCTCACACCACCATCTTCTGGTCTTTGTCCATCCCACACGGACACCAGTCTGTACTTACTGGCTTCTAATCACCACCATCTTTTGATCTTTGTCCATCCCACTTGGACACCAGTCTGTACATTCTGGCTTCTAACACCACCATCCACTGGTCTTCCGTCTATTCCACATAGACACCAATCTGTATCATTGGCTTCTACTCCATTATCATCGTTTGGTTTTAGGATATACGCGGCGATCAGCTAGGGTTACGAGAAACGTCTAGCCTCCCTAAGGTAGGATCGCTACCAAAGGTTTTCGCATTTGCGGTTTTTCCTTACTATTATAATGGAAACGAATCGTATATATACCCCAAAATTTGAAGAAAGCGGGAAGAGGGGTACCCTTCACTTTAAACGTCAATATTAGCAAAGTTTGAGATGATAATAGGTATAACTTTATTTTAAACGATTTAACTATTATTAATGTTAATTATTGAAGATTAAAATAATTAAAAATAATTATATTTATTTAAATATTAAAGATAATCTTGTTTCTCAACTCAAAATTAATACGGAAAGAGTTAAAAAGCAGTCTATGTTTTTGTCTGTGTGTGTCCGTCCATTGTTACACTAGTGCGTCGCGTTAGCAGTTAGCCTTGTGTTGATGTGTTAAGAAATCATACAGAACCTTAATATTCCCTTTTTCCATAATATAAAGTGAATATGTGGAAGTATTTTTCGTAATTATGATGCATTTAGTACTTTTGTAGCTTTAAAGCTCTGTTTCATTTTGATATTCCAAAGATTTGTTTTAGAATTGTTATTTGAAATGGCTGTTTATATATTACTTAAGCTATACTACATCTGAATATAGAATAATCATTGGTTTAGTGATTTCATGAAGAAAACTAAGACCTAGACTCCGGCGGGTATATTAAGTATCATCCACAATAGTCTTAGTGAAACAAAGAGTAAATAATTGAGGCCTGAGGTGAAGTAAACTTTGGGCTTTGATTTTCGTGTCTGAAATGAAGAGACATCAACGGTTCAGAGTGAGCCGAAAGTTAAATACACTATTAAATAATCAGGTTAAGATTTTATAATAGAAGAAAAGATCATGGTGGCAATTAGAATAGTAAAAGGGCTAATGGTAAACGGGTAGTAGCTACAGACTTTTTATTCTCTTTATGGTGCGCATTGACTATTAGTGCGTCTAGCTATAATTTAGCTTTGGTGTTATTTAACGTTAACATTCATGTTGGCAAACTAAGAATATTGTGTAGGTGAGACGAGACGATAGTGTTTACACTGCAGACCAGTTGTGAATGTAGCTATCAGATTATACGGTAAACAGCTGAAGCGTACACTTCATTCCCTGTTCTTTTCCCCATTGACTGATTTCCATGTGTCCAAGATTTATCCTTATTGGATGTAAAATGTCGTCTGCTTTACTGTATTATTCGCTATGCTTGGAATACTGCTTCAATATTTCGTAAATTTTTACTTCAAAAAAGAGAAATAATTCCATATCTAGGTAAATAAGTTTGTAGTAGTAGACCTCTTGACTCGGAGAGGTAATATTTTGGTTTTCCCAACTTGTTTTTTAGAACATTACTTTTCATTTGATCATTTCGCCTTCTTTAGAAACTAACTATCATGCATATAAAAAATATATACATTAGCAATAAAAATACAATAACAAATTAAAAGTCTAAAATATAATAACGAACAAACAAATCGAACTAAAATTCTACCCAAAATACGATAACGAATTACAAATTGTAATAAGTAACAAAAAATTATTAAAAATCAAAATAAAAAACAATAAGGAATTAAAAATTATAACCAAAATATATTAATGAATAAAACATTCTACCCATGATTTTGTTCTCTTTTTAATAATATTATGTTATAGTTTTTATAATTGAAGCAAACTTGTATTTACTATACTCATTTGAAAGCCAAACTGTTATCTTAAGAATTGTGTGTGCTTCCCCTGTCTTATCAAATGCCTTAGCATAATACTGTTCAAAATATTGCATTACTATAATTATAACATAGATCTAGAAGAATATATAAGTTGCTTATGCAGCCTTACTATAATGCTTTATTGACAGCAATGAAATTAAAGAATTTTCGAATCTGAGTGTAAACGATTTTATCAACATGTTTCTTGCGTGATTTTGCATTACTCTTCCATAAAACTCAGTTTTAACTAATTATCAAGCGCGATTTCTAAAACCAACGCAAAACAATTCATTTCCGTTACGCACTCATTTTAGAACTTTCCCCACTATGATAGAGGAATCATAATTTCAAACATCACTTACACTAAAGCGGAACGCTTGGCGTTGCTTGTAATCTCATAGCAAGCGAGTATACTAATTCACATCTCTCATTCTCTCTCGAAAATTCCAGATGCGTAGACTCAGACGCACAGAAGCAAAACGACGCTCCGCCTCTCTGGCTCTCTCTAGAACTCTCTAGAAAGTAGCTAACAGTATATAAGACCGCACGCTCGCCGATCTCCCCAGAATCAACTCAAAAGAGAGAGACTGAAAGTTAAAACATTAAAGCTTGATAAAGCGTTAGCTTGAATTGTTCTAATATAAATTCTATTGCGTCTTGCTATAAGTTACTGAACTATTCAACAACAAAGCTTGAATATATTTATTAACATCTGACTAGCTTTCAGCGTATATAAATATTATATTTGAAACTGTTTACGAGGGAAAAATGGTGAAAGCTCCTGCTATCGGAATTGACCTTGGCACGACGTACTCTTGCGTCGGTGTCTTCCAACACGGAAAGGTGGAGATCATCGCCAATGACCAGGGTAACAGAACGACGCCCAGCTACGTTGCCTTCACTGACACTGAACGACTGATAGGGGACGGGGCGAAATCCCAAGTTGCCCTCAACCCTGAAAACACGGTTTTCGACGCGAAACGTCTCATTGGAAGAAAATTCGATGACTCGACAGTACAAGCAGACATTAAACATTGGCCCTTCGCTGTCAAAAACTCTGGGGGCAAGCCCAAGATCCAGGTCGAATTCAAGGGTGAGAGGAAGCTCTTCAACCCGGAAGAAATCTGTTCTATGGTACTTACAAAGATGAAGGAAACGGCCGAAGCTTATCTGGGACAACCAGTCAAAGACGCCGTCATCACAGTTCCAGCCTACTTCAACGACTCTCAGAGACAAGCTACAAAGGACGCCGGAGCCATCGCCGGTCTCAATGTCTTGAGAATCATCAACGAACCAACGGCAGCCGCACTGGCCTATGGCTTGGACAAAAATCTCAAAGGCGAGAAAAACGTACTCATCTTTGATCTTGGCGGTGGTACATTCGACGTCTCCATCCTGACAATCGATGAAGGCTCGCTGTTCGAAGTTCGCTCGACAGCTGGTGATACCCATCTGGGTGGCGAAGATTTTGACAACAGAATGGTCAATCATTTCGTGGAAGAGTTCAAAAGAAAGTACAAGAAGGACATCAGAGGCAATGCCCGTGCTCTAAGGAGGCTCCGAACGGCGTGCGAACGCGCCAAGAGAACCCTATCCAGTAGCTCCGAGGCCTCCATAGAAATTGACGCTCTTTACGAAGGGGTTGACTTTTACTCCAAGATCACCAGGGCCAGGTTCGAAGAACTTTGCATCGACCTTTTTCGCGGCACTCTTCACCCTGTAGAGAAAGCCTTGAAAGACGCCAAGATGGACAAATCCATGATCCATGACATCGTCTTAGTGGGTGGTTCCACAAGAATTCCCAAGATTCAAAAATTGCTACAAGATCTCTTCAATGGAAAAGACTTATGCATGTCAATCAACCCGGAGGAGGCTGTAGCCTACGGTGCAGCGGTACAGGCCGCCGTAATTACGGGAGACAAGAGTGACGTCATCAAAGACGTTCTCTTAGTAGACGTGGCCCCTCTTTCTTTGGGCATCGAGACAGCCGGTGGCGTCATGACCAAACTCGTAGAACGCAACAGTAGAATCCCTTGCAAGACATCTAAGACCTTCACGACGTACGCCGACAACCAACCGGGCGTCGCCATTCAAGTATTCGAAGGGGAACGGGCCATGACGAAGGACAACAACTTGTTGGGCACCTTCGAACTTAGCGGGATACCACCGGCGCCCAGGGGAGTTCCGAAGATCGAGGTTACCTTTGATTTGGACGCTAATGGCATCTTGCACGTCACCGCCAAAGATGAGAGCACGGGGAAGAGCAACAGCATCCAAATCACCAACGACAAGGGAAGGCTTTCGAAAGAAGAAATAGATCGAATGGTACAAGACGCGGAGAAATACAAGGAGGAGGATGAGAAACAAAGAGAGAAAATCGCGGCCAGGAATCAAATCGAAAGCTACGCCTACAGCGTCAAACAAGCGGCCAACGAAGCTCCCAGCGAGAAATTATCGAGCGAAGACAAAAACCGCGTCAATGAAATTTGCGATCAGGCTCTCTCCTGGGTGGATAACAACACCTTGGCCGAAAAAGAGGAATACGATCACAAATTAAAAGAACTCCAATCACAGTGTAGTCCAATAATGGCCAAGTTACACGGTGGTCATTCGACTGGTCAAACTCCAAACTATGGAACATCTCAGGGGCCAACGGTTGAAGAAGTGGACTAATAAAAAAAATCTTTTTTTATGAAGTTCGCAGTGACAAAAACTATTTTGTGATTAATACAGTTCCTTGTAAAATATTGTATAATATTTTTAATTGTAAATATTCATAATTTAAGCTGTTTATTTAAATTACGTGCTGTACTTTATTTAATAAAGATCAAACTTTAATATGTTATTTATTGTGTGACTAATGGTTATTGTATTTATAATGCAACTTTATTACACTTTGAATACTTGCTAATATAGAAAAGTCTCGATAACGCTGGGTTATACGAATTTTTGAGGTTTTGAACTAGCTCATCTTATCTATTGTTACCATAAGTAACCATATCTTATTGACTTTGGGTAATCCTAATCGAATTTTTTACAGACTTTAGAAAAATTAGGGTTAATTCTAAAACTTAAATCAGGGTATATTTAAACCGCTATTCTGTAGATATTGTAAATGAACACTAAAGTTATTGAAACCTTGGGCGAATTTGTGTCGACTTCTGACATAATAATCTTGAAATTATATTTATATTTACGTTTTTACCCAATGTTGTTACCTAATAGCCGAACGGAGTTCTGAAATGGAAATTCGAGAATCTATACATTAAAAAATGTCGGTTTCCGATGCGTGGGATGGCAGTTACTGAACGTAGCCTTAAAATCAAACTTACCTCTCCAAAGATCAAATCACCGCCGCTAGAGGTTCTTGACTTGGGTGTTATCCGGTGACGTAATGTCTGGCATTTTATTTTTTGTGGTAGATTCCCTAAAATAGAGAACTTAATATTACCAGGGGTAAATAACGAAAGGAGTTAGAGACGCTAGCTTCCGTAGTGTAGAATACAGTGGGACTTTCAAACGTAGACACAGAAAAGAGAAAACGCCTCGGTCGCGCCGCTTATAATTCAAAATAAGTATGATATTTTGCAACCAATAGCGTGGCAGCAAAGATTCGAAAGGCATGCTGGGATATCGATTTTCTCCTGTCTGCTAGTATTCGTCTGCTAGTGTTCGTCTGCTTACGACTGAGTGACAATTAGGGTTAGAGTAAAGTTTATTCATTAAGGTGCACTTGAATGAGAAACAGGCAACTTTAAAGTTGGTAAATTCCTTGTTCGATAATGAAATGGAATTAAATGTCGTTTTTGCATCCTTCAATACAGTTTTAGTTGTTTTAATTTCTTTAGTCACAGATACAGTCGATGATCCTGATCCCACAGTTCCCACTAAGCCTTGGCTCACTGGGCCGACTCTGTAACCGCGCACTTACGGCAAAAAGAGTTTGATCACATTTTGAGGATTTCCCCGGCTTCAAATTGCAAATTGTTGACTTATCTTTCTTCTTTAAATCGCTGTTTACTCGCGATTGAATATAATAATTATATTGGGTTCGACACCCGCCATTTTACTTTACCCAGAATACCTTGCGGTGCGAGATTTTAAGGCAAAACTTTTAAGGTTCTGCTCTTATTTACAATACAGTTCCAAAGATGGCACTACGTTAGTTACAAATTCTATGACGTTTCAAGGTTCCACTGTATTCTACACTACGGAAGCTAGCGTCTCTAACTCCTTTCGTTATTTACCCCTGATATTACGTATCCTTATTAAGGGAGAGTGAAATAGCTAGAAATATATTTACTTTTCTTTTGAGAAAATACCTCAAAATTACTATGAAAACTTACCAAAAATTATCATTAAAGTTCTATCATAAGCATATCAAACCACCCGTAAGCGTGAATTCACAATAAGACCACGGGTAATCACCATTGTACAAGGGCGCCAGAGAGAAATTTGAGGTTCTACGCCACCTAGAGGGAAAACGAAGCAATTCTCTCCTTCCCGATTCTCCCTACCACCTTATAACCCGGAAATCTAAGCAGTCGTCTGCTTCTGCAATAAATGGCAGCGGTAATTAGTACGGGCTTTTAAGATTTACGTTGTTTGTTTAAAGGGGCTGGCCGGAGCTGTTGGGGTGAAGGGGGGGGTCAAACTGTTGGTTAGCATATTGCTTACCCGCCCACCGCGACGGTGGCGCCATTCCTTATGGCCAAAGAGCTGGGTGTTTTCCCCCTGAACTAAGGGCGGACTTCACCCCCAACAGCTCTGGTTAGCCCCTTTAAGATTAGGAACAGCAAATTATCTCGAATTTTTAAAGAAAATGGGAAAAACTCTTAGTGATAAGTGTACACAGTACAACTGGTTTCTTACGAATAGGATAAGTACAAAAGATAAACGTGTAGGTTGCCGCATGCCTTTATTACGCGAACTTCAAAATCCACGTTTTAGCCCCACTAGCAGACGACAATGTTGGTTATGATTACAAGTGTAAATAGAGGTAGAGCTTATAATAGGTAAGTTTAAGATATATATTAATCCTTGTATTTATTCCCAAGCTTCCGGTAGCATCCCTTGCGCGATTTGAATAAAGTTTCCCTTTTGTGCCACCAGGAAGACTTGTCTCCCGAGTTTTACCTAGACAATGCCTGTGGCTAATTTCCCGCCGATTCACGCTTACGGGTGGTTTGATATGCTTATGGTTCTATAGATTTTTTGGTAAATAACCCCTGAATTTTAAATACCTAACTAAAGCCCGAGAATTTTCAGAAGTAAAAAGCGCGCTATCTGCTTTAAATTCACGTGAAGTATCGTTCTCAAATTAGATGAAAGTTCACATGAAGGTAAGAATAGGAATTAACGACTTAATAGCGCAAAAACTTCGAATTTAAAAGACGGAATCATACTAGCGGGATAAAAGGTAACCTATTTGCTAATCCAAATCGTAGTCTACCCGCATAGTAAATTTTATGCAAATCTTTTCAGCCGTAAAATCTGTTTCGAGTAACTAACTCAAAAACTTTCACATCTGTAATATTTTTTTGTGGTTGACGTAAGCGTTTGGGATAGCTTTGTTAATGGAATTGATGTTATTTTATTAGTTTAAATTGAACAAATAATAGTTCTAACTCCGGCCATTTCATCATACCTTTAACACGTAATGATTTAATGATTAACTTCCCAGAAAAAGGGAATGTTACTACAAACAAGTTGAGAAAACCAAAATATTACCTCTTCGAGTCAAGAGGAGGACTACTTACAAACTTATTTACTCAGATATGGAAATGTTTCTTTTTTTATGTACAAATACTAAAGTTAAAATTTATGAAATATTAAAGCAGTATGCAAAGCATAATGAATAAACTGTAAATCAAACGACATTTTACATCCAATAAGGATATACTTGTACACATTAAAATCATCCGATGGGAAAAAACGGGAAATGAAGAGATAAAACTTTGGAGGGATATTACCTTTACGTGTTTGTAAAGGCCCAATTTTCTACTCCTCAACTGTATACCCTCTATGTTCAAAGCCATATTCACAACACTGTTGCCGTGTAAGCACTATCCTCTCGTTTCACCTCAACGATTTTCTTAGTTTGTCAACATGACTGTTAACTTTACATAACACCAAAGCTTATTTGTGGCTACACGCACTGAAAGTAAATGCGCACCATAAAAAGCATGAAACACGAAGCTACAATCCGATTACGATCAGACCTTTCACTGATCTGGGCTGCGTTCAGCAGAGCTCACCAAAAAAGACTGCGGATTTTGGAAAACGTTTACCGGTGAGCTGAGCTAGAGGTGTCAATAAGTCGAACCAGTTCGGAACCGCTCGTCACGAGCCGAGCGAGCTGCCGGATCAATCCGAACCAAAAGCAACGAAACGTGTTTCAGTTCGGGCTACGTAAACCTAAGATCAGTTCATGAGCCGGTTCATAAAACTTCAGCAAAGTGATCCGGTTCACAAGCTGGGCTGCTTTTTATTCGGACGAGCCGCGTGTCGGAAACTTTCCTTTGAGCTAAAACAATCTCGTGTTGGCCAACGCAATCAGCACATAGGCCTATTCCTTTCGAGTTGTTTCTGGTCGAGTTGTTTTTTTCGAGCGAGACCCCCGAGCGCTCGATAAAAAACCTTGCATCAATTATAGACAAAATACGCTAGTGGGGTCGTACCAATAGGAATAATCGTTAACTACAATGACGTGTTATAGTTTGCACTCCAGCATCGCAACAAAGTATTATTTTTAAGCTCATTGGACTCTGTCACCTAGACCTTTTGTATGATTTCCATTGACTAAAAATAGTTGATGTAGGTCTTATCTCACCAAAAACATCTCTGTAAAAATATGCCAAGTTGTTTGGCCGTAAAAAGAAGTGAGATCTAAAATACGGCCAAGTTATTATCTCCAGGTGAACCAACATTTTATTCGACTTAAGTTAAAACTTCTCAAGAATGTTTTTCTGACTTGGCCATTTGCATATCAAGGATTCGTTTAATTCCAGATATGGATCGAAATTAAAATATTAAATCAAATTGGTTAAATATTCTTGATAAGCCTTTGTGGTTAAACTTGTAATTTCCGTTATTAACCTTCACGGGTGCTAAGAAGAAGGATGCAAGTTTGGAATGCTAATGGCCAAGTCAGAAAAACATTCTTGAGAAGTTTTAACTTAAGTCGAATAAAATGTTGGTTCACCTGGAGATAATAACTTGGCCGTATTTTAGATCTCACTTCTTTTTACGGCCAAACAACTTGGCATATTTTTACAGAGATGTTTTTGGTGAGATTTCACTCCTTTTTGTACGTGCATGTTCTTGTAGATTTATAGAAGTAGGATTATGAAGTGAAATAAACATTTGTACTTTTAGATTTTTATTTGTTCTTTCCAAGAGTTTTACTTGGCTTTGCCTTTTTCAACTTTTTTGCATTCAACTTTCTTTTTTTTTCTCAGGCTGTGATAATTGTTAACCGTATTTCTATTCGAAGAACACAATATTGTGGCAAGTAACACTTTTAATCAACAGAATAGATTTAAGAAAAACTAAATGAATCAAAACACGCTTAGAACCATTTCAGACGAAATGAAAAGGAAATGAGTAAAAAATTTAATTACTAAAACATTATGTAAAAAACATAAATTTTGCAATAATACGAAAGAATCATATTAGTAAAAGACGAAAAAATTAAATTATAATGTTCTATTACGAGGGGATATAAATTATAAAACCCCCATTTCAGGGGCTAACAGGGGAAAATTCCCGCTTTAGGGACTTTTTCCTTTCTTTGTATGCTAAGTCCTACTTGTATGCCAAATTTTATCATTACCGCAACACCGGAAGTGCCCTAGAGGTTTAGATGATGACTCTAATTCCAAACCCCCATTTCAGGGGCTAAAAGGGGAAAACTCCCGCTTTTGGGACTTTTCCCTTTCTTTGTATGCTAAGTCCTACTTGTATGCCAAATTTTATCATTACCGCAACACCGGAAGTGCCCTAGAGGTTTAGATGATGACTCTAATTCTAAACCCCCATTTCAGGGGCTAAAAGGGGGAAACTCCCGCTTTTGGGACTTTTCCCTTTGTTTGTATGCTGAGTGGTACAAGTATGCCAAATTTCATCATTCTAGCACCACCGGAAATGCCCTAGAAGTTTTGATGATGTGTCAGTCAGTCAGTCAGTCAGTCAGTCAGTCTCATAATGTGTCATTTTCACATAGGATTATCACAGAAACCAAATGAGTTAGAAAGCTGGAAGTTGGAGGACTTCCTAGGATTAACACTGTGCCCTTGAGGTGCAAATATGAGTGGTGTACTATTCCCCAGTACCGAGTTAAGAGGGGGTCAAAATGAGGCTGAAATGTTTCGGGTAAAGGATTGCTGGTAGTGCACGACAACTTGGCGGGTGCACTGCCGTGCACCCAGATACCTATTTGCTGCGTAATAGAGGTCAAATATTGGCAGAGTTTAGTCATAATTTTTTATAAGTTGCCCGTGCTACGGTGGTTACATTTTTGGCGAAGTATTATTAACGTTTATATCTTTCTACACGCGTCAACGACTGATGATTCCATTAGTGTGGCTTATAAGTTAATACTGTGAAGTCAACATGAACGTCGATGAAGCTTCAGCAAGTTACTTGAATTGCGATACACCTGAAACAATCGCTCGTGAAGGTCAAGACTACGAGTATGACATTCAATCTACTGTTTCTTCAGGGTCAAATGCTTCACTCTCTCTGCCCTACAAAAAGAGAAAGTGTTCCTCGCAAGTGTACAACTATTTCACATACAACGGAACTGCGTGTACATTTGCCTGTACAATGTGTGGGTGAGTGACAATTCTACATATCTTAGTCAGATATAAGATGACTTTGCTATGACTAAAGCATTTTCAACACTCATTCAGTCAGACTCCGACTGGTGCTTGTAAAGCAACAAAAGTCACTACGTGGTCTGGAATACGAATCCGAATTTAATATTTCGTAATATAAAAGACGCGAAGCATTGTTATTTATAATGCAAGAATACACTGTTTTACAAACGCCTAATAAAAACAAATTAGGGCGGAAGTCGGGCTTGCACGCGAAAATAGGGGTCTCTGTACTGGACATCTAAGATTTGGTCAGGCAATCACCATCATGATAATCCGTTTTTCAAAAACTTTCTTATGCAAAAAAATTGGTTAATTGTACTGACCAGTCTCGACTAGTTTGGTACAGATTCCACAAACTATTAGCCGGAAGTTTTAAACTCGAAATATCCCCGACACAGTTGGAACTATCAGAACCGTACCCACCCCGAAGCAAGTACTGTTTTAAGGCATAAGTATTCACCGTCTTCTAAGGCCTAGGTCACTTATTTCAGATGGGAATTTTTAAGATTATACTCAAAAATTATAAAAATTCCCCTGAGGGGTTCGGTTTTGGCGAATAACATTCACCTGTGTTCTTAATCGTCTTGTTACTAGTGACAACGACTTTGATTTTCAGGGTGAGCATGACGTCACGTTTAGTCCATTACCCGATTACGTCAACGTACACCTTCAACAAATTTTTGATCAATATCAGTAATAGTGTGCAGATTTACTTGGTTTAATTTTGATTAAAGAGCAGGCGATTGGGGTTTTTTCCCCGCATAACGTAAGGCTTTAGTGACAATCTTCTTGCCAAACAAAGTCAAATACTTTTCCGATAATTACTGTCACAAAATGTGCCCTTCTACCCCATAAAAGCATCCATCTTCTTTACCAATTGCTTCTTCATTCAACTAACTTTCAACAGGCCTTGTATAGACTAGTTTTATCATTGTTATTTTCAGAAAGATATATAGGAAATCTAAAGATGGAACCACTAGTTCCATGTTACGACATGTTCGCTCCGCTCACAAACTGCTTACCGGCACTACAACGAAGTGCGTCACTGACGAATCGATGGTAACACTTTTGATATTTGGCAACACTGAGTTAATTGGGGAGGGGTGTAACTTACTTTAAACTAAATCTTGACCAAGATTCTATGAAGCCAAGAGCCCAAATAAGATCTGAGTAAGTATGCATAGTCATTGCAAACACTGGACCCTTCTGTCTACCAGTATAGTGGCGATGAAATAGTGAACCAAAATAGCAGGGGCATTACGCCAGTACAGTTCAATGCTATCTTCGAACTTTCTCGGGTCTTTCTTGGGGTCTTGATGAAACGTATCTTGATACGCTTTACTACACTACTTACATTTATCAGTAAGAAAAACATCTTCATTGGTACTTTTTAGAGCTTCGCACAAGATGGCTTAAATGACAGGGTGGTAAAATTCATAATCGTAAAGGACCAACCGTTTAATGTAACGGAAGACGATCACTTTCTCGATATTATTCGTTACTTACGACCAAATACAAATCTCCCATCACGTAATTCGATTACCCGCTATGTTCACGATTTGTATGACAAGGAGATGAATGTTATTAAAGTAAAACTAAAGGTTTGCCTCAGTGTTGAGTTTTCAGTGGTAGCACGCAACCCTAACCTCCAGTATCAATAAACCTTACTAGAATACTTGGAACTAAAACATATTTATTAATTAGAAACGTAACGTAAGTATACAAAACAGTCCGAACGCGATTACATGATTAAAAGAGAACAGAGTAATAAGTTATCAATTGCTTATATACAATATTAAAAAACATTCCGTTATCACAGGGTTTTTTTTATACATATACATTATAATTTAATAGGTCAATGTCGTTAAAAAAAACTTCGACTTCAACACTCAGTGTGCACTGCTCTCCTTCGGTATTTTCTAACGCATTGCATACTAGATGGTTCCTGGGAAGTTGGCTTTTGTGGTTGATTGTTGGACATCAAGTAATCAACACCCATTTCAAGGGGTTATAGTTCAATGGATTACTGAAAGTTGGCAGTTATACACTATAGCACTAGACTTGACCTATCTGGAATGATCACACTCTGGCAAAAACCTAGCAGCAGCGTTCGCGGATGTTTTAACGCAATTTGAAATCCCCGCAAGCAAAATAGTTGCTGTTACAACAGACAACGCGTCCAATATGGACACATTGTTTTCCTCATTCAAACATAATCCAGTTCTCAAGGATTTAAAAGCACCGCAATCTCAGTATAGAGTTAGATGTTTGGCACATGTGTTAAACTTAATTTGTCAAGCAATTATTGATGCTTTTGACGAAGAGGACAAGAACATACATTATTCAGACAATGAAAGTTCAGGGGAAGAATCAGATGGTGGAAAATTACCAAACAATTGTAAACACAAGCCTGATGAAACCTTGAAAAAATCGTGTAAAAAGACCTACGGAAGATCAGGTGTAAAGCCTGTCGGCATATTAGGAAGGGTACGTTTCTTTTCACCCGATATATTATGATATAAATTTGCGCATAAAATAAAAATGTTAATTTAGCTTCGCAAGGCCATTATTAGTGTTCGATCGTCACCACAAAGACGACAGTTATACAAACGGCAATGCGAAGTATATGAAATTGATTATCGTGAACTAATTAGGGACATTAAGATACATTGGAATTCCACCTTAAACATGCTGAAACGCGCAGTTCAAATGAGACAAGTAATGTCGTAAAATGATCCTTCAAAACAACGTTTGGAAATACCTTAACGGAGATTCCAAGTTCACTTTTTGCAAACTATTTATGATTATGTTATATATATATATATATATATATATATATATATATACGTTCATAACGGAGCTGAGATGACATGATTTATACCGCTTTAAATGGTACTTTGACGTATGTAACACGTTTTACAACATTTCCAGTCCAAATACAGTACGATAAATTAGTTCATAGGGCATGCAAATTCAACGACGTAATCGTATATAATGGTATTTTGCAAGATATCTCATTTATATTGTAAAAGCCAATCCGCCGCGGGTGTCATAGAAAAACAGAGACTGATATTGGTTTTGAGGATCGCTGCATTCAACATATTTTGAGAATTTCCAGAAGGATTTCCGTCTCTGCCTTTCAATGATATTCCGCAGCGTAAAGGATTTTGGGTCCTAAATTTCACCAATATATGACAAATAATTGAACGCCCTGTCAAATACATGCAATTATTTCGAGCGTGTGCTAGGATAAGGCGAGTAACTTTCAGTCAGTATGCTTAGCTCCGTAATACTTTGCAAGGTATGAAATGTGTAGCAGGCGTTAGTTATGTTTCCAATGAGCATTGTTTTGAAGGGTCATAAATATATTTTCTGTTTTACGAAAAACAAATACATGTATGTTTTTTAGCCTTTGGATTCGACTCTGAGAAGTGAAAAAGCATTAACCAAGTTGATTCTTACAGAGGAGGAATGGCATCACATTAACCATATCATTGTGCTACTTCAGGTATAAATAACGGGAACTTAACCTAACCTTCCTACATGGACGATAGTAAATAGCTTTTGTTGACTTTACAGCCGTTTGATGACATGACAGAACTCATGTCTAAGCAGGACTATCCGAACATTTCTTTTTGTTCGTTAGTTTATAATCATATTTATTGTCATTTGCAAAAATATATACCAGATGTTACTACCGTGGTCAACGAAGCTTCCAGTACAAGTTTAGAGACCTTGTTATACCTGAAAGAGCCTGTATCCAAGGGTCTTGCAAAATTTAACAAATATTTTCCTTCAACAGATGGTTAGGCTTATGTATTGGCCACTGGTATGTCATGTGCTAAATTAAGTACTCTTATAACTACTCTGATGTTTGAGAATGTTATTTCAGTGTTAGATCCAAGATGCAAGATGAGCTGGTACCGTTTGGCGAAGTACCCTGAGGTCACTGTGGAAAGCTATCTAAGGTATTATTAAAATAGTATCCCAATTTCGTTTCGCGAAGCCAGCCGTCTTTAAATGGAATGAAAGATGTCTTGAGGCATTTACTATCGGCAATTGGCATTGTCTTATTAACGTGACTATATTAAATTTACAAATTATTTTACCGATTTTAGAAAGGTTAAAAAACAATGGGAGGAACAGTACAAACCCCTGCAAGAACCTGCTTCTAAAGAAACAGGTTGTAACATTACAAATAGCGAGCCCCTGGACCTCTTTTTACAATTATCAGGTGCACCTGGCGTCCTCAACAGTGATGAGTTGAACATATACCTAAGCGAACCGGTAGTTAAGCATGAGACCTTAAAAGACGGCGCCTTAGGCTGGTGGAAGGTGATATTGGGCAACCTTTTCATAAGTTAAATTGTGATAAAAATCATAAATGTGACTGTCCCTAGGATCACGAAAGCAGATTTCCAAATTTGTCGAAAATGGCGAGGGACGTTCTCGCAGTAAGTGGCACAGGTGTGCCAGTTGAATCCTTTTTTTCCTTTGGGCCAAGTCTTTTAGAACCAAAACGACAGAAAATGCTTCCTTCTACTATAAAACAATGTATCTGTCTAAAATACTGGCTTAAAAGGTCGCAAGCGGAGGTGAGGAAATTATTCCTCACCGCCACAGTTGAGAGTATGAAATAAAAAAATATACATAAATAAACATCGTAACTATGTTATTTATAAATCCCTCGCTCGGCTCGGTGAGTCGCACTCGGTTCGAACGGAGATTCAGAGTTCGAGCTACTTTCGGCCAAGTTAGATTGAGCCGAGTCCAAATTCAGCTAGGTCGCTCCGTAAAACGAGGTGAAACCGAGCTGTGCTTAATCGGAAACTTAGCTTATGAGGCAAACATGATATTGAAACAGAATCAAGCAAAGTCCGATGATATTGGTGCGCATCGGATTGAGCCGTTATCGAGCGGCACTCGCCTAATGGCTGGCGGTAAATAAGCCGAGCTACCCAAGTCAAGCTAAACACTTGGACCATCTCGCTTATTGACACCTCTAGAGCAATAAAGCGTGCGAGGTACCAAGGCTTAATAAGAATTGTATGATAACATATTTATAGAAATAGATAAGAACAACTTTTATAATTAAAATTAGAAAGAAAATCAGATAGAACCTAAAATTACGTTTTCAAAAATATATATATTGATAGTTTTAATAACTTAACTATTTTTAATTAGTTATTAAAAGTATTAGTTTTCGGCACCGCTCCGATCACTGCCCCCTCTACAGTCGTTTGGCAAAAACACGAGCGAAACACCTACATTACCCCGCTACCCTCCTCTCACACGGAAATATGGTACATTTACTCCTAAAAGTAGTTTTCATACTATTCTGCATTTTCGCCACATTAATATTTTTTCATTTCGATACGGATGCTTTGAAAGGTAAATTGTTTCACTGTAGTTTTGGTGTTCAAAGTAGTAGTTTTACAAGGTTTAATTACAAATAAAAAAGTGTTGAACCTTAGATTAGGGCCATTAGCCTAAAATAAAGCCATACCATTATTATATATGGAAGCTAAGCCTTTGCCAATATAGCGTAAAAATATGAAAATTCAGAATTATGTTTACAAACGTCTTCTCAAATATGCGCTGATTCCCCAGTACAAAAAGTAACAAAAAATCCTACTGCAGGAGCTAAACTCGGTGGAAGCATTCCAGTTTTTTCCCTACCAATAGGATCGCATCCCGTTGTGACGAAACAACGGGGATGAACAAGTTGGCGGGTGCCCATGTATAGTTTAAATTTTTAAACTTATAACGTTCTTTTTCCGTAATTAAAATATTTTTTCAGACTTTTTACGTACACCACATAATTTAAGGCATACTTTTTTATATGTAACCAAATGCAGTTTATACTAGATGAAAAAACTTGGTTCTATCCCTTTAAATAGGCATAGTCCCATCAGAATCAGCAAGAGCTATTTGTAATAGTTCCTCCAGGTTCCTTTCGCCAAGTTGAGAACTACGCGTTTTTCGTCACGTTATCCAAAAACCAGACTATTTTCTTTGGTGACTGCGCAGGCTCAGCGCTGAGCTCTGCTGAACGCGGCCCAGATTTCCACCATGATGCTTTATTCAATTATAAAATCTAAGCCTGATTATTTAATAGCGTATTTAACTTTCGGCTCACTCTGAACCGTTAATGTCTCTGTATTACAGAAACGAAAAACAAACCCAAGCGTTTACTTTATGGTTCATTAAGCCTATTGACAAAAAAGTTCATTTGACCGACAGAATAGCGTTCTTCTTGCAATCACTAAAGAAAGGATTATGCTATAAACAGATGTAGTATAGCTTAAGTAATATATAAACATCCATTTCAAATAATAATATAAAAATGTTCTTGGGATATCAAAATGAAACAAAGCTTTCATTCTACAAAACTACTAAAGACATCGAAATTACGAAAAATATTTCCATATATTAATTTTACATTATGAGAAAACCAAATATTAAGGTTTTGTAGGATTTCTTTCCACATCAACACAAGGCAAACGGCTAATGCGGTGCACTAATTTAACAACGGACAGACACACACAGACAAACACATAGACTACTGTTTTACCCTTTCCGTATTAATTTTGAGTTGAGAGACATGATTATCTTAAAGGGATACTTTCGTTTAATTTCATTGCAATAAATCCCTATAAGGTTAATTTATTTCGATAGATAGACAAATAAGGATTCTGAAAATATATATGTTTTTATATTTTAGTTTAATTAATGATTTTTAAATGGCGATTAAAAGATCCAAAATGCTATTGTTTTGCGATCATGAGGACACCTGGTGATACAGAGTCGAACCACCGAAAAACGTTACTAGTTCGTCTCGATGTCATAAGTCTCTTAGGGTCCGTAGTGTTTTTCCTACTGGTAGGGGGATTCATTCTGTGAGCGCAGTATGATACAGATTGACGGGAGTTCTGTCACTACCCGGGGTAACGCTGCCGACTTTCGGCACGGCATCCGGGCATCGGCGATCTCATACGTTCGCCGAGGCTTAGTGAGTTTAAACCAATCATTATCATTGCACCGTTTCCGTTAGAACTTAAACACTGTTTATTTCTTAACGTAGTTTTAATTTTACTCTCTCGGTTTAAATACTAGGCATTTTATTTTAATATTAAATCACAAAATATTCTAAAACTCGTCCATCGTAGTTTATTTTACACGTTAATTAACTCCATAGTAGCGTAAAACTCATTGCGCCATATGTGTGAAAAGGCTAGTTCTCGTTCCTACAGTCCTACTACTTTTTACTCCTAAAACGACAGTTTTCATTCCAACTACTAGCAACCAATCAGAGGCCGAACTTTACCTACGTAGGTAATGGGTTGAAAATGGTGGCCGATTTTAAATCTGGCGTTCAAAATTTTAATTTTTATTCACGTTTATTTTAAATAATAAATTTTTCTCGCGATTTCTACTGACCCCCATGTTTTTAGGGGTGGTTAATTTATTGAAAACCAATGTTAGTTTGACCAACTCAGATAAATCTGATTCTATCCCTTTAAATACTAAAATAAATATAATTATAACTTACTACTCAAATAGGTAGTATATAAGGGTTTCGAATCGCAGCTATGGATAAGAACAGCGCAATTGCGTGAACCTTTGGTGGAAGCCCCGTCATTGGGAGGCCAGACGTTTCTCGTAACCCTAGCCGATCACCGCGTATGTCTTAACCTTATGTATGATGGTGGAGTAGAAGTCAGGTGTACAGACTGGTGTCCATGTGGGATGGACAATGACCAGAAGTTGGTGGTGATTAGAAACCAGTGTGTACAGACTAGTGTCCATGTGGGATGGACAAAGACCAGAGGCTGGTGGTGTTAGACAGGCAATGGAGTAATAGCCTGTAAGTGTAATACAATTTTCGAAATTTCCGGGGACTGTAAATGCGGTCCGGAAATTGAGAACACGTTTGGTCCGATTTGCAAACTGCGAACTCGGTCACGTAGGTGTAAAAACAGACAGACAGACACACACCCAGACACGTCGAAATTAGAACCTCTCCATGACATACGTCACTCGGAGAGGTAAAAAGTAGGGGAGAATTCGGGTGCCAAGGTCACACCCGTGACAACGATCATCTGTTAAATAGAAACTTATTTTTAACGAAACGTTTCGATAAACGGTTGGAAAGCTACGTCTACTGCCATCTTTACGCAAGTACGTAATACTATCAGAATTTTCAAATGTAGCTTTTACTTTATTCCTTTAGTAATTTCACATGCATTACATCAAAGTTATATTTTATTACGGTCAACACATGTGATTCATTAGCAACCATTCTGGATTATTATCTTTGTGTTGATTACAAGTATTTTGAATTAGTAAAACATTATCTGACTCATCAGAATGTTGAACCTCAAGACATTTACCACTGTGTCTGGCGCTAATTACGAAATTATCATTGTGGTTTTTATTCAAAATTCATTGTTGATTCCTCGTGCCAAAATAATCCGAAATCACAACTGGTTCGAGACCCAAAATGTTGTTTGGAATCGTCAGGGCCCTAGCTGTATCCTTGACTAAAATTTTGTAAGTTGTTGGGGAATTATCCAGCGCAACAATCTGGAACAGGTGATCTGTTTCAATCTTAAAAGTTTTCATTCGAATCTTGATACCGTTACCAGCAAAACGACGTTCAGTCGTTAATACTTTGCCGTGCATTGGCGACATGATAGCGTAAGATACATCGGGTCTCGGATTGTTCTCGTTAAAATAGAATTCTATGTTGGTGTATACATTCTACGGGGCTGTTAAATACAGGTCGTGAGTTCCGTCAATTGCTTTGGTAATGGGAGTGCTAATATTGGTAGCACGCGGTTCAAATTTGGCTTGAGCAAATGGTTCTCCGATAGAGGTATCGACTCTGAATTCAATTCCATTATGAGATGAGTCAAATTCATCAGTATTTCGCAGAATAGTTTCAAAGGATGCAGCTCCAAAAGCGCCGAACTCAATGCCTTTGTAAAGTGCCACTATAACCTCGCCTTCAATATGTTGTTCATAGTTGTTTGATTGAGAAATAGAATTATTAAGTGATGAATAAGCAGATTTTCGTTCAATGGGATGGTATTTTGTAAAGGTTTTGTCGGGCAATTGTGATCCACATGTAAAACGTGTGGAAAAAACGATGACAAGAAGTAGATGAACAAACCTATACATTTAAAGAATTTTTTTTTTAATTACCCAAGATAACCTTTTTCAAAAGAGAAGACTGTACATCCAGTGTGTGAATCCAAAGACGCTAGATAGGCTACAAAGTTACAAGTCCACCAAAAAGCTTTTATTTGGAGTCATATTTAACGTCTTTGGATCGAACAAACTTGAATATTTTGGTGTTACCAATGGGAAATAGAAATAACAAAGATTTACTCAAATAATATCACATTTACCTTAAAATGATGGAGTTGTTTCATTGTGTTCTGTCTGCTAGTATAATACTCTTGATTCAAAAATTAAATAAGTAATGAGATAACGATAAAAATATACACAATGAAACGTCGTCAAAAAGAGAACCACCCTTTCTTTTTATTATCAGTTTTAGTAAATTTAATGATTAACCGCTTCATTTATCAAAAAGTAACTATTACTATGTTATATCAAAAGTTTATATATTATAAGAAACATTTTTCTTTTTTTTTACCTATTGACCACTAGAGCGTATAGCCTTGAGGCTTTGCGCTCCAGGAAGAATGTTGAGCGGGAGACACAACACGGACCAGTACTGAGGGTCAGCGAGCGAAGCTCTAGGTCGTTTTTGATGAATTATCGAAAGAGTTGAGGTTTGAACAGACGGTGACGGATTATGGAATTGTTTTAGGGTCGGTAGGATCGCCGACAAGTCCTTTATTTCCTCAAACTTCGTCGCCCATTGGCTTGGCCTACAGGACTACAGACATAATATTTTCAGTTTCTCACCTTTTGAATGTGGTTGCCAATTTGTTTAACGAAGCCGACGATGCAAGTTCAGCTCTCGCCCAATCACAAGTGCTCAGTTTTGTCTACGTCATTTTAAAAAATAGAATTTTTGGTCTTTTTTGACCTATATCTTTAACTATACTTTCCGTTCTTATGCATTTCATCGCGTAGAATGGATGAAGGTCTGCTTATTCTTAACTGTAAAGATATTTAGGGAATGCAATGCATAACTTGAATTTCAAAAACGACCAACTTTTAAAATTGAAAAGCCATGATTATTAGATTTTAATTGCATTAATTATTCAGATATCTATGTTACCGCTTTCATATTTAGCGCACACAAAATATGACAAACGGCAGTTACAGTAATTAGACCTTGGCCTAGCTCATGTGTTTCAATCCAACTCCAGCCGCCAGCGACTCGATTAGGACGGCTTAAAAGGTTATAGGGAATTCGGGAAATGGATATTTAAGGTATGACCAGATACCCAATTGTAACCTGCGTCATCTAAACTATTTGTTTTAATATATGTACTTTTGGTTATATGACACCAAGAACTATTGCGTTTATGCATCAATAATGATATCTTTGAATAACGAACCTAAATGTACTTTTTGAATAAAATCAGATTATAAAACAAAAGATTTTGATTTTAATACGAAAATTGAAGGGTAATATATTTCATTATCAAGGTAAGATTAGATTATATTATTTTTAAACAAGTATTATGATAAATGGGTTTATTCTTTTCTGTGAAGACGATCAGATACATTTTTATGAAAAGGATTTATTTTATGGGAAAATAGTGGAAGCTCTTCAATTCTTTTAAATACAGATTTCAATTAAAATCTAGAAATGGTAAGATTATATTTTGCTTTTGCTTTATGTTTTTCTAATAAGAGAGGAAATTTTACAATAAATAAATTTTTACGTGCACTTTGATGTAAAACTTTCTAATTTCTGCGTGTTGTTATCCTTTACTTTCAGTGTCTACGAAATGTCGTAGTCGTCTTCATTTTATCTCTTCTCGTAGAGTGTATTTGTGCAGTTCCAGATCCGAGAAAGTTACGGTTTATGTAAGTATTATCAGGAATGTATGGAGGGGTTGGAATGGCTAAGGTCAAATCCTAATCGGCGTGAAATGATCTTGGAAACAACTGGCGTGGCTTAATTTACGCTATTGACGTCATAGCTTGACGTAAAAATCGTATTTACCACTTAAATTATTTTCATTCATTCATTGGCTGCCAAAAAAACTTGTATGCTATAATTCTCCACCCTCTACCCTAGATCCTCTGCCTAGGCTGAGAGAATCGAATATGAACGTGAACGGCGGCGAATCAGCGCACTTAACTTTTAAAAAATCTAAAAGGTCACTTCTGCCATGCCTTTTTAAACGAGTCATGACATTTTTCGCCTTCGGTAGACAGCTAAACAGACGTAGGGGGAGGAGCTACACTCCTCAACAAAAAAAGGACTCCCCTAATGTTTCCACCATCAAGTGTACAACGAGAGCCCCCTTAGCCATTCCAGCCCCTCCATACATTCCTGGTATTATGTTACAATATAATTAAAATGTACCCCTAAATTGAGTACGGTTGTATCGAAGAAGTTATTTATTTATGAATAAAAGTTTTGACGAAGATATCATAAGGCTGTTTCAGGCGATGCAATTTTTTACTCAGTTTGATGGGTCAACTCGAGTTGAATCAACTAGTTGGATTGTTTGAATGGAGGCTGGATGAGTTGAGTCACCAAAAACGTTGGTTTGGAAAAGAAACTTTTTCGCGGGTTATTTCGTAATAGACCTAAAAATAAAATAAACAAGCTGGCCATATATATACGCCCGTTAAGGGGCAGATTAAAAATGAAGCAAGCGCCATCTAGTGAACAGAAATACAAACTCAAAGGTGACATTTTTTCATTGGCTGAAAACATTCTGACACTAAATGAAGCAAGCGCCATCTAGTGAACAGAAATACAAACTCAAAGATGACATTTTTTCATTGGCTGAAAACATTCTGACACTAAAATTCTGCCTCTGCGCATTTCTAAGCGAACCAATAAGATCACCCCTCATTCGTGAAAGCCCGGTTTAGAAACTCGTAAGGCCGTTGTAAATTTTGAATGAATTTATTTTTAGGTGTATTGCCAAGGTAGGTGGTGCTTAAAACGTTTGGCGGTAAAAATTAGTCGTGTGAAAAGGAAATATTTACTCAACTTTTTGGTTCCCAAGTTGGACAAGTTGATACAACTTTTTGATTCATCTACATGACTCATTTAGTTTTATTGTCTGAAAGAGCCTTTAGTCTTAAATTTGAGTTTATTCTTTGTGTCAGGCAATCAGGAGCGTTTAGATTATCACGTATGCCAAATTTCCTGTTGGCCGAATTTAACACTGTACCCACAATGAATTTCATTATGGCTAAACAGGAATTTCTAAATAATACATTTTTGTTTCAAAATTTCGGATTTCATGATGCTAAAATTAGACATTTCGGCTTTGAGAAATTTAGAGCAACTCCAACCCTTTCATAAATAATGTAGAGAAGTAGCAATAATCTATCTTCACAGAAATCAAAACGAGACTTCTTTTCAAGAGAAAAATCAGCTAGTTATAACACCACCCAGATCTCCCGGCGCTGCGTTCTACAATCCAAGTGAAGGAACGCCATATTTCATTTACTCCGCCTCAAATGGTAAAGTCATAGAAGTTGGTGGTTATCAGACTCACCATGGAGCCTACGTTCAAACCTGGTCTTACAAGAAAAGCAACTGGCAGAAATGGCAGTTTTACAGAGAGTATAATGGATACTACCAAATTCGTCACTACCAATCGCAACTTGTAATGGATATTGCCCGAGCCTCACTGTCACCAGATGGAGGTGCAGTCATTTGGGGCCGAAATGGAGCTGATCATCAGCTATGGCGTCTCGAATACGAGAACGGTTCCGGTCTGTTAACTATACGAGCAAAACATAGTGGTCAGTGTTTAGAGGTGTACGGAAACTTAAACAAGTACGGAAATCCAATTACGCAGTATCCTTGTAGTGGAATGTTGCACCAGAAATGGTACCTATTTCCAGCTAGCGGGTGTTAAACTGTTTCTTCTTCAAAAATGCCTGTTAAATAGCTAAAATAAGCCTATTTTAAGGAGGTACCGAGTTATCTTTTTATTAGCTAGATAATTTCTGAACTAGGTTCAGTACCTTACAAAGTTTACCTCATACATACAAACAAACAAAGAGACATATTTTACCTTTTTATAACATTTGTATAGGTTTAAGATATACCTCCGGTTCTCCTTGTTTGTAAAAATAAAATGATTCATTAAAAACAAAATAACGAATATAATGTTTCATTTAATTATTCTTATATTATAATTCAGAGTTAACACAGAATATATTCTGATAATTTGGAATAAGTTAATAATTGGTTCCTCATTGGTTTTTATCCCAACAGAAACACCCCACCGGTTCAACGCCTGTCGCGCAAGATGGTTTGTAAATATTTTTTTTGAACGGATAATTCTTACAATCCTCTTCCGTTTTTCAATGACGTACTCCGTCACTCAAAGTAGTTTCATCAGGACACTGTTTGAAATCTGAAAGAGTTTTCTTAAATTAACTGTACGTAAAAGATAAAATAGAGTTTCAGCTGATAATAGAGGGCGTGTTAATTTCTTGAAAACGTTCATAAAAATCCCAAATTAGCGAACACAATACTTGGGAGAATATGCGTTGACGCACAGCCGAAGTCTTTCGAATAAATTTAAAATGTTTTTCGTTACGTTTGGAACTGTCACCAAGGCAAATGTTCCAGTGCACCCATCTATTGGAAATCATTCCCACGAAGAGGCGGACACTCTCCTAATACTACATGCTTTTAATGTGAAGAAATCCGCTAACCTTTTTGTCGCATCTCCGGACACCGATGTCTTGCTTCTGCTTATATTTTTCTTACCATCATTACCGAAACGTACTTTTTTCGTGAAAAAGCAAGAAAGCAAACCAGGAGACACATCGGGCCATATTTTGAACGTCGCCTGCCTATATAGAGCTTTAGGGAACGTGCGCGCGCAAGCCATACTTGGTTATCACGCATTTACAGGATGTCAGGATCTGATGTTACTGGAAAGTTTTGTGGGCATTCCAAAGAAAAGTCTTTCAAAACATTTATAAAAAGCGACGATGGGATCCTAAATGCCTTAGCTAAATTAGGAGAACTAGAAATGGTGGGAAATAGTATTGTCGAGGAAAACCTTATGAGATATGTTTGCCAACTCTACAATCCAAAGAAACAGGAGCCGCTAGAACTTCTACGTTGGAACCTTTATTCATCGCGCAGTTTGCAGGGTGAAAATCTTCCTCCGACATGGGGCGCAATGAAACCCCATATATTAAGAGCTCACTATCTTTGCTTGGTGTGGAAGAGTTCAAAGGAAAATAATCCCGACTTGCCATATCCGGAGGACTTTGGGTGGAAAAAGAAGAACGACAACTCCGGTAGCTATGAAGCCATAACACGTTTCGAGCTACCCGCTCCTGAAGCAATTTTGGAGCTCGTCAAATGCGGTTGTAAAACGGGCTGCAAAGGCAATTGTTCTTGTCGAAAAAATCATCTTTGTTGCACAGACGCTTGTATTTGTTCCGATATATGCACCAATGTTCCTACTCTGTCTTTTGACAGAATGTCCGACGATGACAGTGGATAGCTTTTTTGTGATATTTTGACCTTGTAATGTTTTTGTTTTTGTACCTGACTTATTAAACTTACAAAAAAACCATAATTTTCTTCAAGTATTGCGTAAACCTACTTTCCAAATAATGCAACTCTATCAAAACTAAAGAGTGATTTATATTTGTAATTTTCTAAAACTGTGGCAATTAAATTCAATATGGTATTTAAGGTGACGATACTACGATTAGAAACACCAAATTTGACAAATAACGGGACTTTTTCTGGACCATAGAGAGGTTTCCTAATTGGAGGGGGTTACTTCAAAGACTCAAAGTGAGGTTAAGATTAAACTTTGACCTTAGTGCCGTTTATTTTTCAAGGCCTGGAAGTCTATTTAAAATTTATGTTCACAAAATTTTATTATAAAAAGTAAAGCACTACTGTTACCGGCGCAATTTATGCATTTTTGAAAATGAGGGGGGGACATTTAAGGCGCACCCCCCTTAAACTACACCACTGAGCCTCTCAAAAAATTAAGGGCATGTACGCCCTATTTATGGAATTCATAGGAATTTTAGTTTGAATTTTTAAACCAATTGGTTGCGTCATAAAAAATTAAAAACCCATTTTCAAAAAGGGGGTTTTTCATCCCCTTCCCCCCCTTTAATACGGCACTGCCAAAGTGGGAACAGCGATTTTATTTTTCTTTGACAAGCCTAAAATGATAATCAGTAGTAAAATCGCTTTTTACAGAACTCCCAAGCGGAATTACAATTCCCCCTGTACTAATGCGTGGTGCCCAAATACAACTTGACTGCCTTCCCTGAGATAGCGCGCTTAGGCCTGTATTAATAACAAATTTACTTTTGTTAAAACTTTTTCCTCGTTATTTTAAGATGAATTTCGTCTCAAAACATCTTTAATTAAAATAAAACTTAAAAAAAAAAAAAAATTCCTCGTGCGGAATCGAACTGCGACCCATGGTTCTGCCGCGCAAAAGGCAACGGCTCTAACCACCATACCATGAGCGTAGTTACTCTAGTACATATTCTAGGGGTATTTTTTTATAAAGCTCGCGCATGCGTATCAGATTCTTGGTCACAGCATGACGTCAGCAAACCACCGCCGGTATTCCACTGGGGAATTTTTCATCGTTTCCCTCTCGTGGGCCCGTATATTTCATTTGACACCCCGAGCGTGCTCGACGGGCTTTAAGTCTTCCGTTTATAAAAATATAACTTTTGAACGCCATCTGGCGTGCAAAAGTAAAAAGGTAGTGTCCATCTCCCCTAGATCCTCCCACAACATTCTAGACCCACCCTAGAGGGAGGGGCCAAAAAAATTATACCGGAAATAGACCTGGCCAGTTTTGTTGATCACGTGATTTTTGAGCTACGTAATATTCCTCAGTTTCTACTCCCTATTATAAATTCTCTCTGATTCTGCCCGATCGAAAGATGTTCCGGTCACGTTCTGCGGAAACTTTTTACCTCTCCGAGTGACGAAGATGTCACTGAGATTTATTACACTGGACGTGTCTGTGTGTCAATCTGTCACCGCGTTCGCAGTTGGCAAATCGGAGCAAACGTGTTCGCAGAAAGCAATTTTTGGCTTCTCCATCGTTAAGGTTAAGAAGTGCGCGGCGATCGGCTAGGGTTACGAGAAACGTCTAGCTTCCCAATGGCAGGGCTTCCATTAAAGGTTCACGCAGTGGCGGGTATTCTTATAATTTATTGTGAATCAATCGCCTTATAGACCCTAAATATGTTAAAGAGGCATACGCTTGAATTTAAACGTAAAAATAGCCATGTTTACAATGATTTTAGGAATAACGTTTCTTTAAACGACTAAACTAGAATTAAGGTAAATTACTGACGATTAAAATAATTAATATTAATTTTATTTATTTAATTATTTAAGAAAAACCTCTTGATTTTGTCTCGACTCCAAGAGGTTTATTTTGGTTTCCCAACTTGTTTACCTCAGAGGTCCTTACGCAGTGTTTCGGTCGTGTTTTCGGTCAAGTGGGAACTAAGCAAAACCAGTAGCAAAATCCCGGAGTTTCGCTGCACCTAATGAACATTTACCCATTTGCTCTTTTTTTTTAAATTATCTGTTTTATGATAATGGTAAAAATTCAGTGTGCGACAGGATTTGAAAAGAACTGGGAATGACTTTAGTGGTTAAACGTCACAGGTCGTAAGCATACAGTAAACAATTTAACGCTTCGTTTAATGCTAGATACTTGAAAGATTTAGTGGCCTTACAAACTTTTGCGGAATATTTAACCATTTCCTCTATTCGCGCTCAAGTTTTAATTGAACTTTTGCATGTCGATTCTAATATGTGGAAATACAGAGTGGTTTAGTGGCCTCTGCTAAATCGAACCACTTATACCTTTCTCAGTCTTTGAGAATTCAACCAATCCCGTTACTCTCGTAGGGGTAAGTGGTTCGATTTAGCAGACGCCACTAAACCAATGGCGGCGCAGTAATTCTCGTTTTTAAGACTAATTATAAATACAAAATATTTTGTAATAAGAGATATTTTCCTTTAATATTTAGGAAAAGGTCGTTCTTTTAGCATGTAATTTTATGTTACCTGAACGTTTCCTTTAAATAATGGATATGGGAGATTTTCTCAATTGATTCACACTGGATTAGGGTGCGATACGTACAGTCGATTTTCAGATTTCAAAAATATTAGTCAAAATCTTGTTCAAAATCCATTGCCAAATGTAAATGCTCATCTAAAATCATGTTCCTTATTAATGTAAAAGTTGATAATTATTAGTAAACTTAAACTGATTTCGTTAATTAAAAAACTTGCATTAATTGCTAAACTATGAAAAGCTATATGAACGACCGGCTTTAAGGTTTTTCTTAAGTTATCAAAACTTTGCACTTGTTTTTTCTCTTTCCATCTTATTGTTCCGCCATAGTCCAACCACGACGAAATTTAATACAATCTTACGGTTTAGGGAACAAATCCAATTTTTGCACAAAAGGGGTAGGACTCTAACAAACATTTCTAGACCTGATTCTGTTACTTGAAAATGATTCCAGCGATTCTCAATTGATTATTATGATTCCCAAGGTTTTCATAATACCAACTAAAGATAGAGACTTTAAATTTCCAAATCAAGTATTGCTGTCGTTAAAAATGGCCACTGTTCCTCCAATTTCATTATAAACACGAACTTAAATAAGCTCTACCTAACCCTAATTTAAACTATAATTTATATACAAACGTATCGTCTACCTTATATCCGTATTCCTTTGGACAATGGTTTTTTTTTTTTCAAATTGATCGTTAATCGATCAAAATCATCCAATCCAATATTTATATCGAATTTACTTCACAAACATTTTTTTAACAAAATTAAACATATTTGTTGTCGATTTTTTCATTTTTAAAGTTACTACTAAAGGTTGCCAATGAAATGTTTATCACAAGTGAAAGGTACTATTTTGTACACTCAGTTTGGCATCAGTTTAGTTGATTACCCAACCTCTCAGCTCTACAGACGCTTTAACCCAGTTTTGTCACGCGTTACAAACAATCGCTACGGAAAACTTGACTAAAGCGTCACTGCTCATTCCTAAAACTAAAGCCCAAGTGTAATTCTATCAATCTTTTGGTTCATTTTTAATGTGAGAATTTTCATTGTTTGACTGAAGAATGAAGGAGCTAACATTGGGCTATATCGAGGTATGGAAACTATTTATTTCTAAACTATTACCATTGTAATTCTGTTTGATCCTGATCCTCAGCGGTGGGCCCGCGCCCCAAAATAATTAACCTAGAACCATAAATTTATATCTGTATGATAACCCTTCTAATCTGTCGATTTGATTTGGGTGTTGACTTACAAACCCATGACGTTTTTTGAGCAGTTCCAAGAGCCAATCTTAAGACAGTTACAAATCTAAAAGAGTTCACAGTATGTATACTTGGCTTATTTAGGGAACTAATCTTGTGGAATCGGCGAGATGTATCTACGAAGCATGCTCGAATTTATATTCCAGGGTTTTGAATAGATCAGGTGTCTTGAAAGAAATCGAAGTGGAAGAAGGCACAAGAAATAAGCTGGTAAAATGCAGGGTTTTATATTTCTACCTTAATAGGTAAAAGTCAAAATATATAAAAAGAACATCGTCGCAAACACCAAATATTCTTCTTCACATTGCAATCTCGTTAGTGGGACACACAGACACATGGCTTATGACGCTTACGCAACAAGAATTGTTTTTATCACTTTTCTGTTCTTAATGATTGGAAAATAGATTAATCCTTCCTTGTTTTTGTGAGTAGTGGATAGTGGCTGCGTTCAGTAGTAACACTCATCTGGAAAACATCGATGTATTTTATACATCATAATGGCATAGACCATTTGGAAATTACATACAGAAAAAACCAACACCCAGGGACAAGGCCACCATTGGGGTATTCTCCCTAGCGCCTAGAAGCAACATCAGACTGAACCCTAGTTCACTACATGCCTGAGACTTGCCGACTCGCACTGCCTCTAATGGTGTTTTTGGCGAGACGGAGGATACCCCAAATGGCGGCCTTGCCCCTGTGTGTCGGCTTCTCTGTAAGCCATTTCCGAATTCGACAATTAGTAGTTGTAAAACGACAAAATATTTTGTAATCGATGCTTTTCAAAATGTCGACGGTGCACTGACCGCGACATACTCTGCATCGTTAAATCAAGGTGAAAAGAGGTAAAATGGACGGAAATGACAATGAATGTCTCCTAGATACCTTGCGAACGCACCTGCCCGTCGGTAGACGATTATTAAGTGCTACCCCGTAGAGCCATTGTATTTCTAGGAGTACTAGCTTCTTTTTATAAGACAGAGGGGGCATCCATTACGTACGACCCTACCTAAACGCTGAACATGCTAGGAGGACTTCGTTGCCGTAGGTGGGAGTACAGACTGAAACGTTTGATGTTTGGACGTTTCTACTCCGTCCCTCTCTTCTTCAAATGTGGCAGGCGCTCAACACGATGGCATTTTAAAGTTCATTATTTCTTTCCGCCATTTTGAACTATTACTGATGTATTTACGAATGGATTACGCGCCAAGTAGAAAACCATTATTATCAATCGTAAAAATTCCTATTTCTCTGATGGGCATCTGATTAGTATCTTGTTGGCGTCACGGTCAAAGACGTGAAAACCCGTTTAGTTAGATATCGATGTTTTTAACGCCTGTTACTGAACGCAGCCAGTAATTCAGCGAAACAAAATTGGTTTCGCTTTTGATCTTTGTTTAAGATAGTTTTGCTTTCAATGCATTTTAAGCTATAAAGATTAATAAACAATGTTAAATCATAATAGAAAACATTTAGTAGTTTCAAATCCACCATTTAGTAGACTAATTTAATTTTATTGGTTTAAGGGAATTGACTTATTCTTCGTGCCCATCGATGTGGCTGTTGGTCTTAAAAACTATGATTTTTACGAGTTATCGTCTTGGTTTGAAACTGGCAAATCCACAATTGTTTCAAAGCCTCCCGTAAAATATACTTCTACTAACGTTTCAAATGCGCTAAAGATTGAAAATCATGTTAGTAACCAATTTATTTTTGGCAGTTTTTTTTTTGAAAACCGATATTGATAATATAGTTAACATCAGGAATAAATAAACCTCTTCAACTTGAAATCTTTAAACGCTCATAAACCTCATACTAACAACTGATTGAAGGTAAGGGGAAGGGCTAGAAACTTCGTTAAACAGCATCTCATTGGTTATTCGAATGCATATGACGTTTTGGATAACTCAGTTGCTGCACGTATAGGTCGCAAGCTTCGTCGATATCACGTGATTTTTAATTAAATAAATTATACCTGACGTCAGGGTAACGGTTTCTACACCTTCTTCACCTTAATTCAAGTAGAAAGGACAAGAAAATATTATTTTAACAGTTTCCAATTTGAAGAAATATATGCATTCCTGTTAACATAACTATTTAAAAAACAAGGGTCCTTTAAACATGAAATACATTTTTTCTATAAATAATAGACTTATGGTGGTGCCTAAATAGGTCAGAAAGGGCGCCAAATTCATAATCATAAGGCGCCAAAATGATACTGAAGTAATAAGAGGTAAATAGACCATTTCGGTATTACACGCAGCGCCGTTTCCCGTCGTAGAGCCTGCCTTTGGTAAGGCATAAAAAGTTAGAAAGCCTATCCAGCTTATCAGACACAGCTTCGCGAATTTGGGGCGCTGAAGACAGTACGCGCCTGCTCAGAGATGAATACCGAAATCGTCTATTGTGAAAATAAAGCGGACTCGGAGAAAACTTGTTTTAAAGGCAATGGCAGCAAGAAAGTTGCACGACGAAACCTAGGGTACGTTCAGTAACGAAAATCTCAAGGAAATCGCTGTTTTCTTGATGTGTGGTTGATGGGCTCGAGACGTCACAGTGACGTAAAAGGCTGTTGAACGGAAAAGTGACACTTTGAAGTTAGCGCTGGTTTAGAAAATGGAGTTGGGGAAACGTCTTACTGGCCCTCAAAACGTTACGAAGCGCAAATGGCTCTTTTTAAGTATAAACGAGCCTACAAATTGTTATAAAGTGAACTGAACTGAACTAAATTAAATTAAGGAACTAAACTTTGTACTCTTGCTAAAAAACGAGGTGATACTCCGCTCTGGGAGGAAGCTTATATAAGGGTTGACGAGGTGCGATGTCGACACTCTTGAATCTAATCATGAATATTATATAAAAAAGGACTTGGTTTGCCCAAGCCTTAAAAACAAAACGATAAGAGTTTTTTCCAGTTGACTGAAGCGCGGATATTTTATTTTTCTATATAATTTTAAAGACAATCCGTATTTTACTACTCTTTAGAATTTAATTCAATCTCCTGATTTTACTGGTAATGGATTTATTTCCTATAAATTTATTGAAATAAAAAATTAGTACTTATCTCAGATTTTTCAACAACAATTCCATCTTCGTAAAATTTTATCATGAAAAATCTGAGATAAGTACTAATTTTTATGTCAATTAATTTATAGGAAATAAATCCATTACCAGTAAAATCAGGAGATTGAATTAAATTCTAAAGAGTAGTAAAATACGGATTGTCTTTAAAATTATATAGAAAAATAAAATATCCGCGCTTCAGTCAACTGGAAAAAACTCTTATCGTTTTGTTTTTAAGGCTTGGGCAAACCAAGTCCTTTTTTTATATAATATCTGTTCCTTCAGTCTTTATTTGTATTAATCTATTATAAAGCAATTTTTTGCCTGAAATGCGAAACTTTTCACTTCTAGGACGAGGTTAAAAATGGTTCTACACTTCTACTTATTCTTATAAGATACGGCTCACAATTAGTTTTAGAACCTGAGCTTTATAGTCAACTTCAAAACCAACCTCCTTCCACGATTTTTAAACTATCAAAGCCGTATCTTTTACAGTCCTTTTTACGATTGCAATTATCCATGACATTGCGTTCACTGCCCTTGTACGTTTACAGTGAGTGGCACCGTGGCCAGTTATTTTAATTAAAATACCTAGGCCACAGGTCCAGTTTTAAAAAATTCCTTATTTCCAACACTGATCCATATATCCTTCAAGCTTTTATAATCACCCATTGCATAGACTCACTCAATAGTCTGCCTAAGCACGGATTTATAATAGAAGCTTACGCTTCCTTGATATTTCACTCACCTTTAAATGCGCACAACATTTATTCCTCGTCTGAAATAGTACCAGCCTGGCATGCGCGTTTGTGAAGTAGAATTTGAGGCAAATTCAGGGGGGGGGGGTTGGAGTTTTTCACGTGATCGAGTTCTAATTTCTAATAGAGCGCGAAATTATTTTTAGAAAAGCACGCGCGCGCGCGCCGAAAGAAAAAAGTTTGCCTCAATTTCTACGTCATCAGCCCCCCAGCCACCACCCGCCCGAATTTTTATGACATAAATGTGTTTAAAATCAAAATGCCTTACTGATGGCTACAGTGAAATATCCATGAAGCGTAAGCCTCTATTACAAATCCATGGCCTAAGTAAGGCAGCTTAAGCCTTGGTCGAAACTAACATCTAAAATATAAATTAAAAAGGTATCTTAAGTATAGAATTTCAACCGAGACACATAATTAAACGAAAATTAGACCCGCCAGAGAAGTTTTTAATAAATATAGTGTAATATTTATTGAAAAATATCAAGTTAAACTTTCAAGGCGGTGAAATGGCAAATTAGCGTCGTCTACTGTAGAGTAATAAACAGTTAGCGTCGTCTGCTGTAGAATAATCTTTTGAGGTACTTACATTTTTAATTAAATTAACATACTTAGACTTAATTAATTTTGATGAAACTTGAAAAAGGCACACCTTGAAAAGTTACTTGTTAATTTGAAAGTATTCCGAAAGCTAACTTCGCTTTAGTTTTTAAATGATTCGATGTGCAGGAGCACCAAAAACCCCATGTTATTCCTATGGGAAAATCGGCGAAAATCTGTGAATTTTCATTTAACATTACGGGAGGGTGTGGGATCTTATCTAGAAGGGCCTACCGGCCCTCTAGAATTAATAAAGTTACTATACGGTGCAATAAGTCGTCATTAATCACAAAACATAACACAGATAATGAAATTGTTTAAGAAAATTATGTCTATTTGAATGGTAGAAGTAGTTTAGTAATGAAAACTAATACAATTACTGTAGGAATAACATTATTGGAATTTAATTTTTAAATCCCGCGCCAACTTTTCGTCTGTCAAGTGTTCATCAGTCAAACGCTACGTCACGCCATTAAAAAAAAACCATATCGATTAGATGGTTTTTTTGATGGGCAAGCGCTGAGCATCATGACGTCAAAACCGGAAACGCGAAAAAGCGTACAGTAGGAAAAATCTCACATCGCTTAGTAAGCGCTGTCATCAAAGAGGGTTACTGAACGTACCCCTCGTCTTTTTCCGGTAGTTCATCTGCTTCTTGTAGTGCCTGCCATTTACGCTTCGGCAGAAAGAAGTTTGTCTATATCGAAGCTTTTAAAAACGTACTTACACCCAGAGGTCCTATAATTCCAATAAAGGCCTATATTTTAGTAAGTATCCTATTTTACCCTATAATTTCACAAATCGTTAAATAAAATCCTATATTTTTGGGATTCTTAAGTAATTATTTATAATCCCAGCTGTATGAACTTTTAAACGTAGAATTAGTGAGATCTCATTTGGTCCGATCAGAAAATGGCGGAGCTCACTTCGCTCGCTCAGGACATTTTTACCTTCAATGTTCCCATAATTTCATTTTAATAATTTTTTTGGTGTTTTAATTTTAAAGTATAGCAATTACTTTTGGATTCTGAGCTGCGTTCCAAATGAAATTCGCATAAGACATTTCACCGGTCTCACAGATTAAGCTCAATTATAGCATAGACCTTTAAAATATCTTTAATTATAAATAAGAATTAAGAAAAACATCTCTTCCTACCTGACCCTTTTAAATAGCTTGATTTGGTAATTTTCAGTCACTATTAAGTCTCTTTTTTTGCTAATTGTTTTTTTTTTAAATTAATAGTCACTTTTTTCCAAGTGAATCTGAATGTCCTTCCGTATTTCATTAGATCAAGGTGCAATGTAACGCACTTTAATTAAGGAATCTTACATTGTCACTAAAATAAAATTATCCCCACTCTAGATCTTATCATTTATGAGTCCTATATAATACCATAATTTTATGAATCCGTTCCTATAAAATCCTATATTTTGCTATGAGAATATTCTCTAAAAGAGTGGGTGCCCTGACTTACGGAAAAAAAGACTCAAAAAAGACTAAATCATTTAGCAGTTATTAAACATATCCAGAGAGTATTGATAAGATTGATAAAAACCAACACCTATCGGACACTGGTTTTTGGAAAATCATAATACTTCACCATATCACATTTCCCCGTAATTAAAGTACAATGTTTCATGTATTTTTCGACATTTTTCTTATCTTGGGGGGGGGGGAGGGAGCCCAAATCCACAATTAGAATGTACCCCCTAAACGTTCCTACGAGCCTGCATCTCTTCTTTTGGATATTGAGTTCTCAATTACCCCGTGATTGAAATATTTCTCATAGACGAATCATCCTCAATCTCGATTTCAGGTCTCTGTACTTCTCTTCTTCTCAATTGTCGTTGTTGTCTTAGTTCAATGTATAATTCTTCGTTTTCTCTTCAAGAAGACTTCATCCTTTTTCGAAATATTTTCTGCACATTTAAGACCTTTCGTCAATCAAGGTAAATTAAGTGTCAAGCTTTCAATACATTTGTTGTCATGTTGGCTCGTTCAATCTTAGTAAAGTTTCTGAAACATTTATTCGTGTACGCAGGATTGTCTTTAAAGTGGTTTCCATTACGGGAATCTGCAAAAATTATGCTGTCATTTTATCTCGTATTCGCATTCGTTGTATCCATTTACATAACGAGTAACTGCAAATCCAAGTTTACAGATTCTGGTTACATTAAGATTGACACTTTTGAGCAATTACTGCAAGATACTACTGTGGAACCTCGTGTACTTCTTTCAAGCAACCAACACGTATTAATAATGAAAAAGGTAAGTGATATTAATTTATCTTACAAAGTTCTATCATGAGTCTATGGTTCTATCATAAGTTTATATATGTTCCATAAGTATAATTCGTACTGCGAGCTAGTTCGAGAAAGACAGGAGAATTGACTACACGCGGTTTTCCAGTCCATCTTCCTAATTAGTCTGTACTAAGCCATTGACAGCGGCTCAATTGGTGTCGCCAGGAGCAGATGACAAAGGAGTCTCGGACGCTAGCTTCCATAATGTAGAGGGCAATGGGATCCGCAAACGTCACGATTATTAACCAAAATCATTACGCCAGTGCCACCTCTCGTAGGAAATTTGAGCTTTATTTTCCAACCAATAGCGTGGCTGCAAAGTCGCGAAAGGAGATCTGGGAAATCGCGTCTGCAGCCTCTATTTATAAATACGTCTCGTCTGCTTATAATTAGTATAGGCTTAACAAGTATTAGAGTTGAAAAATGGATTTCAACGGCGTTTTAGGTATTTTTGGGACTAACATTTATAATGAAAAGCCCAGGGAGTAACGTATGTACACTATTAAAAAACGAAAATATGTTTCAGTACCAAATTTTTCTTGATTTCTTCTTGAATTAATTAATAGCTACAAGAGGTTGGGAAAAGTAATCACTCACGATCTTTTAAAACCAAAAAAGTAAGAGATAGTGATATCTTTTTCCAACCTCTTGTAGCAGTCAATTAATTCAAATGAAATACGGAATCTTTTCCCGTACAAAAATTTACGGCTGCATTTTTGCTGTTAATTAGCTTTTTTTAGAATCTGCAATATATTGCAAATAAACTGGAATATTCTGGAATAATACTGGAATAAACCTGCAAAATGTTCAACTTCAGACACAATTAAGATGCATTCCAGAGAGCAATGCAGAACATTTTAGAGGTTTTGCAGAAAAAATATCTTCCGTTGGAAAACTCGATTAGTATATACAAAATTTAGCTACTCTATAATAGCTACCATACAGCTAGAAAACAGAGGGGAAATAGTAACTCCCGTAAGAAATCAGGATGTTTGTAGGCTCATTGCAGGTACCTTCCAGATATTTTGTATGCATTTTACAGTCAGAAAGAGGTAATTTGTAGGATCATTGCAGGTGCATTTCCGATACTTTGTAGGATAATTGCAGGCGCGTTTCAGATACTTTGAAGGATAATTGCAGGTGAGTTTCAGATACTTTGTAGGATAATTGCAGGCGAGTTTCAGATACTTTGTAGGATAATTGCAGGTGCGTTTCAGATACTTTTCATGATCATTGCAGGCGCGTTTCAGATACTTTGTAGGATAATTGCAGGCGCTTTTCATATACTTTGTAGGCAAACTGCAAGCGTGTTTCAGATACTTTTCAGTTCAATTATCCTAAAAAGTATCTGGAACGCGCCTGCAATGACCCTGCAAAGTATCTGAAACGTGCCTGCAATGACCCTGCAAAGTATCTGAAACGCGCCTGCCATGGTCCTGCAAAGTATCTGATACGAGCCTCCAATTATCCTAAAAATATCTGAAAAGCACCTGCAATTATCCTACAAAGTATCTGAAACGCGCCTGTAATTATCCTACAAAGTATATGAAAAGCGCCTGCAATTATCCTACAAAGTATCTGAAACCACGCCTGCAATTATCCTAAAAAGTATCTGAAACGCGCCTGCAATGATCCTGAAAAGTATATGAAACGCGACTGCAATTATCCTAAAAATTATCTGAAAAGCACCTGCATCGATCCTACAAAGTATCTGAAAAGCACCTGCATTGATCCTACAAAGTATCTGAAACGCGCCTATAATGATCCTGAAAAGTATCTGAAACACAGATACTTTGCAAGATCATTGCAGGTGTATTTCAGATACTTTGTAGGATAATTTCAGACGCGTTTCAGATACTTTGAAGGATCATTGCAGGTGCATTTCCGATACTTTGTAGGATAATTGCAGGCGCGTTTCAGATACTTTTCAGGATCATTGCAGGTGCGTTTCAGATACTTTGCAGGATAATTGCAGGTGCGTTTCAGATACTTTGCAGGATAATTCCAGGCGCGTTTCAGATACTTTGAAGGATAATTGCAGGTGAGTTTCAGATACTTTGTAGGATAATTGCAGGCGAGTTTCAGATACTTTGTAGAATAATTGCAGGCGCTTTTCATATACTTTGTCGGCAAACTGCAAGCGTGTTTCAGATACTTTTCAGTTCAATTATCCTACAAAGTATCTGGAACGCGCCTGCAATGACCCTGCAAAGTATCTGAAACGCGCCTGCCATGGTCCTGCAAAGTATCTGATACGAGCCTCCAATTATCCTAAAAATATCTGAAAAGCACCTGCAATTATCCTACAAAGTATCTGAAACGCGCCTGTAATTATCCTACAAAGTATATGAAAAGCGCCTGCAATTATCCTAAAAAGTATCTGAAAAGCACCTGCCATTATCCTAAAAAGTATCTGAAACGCGCCTGCAATGATCCTGAAAAGTATATGAAACGCGACTGCAATTATCCTAAAAATTATCTGAAAAGCACCTGCATTGATCCTACAAAGTATCTGAAAAGCACCTGCATTGATCCTACAAAGTATCTGAAACGCGCCTATAATGATCCTGAAAAGTATCTGAAACACAGATACTTTGCAAGATCATTGCAGGTGTATTTCAGATACTTTGTAGGATAATTTCAGACGCGTTTCAGATACTTTGTAGGATAATTTCAGACGCGTTTCAGATACTTTGTAGGAAAATTGCAGGCGCGTTTCAGATACTTTTCAGGATCATTGCAGGTGCGTTTCAGATAATTTTTAGGATAATTGCAGGTGCTTTTCATATAATTTTTAGGAAAATTGCAGGCGCATTTCATATACTTTTCAGGATCATTGCAGGCACGTTTCAGATACTTTTTAGGATAATGGCAGGTGCTTTTCAGATACTTTGTAGGATAATTGCAGGCGCTTTTCATATACTTTGTAGGATAATTACAGGCGCGTTTCAGATACTTTGTAGGATAATTGCAGGTGCTTTTCAGATATTTTGCAGGGTCATTGCAGGCGCGTCTCAGATACTTTGTAGTGCTGAAATTTTGTATTTTCAATTTGTAAAATTAGTAAATGTTTACCTCTCCGAGTGACGATGTCGTCACGGAGAGGTATAACACTGTACGTGTCTTTTTGTGTGCCTGTCACCGCGTTTGCAGTTGACAAATCGGAGCAAGCGTGTTCGTAGAGAGATACATTGGTTTCTACTCTCTCGTCGTTAGGGTTGAGGTGTATGCGACGATCGCCTAAGGCTACGAGAAACGATAGCTTCCAAATGGCAAGGCTTCCACCAAAGATTCACGCAATTGCGTGTTTTCTAATTTGTTATAGTTAATCAGTCGCCTTATATACCAACTTTAAGAAAATTGCTAAAGAGGCTTACGCTTGAGTTCAAACGTCAACAATAGCTATGTTTAAAATGATTTTAGGAATAAAATTTCTTAAAACGATTTAACTAGAATTATGGTAAATTAATGACGATTAAATTAATAAATATCAATTAAATTTATTTAAATATTTATAAATAGCCTCTAAATTGCGTCTCGACTTGGAGAGGTTTATTTTGGATTCCGAACTTGTACTCATCCCTTACAAAAATATTAAGCTGTAATTCATCTGCATACACGCTTTTTTATCGCTACCACGCTGTAATATGTATACATTAAGGCTACATTTTCTGCAGCTCAAAAAACGGGAAAAATTTACAGCATTTCTAGAACTGCAAATTTACTGCCGTTTTTACGTTTTCTGTTTGTTAACTGTTAACTGTCTAGCCTGGCAGAAATATGTAGCGCAATTCTGCAAGTGCTATGCAAAAGTAGAAATACCAGCTGCTAGTTTAAAACTGTAATTTGTCCGTTTTTATAGACAAGTTACAGGTCTGCAAAAGTGATGGAAATGTAGAAATCCAGCTGCTAATTTAGAACTGTAATTTGACCATTATAATAGACATATTACAGGTCTGCAAACGTGATAGAAAAGTCGAAATCCAGCTGCTAATTTAAAACTGCAATTTGACCACATTTATAGACATGTTACAGGTCTGCAAAAGTGATGGAAATGTAAAAATACCAGCTGCTAGTTTAAAACCGCAACTTGACCACATTTATAGACATGTTACTGGTCTGCAAAAGTGATAGAAAAGTAGAAATCCAGCTGCTAATTTAAAACTGTAATTTGACTATATTTATTGACATGTTACAGGTCTGCAAAAGTGATGGAAAAGTAGAAATACCAGCTGCTAGTTTAAAACTGTAATTTGTCCGTTTTTATAGACAAGTTACAGGTCTGCAAAAGTGATGGAAATGTAGAAATCCAGCTGCTAATTTAGAACTGTAATTTGACCATTATAATAGACATATTACAGGTCTGCAAACGTGATAGAAAAGTCGAAATCCAGCTGCTAATTTAAAACTGCAATTTGACCACATTTATAGACATGTTACAGGTCTGCAAAAGTGATGGAAAAGTAGAAATACCAGCTGCTAGTTTAAAACTGCAACTTGACCACATTTATTGACATGTTACTGGTCTGCAAAAGTGATAGAAAAGTAGAAATCCAGCTGCTAATTTAAAACTGTAATTTGACTATATTTATTGACATGTTACAGGTCTGCAAAAGTGATGGAAAAGTAGAAATACCAGCTGCTAGTTTAAAACTGTAATTTGTCCGTTTTTATAGACAAGCTACAGGTCTGCAAAAGTGATGGAAATGTAGAAATCCAGCTGCTAATTTAGAACTGTAATTTGACCATTATAATAGACATATTACAGGTCTGCAAACGTGATAGAAAAGTCGAAATCCAGCTGCTAATTTAAAACTGCAATTTGACCACATTTATAGACATGTTACAGGTCCGAAAGAGTGATGGAAAAGTAGAAATCCAGCTGTTAATTTAAAACTGTAATTTGACCACATTTAGAGCCATATTGCAGGTATTGAAAAGTAGAACATTTTACTTGAATTGAATACCTGCAATATGTCTATAAATGTGGAATACAGTTTTAAATATTAAGCTAGATTTCAACTTTTCCATCACTTTTGCAGACCTGTAACATGTCTATAAAAATGGTCAAATTACAGTTTTAAATTGGCAGCTGGATTTCTACTTTTCCATCCCTTTTTCAGACTTGTAACATGTCTATAAATATGGTCAAATTAGAGTTTTAAATTGGCAGCTGGAATTCTACTTTTTCATCACTTTTTCAGACTTGTAACATGTCTATAAATGTAGTCAAATTAGAGTTTTAAATTGGCAGCTGGAATTCTACTTTTGCATCACTTTTTCAGACTTGTAACATGTCTATAAATGTAGTCAAATTACAGTTTTAAACTAGCATCTGGTATTTCTACTTTTCCATAAGTTTTGCAGACCTGTAACATGTCTATAAATATGGTCAAATTACAGTTTTAAATTGGCAGCTGGATTTCTACTTTTCCATCACTTTTGCAGACCTGTTACCTGTCTATAAATATGGTCAAATTACAGTTTTAAATTGGCAGCTGGATTTCTACTTTTCCATCACTTTTGCAGGCCTCTAACATGTCTATAAATGTAGTCAAGTTGCAGTTTTAAACTAGCAGCTGGTATTTCTACTTTTTCATCACTTTTGCAGACCTGTAACATGTCTATAACTGTGGTCAAATTACAGTTTTAAACTAGCAGCTGTTATTTCTACTTTTGCATCGCGTTTGCAGAATCGCGCTGCATATTTTTGCCAGTACAGACAATTAACAGTTAATAAACAGAAAATGTAGAAACGGCAGACAATTTGCAGTTCTGGAATTTCTGTGAAATTTTCGCGTTTTTCGAGCTGCAGAAAATGTAGCCTTAATGTATACATATTACACCGTGGTAGCGATAAAAAAGCGCGTATGCAGATGAATTACAGCTTAAAATTTTTGTACGGGTTAAAACCTTGCTTTTATGTTTTGAAAACCCGAGTCCAATCATTCCAGTGGGCACAAATTGTTAATTAAGCCTTGGCTTACCTGGCTTTTGATGTATTTCTCTGCTAGTTTGGACGTACTTTGACTATTTAGTAGTTTTAAAGTCACAAAATGTAGCCTTATCTTTTATCTTAACAACAACGGTTACAGCTGTTTGAATATAGTAATTACATTGTGTATATTTATGTCGCGAACGGATAAGACGAACCTCAGTCCGTTATTACAAAACAAAATTCCCAGCAGCCTTTGGTGCCAGATATAATCCACCAAAAGCATCGTCTGCTATTCTGTCTGATAGCGCCTCTATGGCAAACGATACCGCTACAGCTGTGACGTACGCGGGTCCCATTGCCCTCTACATTGTGGAAGCTAGCGTCCGAGACTCCTTTGTCATCTGCTCCTGGTGTCGCTTTACCCGAATCTATGACGTTTCACCATAGTCACTTCATGACAAGCGCTCAGTAACTTATCTATATCTATATAAATCAAAGTCCTGACTGACTGACTGACAGACTGACTGATAATCAACGCCCAGCCCAAACCGCTTGCCCTAGAAGGCTGAAAATTTGTAGGAACGTTACTCATAAGTTGTAGGCGCGTACTAAGAAAAATATTTCCAATCCGCCGCCACCTTAATAAATGGCGTCCAAAAATGTAAAAAACTTCTCTACGTAACAAAGTCCGCGGGTTTCAACCGATTTCTCAAATATTTAGTACACTGGTTTCCTTTAACCATAAGTTTATCATGCATGATAAACTTATGCTTTAACCTATTTACAGGCTGAATGGTCTTAAATAAAAAGAAGGGATAGGAATTTCCTCAAAATAGCACAAAACCTTTGAAATTAACCGACAAAACATACATCCGGGTTTTCTGTAATCCAGAGCAATAACCAATGAAAACCTTTTACTTAACCTCCGAAATATGTTTTTCTATAAATTTTTGGGTAGGTACAGTTGCCTGATTTTAGATGCATTGACTACGGAAGGAGTAACTTGGTAATTATTCTTTCTATGAAGTGGAAAAAATTCAATAAATTTAAACACACCAAAAGAAATTATGGCACTCAGAAATGTAAAAAATCTTCACTATGCAGCAAAGTCCACGCGTTTCAACCGATTTCGCAAATATTTAGTACACTGGTTGCCATTAGAGGGGGTTAGATTTGTTACCATCTTTTTAAATGGCGGATAGAAACTTAGAAACCCTTCTTTATGGAATAATGCCCGCGTGAAAAATAATAAAAAATGTACCGACGGGCTGACGGGCACCGCAAAGTGCCTTCGCTCCTAGGGTGCTAAAAAAATATTAGTCATCCGTAAAATCTACCCATTCTTTGTATTATTTTGATGGAAGTTCTTATTACACGCGAGCGTCGCCGCGGGTAACAGCTAGTATAACATACTTATGAATTTATGGCTCTATTTACCAGGCAGAGAAGGATGACGTTATGAAACGCTTATTGGAAAGGTTGACTGAGACAAATGGTTTTCTGGAAATTGTCAATATGTTGTCTGAAGGGACCATATTCAATGAAATACTGGAAGGAAAGAAGGCCGTAATCATCAGTGAGCTGTTGATGATCGGTTCAGCTCCTTTTGCGTTTAGCTATCTTAAAGATGATTTCATTGAAAAAAGCTTCTATTTTGGGCAAGAATCTCTCAGCTCATCTGTTGTTGCACTGCCACTTAATCGAACTCTACCACCGAGTGACAAAGAGCTGATAAACCGAGCGTAAGTTTGTTTAGTTTATAAGCCATAACATCTTACATGTTTGTGTTGAAGTGAAACTATTCATAATTAGTCGATGAATAACAAAGATATTGATCTTTCACAGCACATTGTTATAATCTAGTGGTTTTACCATAAGCATATCAAACCACCCGTAAGCGTGAATTCACAATAAGACCACGGGTAATCACCATTGTACAAGGGCGCCAGAGAGAAATTTGAGGTTCTACGCCACCTAGAGGGAAAACGAAGCAAATCTCTCCTTCCCGATTCCCCCTACCACCTTATAACCCGGAAATCTAAGCAGTCGTCTGCTTCTACAATAAATGGCAGCGGTAATCGGTTTAGTACGGGCTTTTAAGACTTAAGTTGTTTGTTTAAGATTAGGAACAGCAAATTATCTCGAATTTTTAAAGAAAATGGGAAAAACTCTTAGTGATAAGTGTACACAGTACAACAGGTTTCTTATGAATAGGATAAGTACAAAAGATAAAAGTGTTGGTTGCCGCATGGCTTTATTATGCGAACTTCAAAATCCACATTTTAGCCCCACTAGCAGACGACAATGTTTGTTATTATTACAAGTATTAATAGAAGTAGAGCTTATAATAGGCAAGTTTAAGATATATATTAATCCTTGTATTTATTCCCAAGCTTCCGGTAGCATCCCTTGCGCGATTTGAAAAAAGTTTCCCTTTTGTGCCACCAGGAAGACTTGTGTCCCGAGTTTTACCTAGACAATGCCTGTGGCTAATTTCCCGCCGATTCACGCTTACGGGTGGTTTGATATGCTTATGGTTTTACTCAGTTACCCTTGCAACTGCAATGAGGTAAGATTCTATTTCGGAAAACTACTAAATTATTTAATTAGTCGGGATCAAAGAGTAATAATAATTATGGGGAAAATTAAAGAGAACCTAGGAAATTTAGGTCATTTTGAAACTATCAAATTACTACCAGGGATAGATTTAATTTTAGAAGTAGGAATGGAGAACAGAGTAGTCTGGGCGCGCGTCAAAGTCCCGGACCCCCTTCCACTGGACGGAGGGGTATGAAAGAAGAGGCGGGTCATAGCGACAGAGGTGAGAAGGAATTACGTATTTTTCGCCATCCACTTCAGAAACGTCATCAAAACGTAGTTTAAGTGAGCCAATAAGATAATTTAAACTTTTTATTGCGTGTTGGAGGGAGGGGCTCATTACTGGGCTATGAGTCGGACTGAAGTAAATACAAACAGTGCTCCATTCCTACTTCTAAAATTAAATCTATCCCTATTACTACATTAGATAAACGTGGCATACAGGACATCTTGTAGCATATTACTGTTTCTCTGCAGGATTTTGAAACAAGTAGAGTCCCGTGCTGAATATAAATGTATCATGAGTAACAATTTCCTAGTTCAAAAGAAAACTTGGCAGCCGGATATGGAGTCGTCCCAGGATCCGTTGAAATTAGATGATGTTGGAGCTGTATTTCTGCTTTGGACATTTGGCAACGGTTTGGCACTGGTTCTTTCGTTGATGGAAGTTTTGTCTACTTTCCATTGTCAACTTTCTGGGAAGCGATTTAACACGAATTATATGTAGATGCTTTGAAATTATCACCAAGCTCTGTTCCAAAAACTACAGGAATGGAGGTCGCAACCAACATTTCGTTCTCAGTTATAACAAGGAACTGCTAAAAACATTTTTTTCTAAACTACGAGATACTTGCAATTCTTTCTAGCTTTAACAGTAAACTTCAAGCGCACCACCTCGGTCATCTTTTAAATTGTCTCTAGAAATTGACGAAAAATTCATAATGTAAATCTAGGTACCTTAATCTTCACTTAAATCTTTATTGCCTTAACAGCTTTTCTTAATTTCGACGTTGTAATTTATGAAGGAATATTTTAATATCTTTTTCGTAAAATGTAGAAATGCTTGTTGCAGATCGATCAATAATAAAGGTACACCATAAGTTTATAAGCTATGTTCCATAAGCATGACTCGACCTATACTTTGTAATGCTAGAGTCTTACAACTCGAGCTAGTTCGAGAACGACAAGCGAAAATTTAGTACACTCCATCTCCCTATTTAGTCTGTACTAAGCCTTTGACAGTGTCTCACCAGGCGTCGCCTTACGAGAATCTATGACGTTTCACCAACGTCACTTCATGACAAGCTCACAGTTACCATTGACACACTTATGAAATATATCTTATAAACTTATGGTACACGCAATACCTTCCAGCTTAAAATAAGCGTTTAAATTTCAAAAGCCACGGAAAATATAGGTCAAATTAAATCATTAAACGTTGGAACAGAATAGTTTTAAAAGTCCCTATTCTCACGTAGATTCTGCGTTGTCCGTCAGGACAGTTTCGTTTCTTTTCAGGTTGCCATATAGTGGTGTGTCCTAACGTTCGGATGTAATCAACCTCTAAGGTAAATAAGAATGAAATCGGTCTAAACTTATTAACAAAATTCCGTGTGGAAGGTTTTACGCATTTCTGATCGCTAATTTAAAAATGTTTCCTATTTATAAATCAGATATCTTAATAAAAAAGCCTCACGAGAAACAAACTGAAGATGTGATTTCCCTTCGAAATGATTTTCTAAATCTCCAGGTAGGACAGGATTTAAAAACTATTCTAGTTTAACTTGAGTCTTTAAGCGTCACGGTTCGTAAATTATAACGAAAACAATTTCACGCTTGGTTTACTCCTAAAGTACTTCAAAGCTCAAAGTTTTGATAGCCTTTAGCTTCGTGGAGAAAACGGAAAATGTTTGACGCTTATTTAACCATATTTAAAATTTTTTTACAACTTTATAAGAAATAAATCAACCGTGGGGGTAACATTTTGTCAAAATTCCGCTAATTCGTCTGAAATTTTGTCTAAAATCTTAAAAAATATCGCCGAATATCGATATTCAATAAACTTTGTTGGTCAAAACAAGGATTATCATCCTTGGTGAAAATCACGAAATTCTAACTGAAAATGTAAAAATCACGTTTCAAATTCAAAAGGCACTTTTAAGTGTAAAATCACGTGTTAAATGTGTAAAAATCACGTTTTAGTGTAAAATTCACATGTAAAATGTGTAAAAATCACGTATAAAATCGTTTAAATTTTCAAAACTCGATCTTATGCGAAACAAAAACTCGCACACAAAATCCCGAGGACGCTTTCAAAGTCTCGAGTAATACAATGAATTTCATACCAAATAGTTAAAGTTAAGTAAAACGTTTGTTGAACGACCGGCTTAAAAGGTTAAAAAATGTAAATTAAACTTTGCATTGCTGTTTTCCTATTACTCGGCCATAAGTACGTCGAAATTTATTGATTTCTATGAATTCCATTATAAAGTTTTCCACAGGAAATAAATTTTTGCACGAGAGGGGTTGGTAGCTTAACCATGGAAATGAACAATTACTCCTTATGAATTTTTTCCATCTCTTACCTTCCACAAAGCTAGGCGCCCGTTCAGCAGCTTTTAACCTTCCAACCTTATGAACGATAGGAAAATCGCATTTTCTCTTTGCGCATGAGCAAAATTTTAAACTCACCATTGGGTTGTTGATTTTTTTGATTTTTTCAAAAAAATCAAAAAAATCGATTTTTTTGATTTAAATTGATTTATTTGATTTTTTTGATTTTTATTGAACTAATAGATAGTATATTACCAATATGAAAACTTTTGAGTCAAAATTAACCAAAAGCAAAATAATCATGACATTTAAGCAGCTATTGGATATTATTACTATTCAAATGCTTGTATAAAAAGACTAGCTTGACCGCTATTTCATTTCCTAGCCTTTCCAGCAAGACAAACTGGAGTTCTGGGAAAAACTTACAATAAAATACACCAAAACCATGATTATTTTTAATTTTAGGTCTTTTCTAGTTAAGTTTCTTCTCGAGTTACTTAAACTACTCCTTGGAATCTTAGAAAACATTTTTTTTAAAATAAAAATATATTCTTGATTTTAATCAAATGATTTTTTTAAAAAAAATCGCTTGATTTAAATCATGATTTGAATCAGTGATTTAAACTGATTTAAATCAAACAACCCAGCTCACCAATCAGGATTCTCAGGAGAGATTTAAAGTTCCTTTAACTACGCTATCTTACTATTTTCGACTAACTTGTACACCAGCGGATGTGGCGTCGCACGGTCGCTCCAAAGTGCTCAGCTTTTACGCAGAGTTGGGATTCCCTCCAAATCATTTAAGGCCTGATTCTGTTCTCAAACATCCAAGAGTTTTAACACCTGACTCCATCGAATGTCCATCCCCTCAGTTTTCGTTATTTCATTCCATATTCAAGACCAAGCTCTACGAACGAGTTTTCTGAAGCGTTCCGGCACATTCCTTTCTAGTCTCGCAACCCAAGAGCACGTATAATTCTATATACCAACTTTGAATTCACGGTTTTCGTAATAAACGTAAGTTACTTTGGTCTCTTCGACTACAAAATGGAAGTGTTAACAGTTGGCATTATCGAGGTAAGAAAAATAATTTAAAATATGTCATTACTGCATCCAATTAATTTTTGTCGAATTTAGGGAACTACTCTTGTGAATTCAGCGATCTGCGCTACTGAATTATGTACAAATGAAATTTCCAGAGTTGTAAATAGATCTTACGTGTGGAAGGAAATTGGAATGGAACAAGTTGGGAAAACCAAAATATTACCTCTCCGTGTCAAGAGGTCTACTACTACAAACGTATTTACCTAGATATGGAATTATTTCACTTTTTTGAAGTAAAAATTTACGAAATATTGAAGCAGTATTCCAAACATAGCGAATGTACAGTAAAGCAGGCGACATTTCACATCCAATAAGGATAAATCTTGGACACATGGAAATCAGTCAATGGGGAAAAGAACAGGAAATGAAGTCTACGCTTCAGCTGTTTACCCTATATTCTGAAAGCTACATTCACAACTGGTTTGCAGTGTAAACACTATCGTCTCGTCTCACCTCAACAATATTCTTAGTTTGCCAACATGAATGTTAACGTTAAATAACACCAAAGCTAAATTGTAGCTAGACGCACTAATAGTCAATGCGCACCATAAAGAGAATAATAAGTCTGTAGATCCTACCCGTTTACCATTAGCCCTTTTACTAATCTTATTATTATTATTTAAGAGTGTATTTAACTTTCGGCTCACTCTGAAACGTTGATGTCTGTTCATTTCAGACACGAAAATCAAAGCCTCAATTATTTACTCTTTGTTTCACTAAGCCAATTGCGGATAGTACTTGTTATACGCGCCGGAGTCTAGGTCTTAGTTTGCTTCATGAAATCACTAAACCAAGGATTATTCTATATACAGATGTAGTATAGCTTAAGCAATATATAAACAGCCATTTCAAATAACAATATTAAAAAAACATCTTTGGAATATCAAAATGAAACAGAGCTTTAAAGCTGCAAAAGTACTAAATGCATCATAATTACGAAAAATACTTCCACATATTCACTTTATATTATGGAAAAAGGGAATATTAAGGTTCTGTATGATTTCTTAACACATCAACACAAGGCTAACTGCTAACGCGACGCACTAGTGTAACAATGGACGGACACACACAGACAACAAGAGTAACAAGGAGTATAAACCCATTAGTGGAAGCAGTATTTGTTTTCCGAAACAATCTCGCTTATGTTTATCCTCTCTAGACTTCGCTAAAAACGTATTACTACTACGTAAAATATTAATAGACAGGCAAAGATTGATACCATTAAAGAAGGAGCGCAATATTATCCATATTTTCATTTCATATACAGAGAAAAGAAATTATTATGTTTCTGAGAGGAGCTTCCCATTTTGGTTGTTGTTTTGGAAAATATATCGCAATGCACGGGCCTTGATAGATATAGGAGGCAATGAATGAAATATATCGCATGCACGGGCCTTGGTAGATATAGGAGGCGATGATAATCTCTCTCTTTGCACGAGAGGTTTATCTTTAATATTTAAATAAATATAATTATTTTTAATTATTTTAATCATCAATAATTAACATTAATAATAGTTAAATCGTTTAAAATAACGTTATACCTAATATCATCTCAAACTTTGCTAATATTGACGTTTAAAGTGAAGGGTACCCCTCTTGCCCACTTTCTTCAAATTTTGGGGTATATATACGATTCGTTTCCATTATAATAGTAAGGAAAAAGCGCAATTGCGAAAACCTTTGGTGGCGATCCCACCTTAGGGAGGCTAGACGTTTCTCGTAACCCTAGCTGATCGCCGCGTATATCCTAAAACCAAACGATGATAATGGAGTAGAAGCCAATGATACAGATTGGTGTCTATGTGGAATAGACGGAAGACCAGTGGATGGTGGTGTTAGAAGCCAATGATACAGATTGGTGTCTATGTGGAATAGACGGAAGACTAGTGGATGGTGGTGTTTAGGAGCCAGTATGTACAGACTGGTGTCCAAGTGGATTGGACAAAGACCAGAAGATGGTGGTGATTAGTAGCCAGTATGTACAGACTGGTGTCCAAGTGGGTTGGACAAAGACCAGAAGATGGTGGTGATTAGTAGCCAGTATGTACAGACTGGTGTCCAAGTGGAATGGACGAGGACCAGAAGATGGTGGTGTGAGAACTCAAGTAGAGGAGCCGTTTCCGTGACTGTGAATGCAGTTCGGAAATGGCGAACACGTTTGCTCCGATTTGGAAACTGCGAACGCGGTCACGTGGGTGTAACAACGGACAGACACACAGACACACAGACACACAGACACACACACACACAGACACGGCCGTTACAGAACCTCTCCTGGACTACGTCACACGGAGAGGTAAAAATCATCACTTACTACCGATCTGGTAATTTAAAAGTTTTAAAATCGATATAAGAACGAAGAGTCGTACATTTTTTCTAAGCTGGGGGAGGGTGATTGATATTTTCGAAAAATAATTTTAAAATCCTTTAGACGGTGTCGCAGTGGGGACGAAAGTTTTTATTATAATATATATAGACCAAATCAATTTACCAATATGAATAATACATTAGGAGAAATAAACTTCCAGGGGTACAACTCCATGCTGTACAATTTTCTTCACGCCACGAGTCACTTCTAGAGGCAGCCCAAACTCACTGCATGTGAGAGGCCAGCCAACTTGGTCATGCCTCTAGCAGTGTCTCCTAGCGTGAGGGAAATATATATGGGGGCTTGTCAAAAGTGGCGTGGCGCTATTAGTGGCTCCAAGTCATTCATTTCCGAGCCCAGTGAGCACGTATGAGGAGTCTCGGAGAGACCGAGCTATCCTCTGGCTTCTCGGCTGTGCGCGAGGTAGGTACGCGTGAGAGAGAGAGAGAGAGAGAGAGAGAGAGATAGAGAGAGAGAGAGAGAGAGAGATAGAGAGAGAGAGAGATAGAGAGAGAGATATCGGGATGAGCCGTTATAGTTACCTTGCTCCTTCCCTCTTTGATCTTTCTTGTTATACGCGTTCACTGCCGAAAAAGGTTTTATAAATCAAATGAACAATGCGGTCATAAACCTATTTTTCAATTAATATTACGGAAGGGTGTCATCCAAAATAGGAATTTGACGCAATTTTTGACCTATTGACGCTACTCGGTCCTTAGATACATAAAACATTAAGATAAAGGAAAAAGTTGCATATTAAATCGACTAATATAATTCCGTGTGTTCCAGGGAGTTGATATGATCTACTTGCCTGTCGATATGAATATTGGTCTTGAACGCTTTGTTTTTTTCGAGAGTTCATCTTGGTTTGAAACTGGCAAAAGCGTCATTGTTACGAAGCCCCCCGATAAATACACTGCTACAAACGTTTCAAGTGCACTAAAGATACAAAATCAGGTTAGCAACGGTTTTGTAAACTATATTTTCTCGAGCCTTGATTAATATTCGATGGAGTGCATGGACCACCAAAAACCTCGTGCTATTTCTATGGGACGCTAAGCCTAAAATCTTTAAAATTTTCGTTTAATATTACGGAAGGGTGTCAGGCCATATCTACAAGCCCAAGCATGAGCACATGTGATTCAGAATTGAGTTCCTAATCACCACATCATTCTAATTTTCACGTTCAATTTCGTTCTCAGGTTACTGTTCTTCTTTTCTTCACCATTTTTCTTGTTGTCTTTGTTCATTGTACAATTATTCGTGTTCTGTTCAAGAAGACCTCGTCCATTTTAACATTTTGTGGTATATTGTCCGCACATCTAAGACCTTTCCTTTATCAAGGTAGTTTACATGCCGGATTGTGGTCGATTGGTTGTGGTTTTTGAGTTTTATTAAATTACGCAGGATTGCCTTTAAATTGGGTGAAACCACGGGAATCGGCAAGAATAATGCTGTCATTCTATCTCGTATTCGCATTCGTTGTATCCATTTACATAACGAGTAACTGCAAATCCAAGTTTACAGATTCTGGTTACATTAGGATTGACACTTTTGCTCAGTTACTGCAACATCCTTTAATGGAACCTCGTGTACTTCTTTTAACCAACGATCACTTGCTAATTTTGAAAATGGTAAGTTTTTAGTGATTTCCCTTATCTTTGTCAATAAACCGATTTTGATCGGTTGGTAGGATTAGGGTATTTGGTTTCGTATAATTTATATTTTACAGTCAAAACATGATGACGTAATGAAACGTTTGAAGAAAAGATTGACTGAGACAAACGGCGTTGTGGATGTTGTTAGTTTGTTGTCGGAAGGTACCATCTTCGATGAAATATGGGATGGAAAGAAGGCCTTCATCGTTAGCGAGCTGTTCATGATCGGAGTGGCTAAGTTGGCTTTTGAAACCCTGGAAGACGATGGATTCCAAAAAAGCTACTATATTGGGCAAGAATCTCTCAGTTCGTCCGTCGTTACACTGCCACTTAATCGAACTCTTTCTGCGCGTGACAAAGAACTGATTAACCAAGTGTGAGTATTTTTATTTAAAAAGGCTTTTAATAACGGTGGTCCCTTCCTTTAAGAATTGTATATACTTCTCCTTAATAACTTTCTCAGTCAAGAAACTGGATGACTAGAAAATCGCAGAGGAGACTGGTGCAGAAGGCATCAGTGAGCACAAATAGAAGGCATCTATGAGAATGCCCAAAATAAAATGGCACATTAATAGCCCTTCACGCGTTAAATGCCTCTCATTTAAACTAAACTAATCAGTCATTTAAATTTTTCACTCAAATAAATGTGATAGCAATAATAACCATTATCTGTACATATGAGTATATAAAATATGTGCCTTAAGTATGACCAGGAATGAATGGAGGGGAGTTGGAATGGCCAAGGTCTAATCATAATAGGCGTGAAATGATCTTGGAAACATCTGGCGTGGCTTATTTTATGTTAGCGACGTCATAGACTGACGAAATACGATTATTTCCCCCTTAAATATTTTCATTGGCTGCAAAAAAAGGGAACATTCTTCCGCTAACTCCACCCTCTATCCGCTCGGTCCCTAGTTTGAAACGACTAGACATTTACCGCCTTCAGGAGATGGCTAAGCCAACACATTTCAAAAAAATAAATAAGGCCTCGCCATATGTTTCCATCATCAAGGGAACACCGGGAGCCCCTTTAGCCATTCCAACCCCCCTCCATGCATTCCTAGTATGACACATACTTTGTAACAGGAATACATAGATTTAGTACTTGGAATCTTTAAGAGGCCATTTTATGGGCCAGGGTGTCTGACGGAAAGGGGTGGAGGTGTAGAAACCGTCACCGTTGACGTCATGCATAATTTATTTGACGTATTTTCGACCTGCGCCGCGACTCCCGCGACCTATGCGCGGTGAACCCAGATGTAAACATGATACGTCGTCTGAACGAGTAGACCTAGGATTATTTTTCTGAAAAAAAAAGGCGAAAATACTTGGAGACTTGCTTTCAGTTAAGAACTCGATATTGGGTGGAGTAACAATTTAATTCCTTCCACTCTTCACCAAAGTTATACAAAAACAAAACATCAGTATCCCTATGCAAAGGCTTAGGGTTTAAGGGGAGATAAACGTCATCTTTTCTCAAAATTATTTATTATAGCATTCGTTTTCAATACTGAATTTCGAGCTACACTAACTTCTAAATCGTCGACTTTAGTTACAGTTAGAGAAATTTCCGCCTCAAAAACGTCGTTAACGTCAAACTGTTCCAAGTTCTCGCACTTCCCGACCATTTCAGAGCCGAAACTGATGCAGACGACAGCTTAAAAGGTCATGATCTCGATCTGTCCCACATATTCGCATAACCAATGAGACGCGAGAAAGGAGGAGCAAGTGGTTTAAAAGTTTTTGGCGCTTCCCCTCACAGTCAATCAGATATTTGTGTGGGGTCTATGGCCTCTTAAAGATTCCCAGTAGTAAATCTATGTATTCCTGTTTGTAATGCTAGAGACTTACAGCTCGAGCTAGTTCAAGAACGACAAGCGAGAATTGCCTACACTCGGTTAATTTTGCAGTCCCTCTTCCCATTTAGTCTGTACTAGCCTCACCAGACGTCGCTTGACGAGAATCTATGACCTACGCCATTTTATGACAAGCTCTCAGTAACTAGTGACCAACTTATGGAACATATCTTATGAACTTATGCTGTATCATATTTAATATTGGATTTTTTTACAGAATATTGAGGCAAGTAGAATCACGCTGTACGTATAAATGCATCATGACTAACAAATTTCTCGTGGAAAAAAATACTTGGGTGCCTAATACGACGCCGTCGCAAGACCCGTTGAAATTAGATGATGTAGGAGCAGTATTTTTTCTTTGGGCGTTGTTAAACGTTTCTGCAATAATTATTTCGGTGATGGAAGTTGTGACTACTTTCCGTTGCCAACTTTCTACGAAGCGATTTGATACGAGTTTGATGTGAATTCTGTAAAAATTTCACCAAGATCAAGCTCTGGAAAAAGAAAACTGGGTTAAATGGTGTTTTTAAAGGTTTTACGTACGCACTAGGTGTAAATTTTCGCTCGCCCCGTATTGCGAACGAAGCGAAAGAGACAAAAAATATTTGCCAAGCCGAACTTTTCACGTCGGTCTCGTCAGCTTGGGTGGCGTACATCCAATCAGCGAGAATCTCTGGCTCACATGCGAAACGCCGGCGAGCCGACCTAAATTTAGAAGTGAGGACTGTGTTTTTTCTTCGGGTGTGTGGCGAGCGTAGCAAAAATTTACGCCTAGTGCGGTCATACCTTCAGCCTTCTATTGTAGAAAAATATATTGGGCTTTACTAACCCTTTTAAAATTAAATATGAAGAAAATCAAGTCAAATATATTGGTTAGTTAATTTTCGTTTTGAGCACATTCCAAAACGAATAATATCAAACTATTGTTTGAACCCGTCATGCTCCTTTTGACATTTAGACTGCCGAAATTAAGGTTTTTGTGGCACCACATTTTTCGTTATTTCCATAAACTCTCAAAAACTTGAGATCTATTTGTTATTGCTCTTTCCTTGACTTAAACTACGCCCTACTAATTACTTTTACTTCTACTTCATTTAACAATAGCTTTTAATTGAATAACTAAGTTGACTTATTATATATGCATATTTATATAATAGTCAAAGAGCATTTTTAATTACGAACTGAGAAAAACCATTTCTCACGAGTTCCTGAGTCATGAAATATTTTAATGTACATGTAAAATTCAACAACAAAACAACCAAATATTGCATCTAGTAAAAGCAAAATTGATTGAAATTTAAATTTAACAAATTGGGTAAGATGTATTTAACCCCTCATTTATGAAAACTAAGCAAGTGGTTTCCTGAGACCCCCCCCCCCCACCAAACGCGAGACTTGTGTTCTATAGATGGCCTTTATGGCCTCCGTCTTTTAAAATTACTAATCAAGATAGTAAGAAAGGTACTAAAATAGATAATAAAATCTATCTCTTCGGATATACAGTGGAAATGAAATACTGTCATGACGTGTGAAAAGAAGGAACCCTTTCAGTCAAATTCACAAAACAAAATAAATAAATAAAATAAAACATTGCATCTCATAAAACAATATTGATGAAAATTTTAATTTAACAAGTCGGGCAAGACATATTAACCCCTCCCCTATGAAAACTCAAAAAGTATAATAAAAAATAGAGATTAGAATAGACCTTTTCGCAAATTTATGCACGCATGCGCTTGTCGTGCGTCGTGGATATAATAGCAGACGACGCCATCGGCCTACGGAGAAATAGCTGGGATTGTAGATAAGGGAGTAAATTTGAATATAAACTATGATAAACTAGAAATATTGTATCTTAAATAAGTTTGTAAAAATATGGGAATTATATTTAAATCCTACTGGAGAAAACACATGCACATTGAAGCTTTAAAAAATGATAATGTCGAAAATATTTCCCTTAATAACCAAGGCTTAGTGTCGGCTTCGCAAATAATGTCGGTATCCAAGCAGCGCCGGGCAAAACCACGAGAGCAACCCCACAAAAAAAAGAGCGCTTTCCCCGCGAGGGCCGCCGATTCCCGACCAGGGTCCGATACACACTAACAAAATGCATGTTACATATCCCCGTCTTTGTAGTTCCAACATTTTCGATTTATAACTTAAATTGTTCTCCTTTTCACAACAATTCTGTGAAATTTAATTTCCACTGTTTTACCATCCCTCTTTACTTTATACGACTGATTCTTGAATCCCACCCACTATCACAACACAGCATCCAAGCATAGCGCAAAGGCTTAAGAATCATATGAAAAAAAAATAATTGAACAATGCTAGAAAATTGAACTAATTAAAAAACCACTGGCTTAAATGAATTTTGTTACACTTTTTTTTCCAAATTTCTAAGAAAAAAAAAATCAAGAAAATGTATCGAAAATGATCAGATTTAATGGCAACCCGTACAAAAATTTTAAGCTGTAATTCATCTGCATACGCGCTTTTTTATCGCTACCACGGTGTAATATGTATACATTAAGGCTACATTTTCTGCAGCTCGAAAAACGCGAAAATTTCACAGAAATTCCAGAACTGCAAATTGTCTGCCGTTTCTACATTTTCTGTTTATTAACTGTTAATTGTCTGTACTGGCAGAAATATGCAGCGCGATTCTGCAAACGCGATGCAAAAGTAGAAATAACAGCTGCTAGTTTAAAACTGTAATTTGACCACAGTTATAGACATGTTGCAGGTCTGCAAAAGTGATGAAAAAGTAGAAATACCAGCTGCTAGTTTAAAACTGCAACTTGACCACATTTATAGACATGTTAGAGGCCTGCAAAAGTGATGGAAAAGTAGAAATCCAGCTGCCAATTTAAAACTGTAATTTGACCATATTTATAGACAGGTAACAGGTCTGCAAAAGTGATGGAAAAGTAGAAATCCAGCTGCCAATTTAAAACTGTAATTTGACCATATTTATAGACATGTTACAGGTCTGCAAAACTTATGGAAAAGTAGAAATACCAGATGCTAGTTTAAAACTGTAATTTGACTACATTTATAGACATGTTACAAGTCTGAAAAAGTGATGCAAAAGTAGAATTCCAGCTGCCAATTTAAAACTGTAATTTGACTATATTTATTGACATGTTACAGCTCTGCAAAAGTGATGAAAAAGTAGAAATACCAGCTGCTAGTTTAAAACTGTAATCGGACCATATTTATAGACAGGTAACAGGTCTGCAAAAGTGATGGAAAAGTAGACATCCAGCTGCCAATTTAAAACTGTAATTTGACCATATTTATAGACATGTTACAGGTCTGCAAAACTTATGGAAAAGTAGAAATACCAGATGCTAGTTTAAAACTGTAATTTGACTACATTTATAGACGTGTTACAAGTCTGAAAAAGTGATGCAAAAGTAGAATTCCAGCTGCCTATTTAAAACTGTAATTTGACCATTTTTATAGACATGTTACATAGACATGTTACAGGCCTGCAAATGTGATGGAAAAGTAGAAATGCAGCTGCCAATTTAAAACTGTAATTTGACCATATTTATAGACATGTTACAAGTCGGAAAAAGTGATGGAAAAGTAGAAATCCAGCTGCCAATTTAAAACTGTAATTTGACCATTTTTATAGACATGTTACAGGTCTGCAAAAGTGATGGAAAAGTTGAAATCTAGCTTAAAATTTAAAACTGTATTCCACATTTATAGACATATTCCAGGTATTCAATTCAAGTAAAATGTTCTACTTTTGAATACCTGCAATATGGCTCTAAATGTGGTCAAATTACAGTTTTAAATTAACAGCTGGATTTCTACTTTTCCATCACTCTTTCGGACCTGTAACATGTCTATAAATGTGGTCAAGTTGCAGTTTTAAACTAGCAGCTGGTATTTCTACATTTCCATCACTTTTGCAGACCTGTAACTTGTCTATAAAAACGGACAAATTACAGTTTTAAACTAGCAGCTGGTATTTCTACTTTTGCATAGCACTTGCAGAATTGCGCTACATATTTCTGCCAGGCTAGACAGTTAACAGTTAACAAACAGAAAACGTAAAAACGGCAGTAAATTTGCAGTTCTAGAAATGCTGTAAATTTTTCCCGTTTTTTGAGCTGCAGAAAATGTAGCCTTAATGTATACATATTACAGCGTGGTAGCGATAAAAAAGCGTGTATGCAGATGAATTACAGCTTAATATTTTTGTAAGGGATGAGTACAAGTTCGGAATCCAAAATAAACCTCTCCAAGTCGAGACGCAATTTAGAGGCTATTTATAAATATTTAAATAAATTTAATTGATATTTATTAATTTAATCGTCATTAATTTACCTTAATTCTAGTTAAATCGTTTTAAGAAACTTTATTCCTAAAATCATTTTAAACATAGCTATTGTTGACGTTTGAACTCAAGCGTAAGCCTCTTTAGCAATTTTCTTAAAGTTGGTATATAAGGCGACTGATTAACTATAATAAATTAGAAAACACGCAATTGCGTGAATCTTTGGTGGAAGCCTTGCCATTTGGAAGCTATCGTTTCTCGTAGCCTTAGGCGATCGTCGCATACACCTCAACCCTAACGACGAGAGAGTAGAAACCAATGTATCTCTCTACGAACACGCTTGCTCCGATTTGTCAACTGCAAACGCGGTGACAGGCACACAAAAAGACACGTACAGTGTTATACCTCTCCGTGACGACATCGTCACTCGGAGAGGTAAACATTTACTAATTTTACAAATTGAAAATCCAAAATTTCAGCACTACAAAGTATCTGAGACGCGCCTGCAATGACCCTGCAAAATATCTGAAAAGCACCTGCAATTATCCTACAAAGTATCTGAAACGCGCCTGTAATTATCCTACAAAGTATATGAAAAGCGCCTGCAATTATCCTACAAAGTATCTGAAAAGCACCTGCCATTATCCTAAAAAGTATCTGAAACGCGCCTGCAATGATCCTGAAAAGTATATGAAATGCGCCTGTAATTTTCCTAAAAATTATATGAATAGCACCTGCAATTATCCTAAAAATTATCTGAAACGCACCTGCAATGATCCTGAAAAGTATCTGAAACGCGCCTGCAATTTTCCTACAAAGTATCTGAAACGCGCCTGCAATGATCCTTCAAAGTATCTGAAACGCGTCTGAAATTATCCTACAAAGTATCTGAAATACACCTGCAATGATCTTGCAAAGTATCTGTGTTTCAGATACTTTTCAGGATCATTATAGGCGCGTTTCAGATACTTTGTAGGATCAATGCAGGTGCTTTTCAGATACTTTGTAGGATCAATGCAGGTGCTTTTCAGATAATTTTTAGGATAATTGTAGTCGCGTTTCATATACTTTTCAGGATCATTGCAGGCGCGTTTCAGATACTTTTTAGGATAATGGCAGGTGCTTTTCAGATACTTTGTAGGATAATTGCAGGCGCTTTTCATATACTTTGTAGGATAATTACAGGCGCGTTTCAGATACTTTGTAGGATAATTGCAGGTGCTTTTCAGATATTTTTAGTATAATTGGAGGCTCGTATCAGATACTTTGCAGGACCATGGCAGGCGCGTTTCAGATACTTTGCAGGGTCATTGCAGGCGCGTTCCAGATACTTTGTAGGATAATTGAACTGAAAAGTATCTGAAACACGCTTGCAGTTTGCCTACAAAGTATATGAAAAGCGCCTGCAATTATCCTACAAAGTATCTGAAACGCGCCTGCAATGATCATGAAAAGTATCTGAAACGCACCTGCAATTATCCTACAAAGTACCTGAAACTCGCCTGCAATTATCCTACAAAGTATCTGAAACTCACCTGCAATTATCCTTCAAAGTATCTGAAACGCGCCTGCAATTATCCTGCAAAGTATCTGAAACGCACCTGCAATTATCCTACAGAGTGTCTGAAACGCGCATGCAATTATCCTACAAAGTATCGGAAATGCACCTGCAATGATCCTGAAAAGTATCTGAAACGCGTCTGAAATTATCCTACAAAGTATCTGAAATACACCTGCAATGATCTTGCAAAGTATCTGTGTTTCAGATACTTTTCAGGATCATTATAGGCGCGTTTCAGATACTTTGTAGGATCAATGCAGGTGCTTTTCAGATACTTTGTAGGATCGATGCAGGTGCTTTTCAGATAATTTTTAGGATAATTGCAGTCGCGTTTCATATACTTTTCAGGATCATTGCAGGCGCGTTTCAGATACTTTTTAGGATAATGGCAGGTGCTTTTCAGATACTTTGTAGGATAATTGCAGGCGCTTTTCATATACTTTGTAGGATAATTACAGGCGCGTTTCAGATACTTTGTAGGATAATTGCAGGTGCTTTTCAGATATTTTTAGGATAATTGGAGGCTCGTATCAGATACTTTGCAGGACCATGGCAGGCGCGTTTCAGATACTTTGCAGGGTCATTGCAGGCACGTTTCAGATACTTTGCAGGGTCATTGCAGGCGCGTTCCAGATACTTTGTAGGATAATTGAACTGAAAAGTATCTGAAACACGCTTGCAGATTGGCTACAAAGTATATGAAAAGCGCCTGCAATTATCCTACAAAGTATCTGAAACGCGCCTGCAATGATCATGAAAAGTATCTGAAACGCACCTGCAATTATCCTACAAAGTATCTGAAACTCGCCTGCAATTATCCTACAAAGTATCTGAAACTCACCTGCAATTATCCTTCAAAGTATCTGAAACGCGCCTGCAATTATCCTACAAAGTATCGGAAATGCACCTGCAATGATCCTACAAATTACCTCTTTCTGACTGTAAAATGCATACAAAATATCTGGAAGGTACCTGCAATGAGCCTACAAACATCCTGATTTCTTACGGGAGTTACTATTTCCCCTCTGTTTTCTAGCTGTATGGTAGCTATTATAGAGTAGCTAAATTTTGTATATACTAATCGAGTTTTCCAACGGAAGATATTTTTTCTGCAAAACCTCTAAAATGTTCTGCATTGCTCTCTGGAATGCATCTTAATTGTGCTCTGAAGTTGAACATTTTGCAGGTTTATTCCAGTATTATTCCAGAATATTCCAGTTTATTTGCAATTTATTGCAGATTCTAAAAAAAGCTAATTAACAGCAAAAATGCAGCCGTAAATTTTTGTACGGGAAAGTTGATGCCTCTAAAATAATGAGGAAATACGCGGAGGCTAAGAACGTAGTCTGCTATTTTATCCACGTTGTTACTAACACGCATGCGCCTCGCATTTTCCCCCACTTTTACCCTCCGACATGCGAAAAGGGCTAACGGAGAAAAAGTGAGCCACGAGGCCAGTATTGACACGAGATAGTTTATCTTTTACACTTTTAACTTCAAAAATTACTGAAAATTGTGAATTTTAACGAACTCAATTCGTATTGTACACTGTAAATAAGACCAAAGCTCTTCACTATTTAACAAAATAACACAAGATTCGCGTCTATGCACAATTATAACAGAATTATTGTTTCAAATATAGTACTTTCTCTATCTTAGAATACATAAAAAAATTTTAAAATTAAAAATCTCTTTGGGTTTTTGATACTACGACTATGCAACTGTTAAAGTAAATATTAGCCTCGACAAATCTCGCCCTTTGCCCAGAACAAAAAGGTTTTTGAAAATGTTTCCAACTTCATCCAAATTCAGATTATTCATTTAATAATAGGCAATCGCCTTAGTTTGGTACAAATTTGACATTGAAAGTAAAATATTTACATTTTTGATGGACACTTAGTACAAACCGATTCTCTCACCGACTACAGTAAAGAAATAATGTGTGTGAAAATAAGCTGAAATTAATGAATCAAAATAATAAAGAGCATAAAAATCTACAAGGCATTAGACGCTGTGTTAAACCACGATGAGCAAGTGCCTGTCTGCACAGTGAAACTTTAAATTTATAACTTGTTACCATTTATAACTTTTCTGATTTCTTTAATTATTATTATTTATGGTGAAAACGTTTAAGAATTTGCTTTGAGCAAAGACTGTTCTAAGGATTATAGATATCTTAACTAATGCTGTATTCTAAGTTGCTCTAATAGTAATAAAATAAATGATAAAAATAGTTTGCTAGACGAACTGTACATAAGGCATAGGTGCTTAATTTAAATGTGATCTAGATTATTTTGGCATCTTTGGCCAAATCGTAGAACATTGACTGTTCATTCCTCAAGAGAGCATGTGGAGAGTCGAATTCCACAATCCGGCCCTGATCCAGAACCATCACCCTATGAAGAGTTAAATGACGACAAATTAGCTAATCATTTTAAGCCAGATTAATAGGTAGGTAAACATACTTGTCGTAGTCTAAGATGGTATTGATTCTGTGCGCGATGGTGATAATAGTGGATTTGCAAATTCCCTTTTGATGGTCTCTTGAATGAGATCGTCGGTGTCCATGTCGACGGAAGCCGTCGCTTCGTCCAAGATCAGGATCTTGGCGTTCCTTAATGAAGCACGAGCCAAGCAGACCAACTGACGCTGCCCAACGCTCAGATTCTGACCTCCTTCGGCCATGGGGTGATCTAGTCCCTGCTCTAGTGACGCCACAAAGGTTTCAAGTGCGAGTGTTCCAGGGCGGCCCACAATTGCAGGTCATCTTGTTGACCGAAGGGATCCAAATTGAGTCGGAGCGTGCCCGAGAAAAGAACGGGCTCTTAGGGAATGATAGTCAGCCGCGATCTCAAATCGGACAAGCCCAATCCCTGCACTTTCCCTCCGTCTATGACGATCTGACCACGTACCGCCTCGATGAGACGGAAGAGCGCCATTGTAAGGGACGACTTTCCCGCGCCTGTCCGCCCCATAGGGACTCGTCTCTCTTGTGCAAAAATACTGAAGAATAGCGGTACATTCGCCACCTCGCGATAACTTTTCTCAGATCTCCTTTTTAGGTGCGACTCGTACGCCAAAATTTTAATTTCCTCCATTGGGAGAGAAACAGCTATTGACTGAAAATGAACGCTGGACCTCTAAAGGAACCGGAAAACGCCCCCTTCCACTGTAAAACCGAACCCTCTCTACCATAAGATCAGGGGAAGGGCTTAGGCCTGTCAATTTGGGAACAGTCAAGGCCATTCGGTTTTTTTTTTTATTCTTCATAAACGTATTGAAAAAATAAGCTGCCCTAGCAGAATGGACACTCTTGCGGGATATGTAAGATAATAAAAAACTGAAACAATAGGGGCTAAAAAAGCGAGCATGAAGCAAACATTTCTTTACAAGTTCTGAGCGAGGCTGACAAATATTAACTTAAAAGTAGAACTCGCAGCAGACAGCTTAAGTCTTTAGAAGGAAAGCTATCCTCTATCACCATCCTTAAACCATGGCACCATCGCGCACCACCATCCCTAAACCACCGCACCATCAAGCGCTTCGGACGAGACGGAGCCTATTTACTCTTTTTTATGGCTTCAAATAGAGTTCGTTCTGGTTGAGTCACCAAATAAGTGTTTACTTTAAAAAAATCTAAATCGGAATGATGGAGATGAAAAGCCCCGAACACACGGTATTCCTGTCGCCATACATTGCCAAAGCTTGGGAGAGAGACCTTGAAATGTCGGCGCAATACTCGTGCGAGGGGGGGATCCAACTGCTATCAACTTCAGTTATGTGATATAGTTTTCATACCAACTTAATCAAACTGATATCAACCTCATTGATGTGATATAGTGTTCAAACCAAGAAATCCAACTGATATCAAGTTCACTTTTGTTATATAATGAAAATAATAATTATAATTATTTTGCCAGTGTTGGATAGTTTCAATTCAATGGCCATGCAAAGTCGAAAACGACCTTTTTGCCAAGGTTGATAATTTTAATTCGATTTATAAAATAGATCATTCAGCAAGTAATATTAATAATATGGTACGTTTTTTAGCTTATACTTGAATTTTACAAGAACGATTTTTACAATTTCTTTATTGCAATTAATAGTTAGACGCGAGAATGGGTTTAGCTCATTATATAATTTTATATGTTTTCAAAATATTGATCGTAGTATTTTAAGTGATAAAAATTGAGTTGCGTCATATTTAGTTTTAAACGAAGTAAATTCAGCTGATATCAAGTTCCGTAGGGTGATATTCCTACTGATATCAAGTTCAGTAACAATTTATAATATATAATTATACATATTATACAGGGTGTTTCTGAAAAGTCCATCACAAATTAAGGGGCGTGTTTATGGGACCAAACTGAGCGGAAAGTACCAAAGAACATGGGGTGTACAACATTTTGTTACGGAGATATGGCCTTCCAAACATTCGCCCCTAAAACAAGGAAATATCCAAAAATGAGGAGTAACACTTAAGACCGACTAACCAGCTTGTTTAAAATTACTAGACAATTTCAATAGCCTTTAATCGAACAATTGATTTCTACCTTTACTAATCAGAAGCGTATAAATGAGTAGAAGTATGCCTACGGTGGTAATGTAAAATTAATCCCAAGTGACATGATGTTTCAAGATCTTCCCAGCACCAAGTAAAATGGTTCTGATTGAAGGGACTTTTATTAGCACAGCGTAAACAACGTTATTTTCAGGAATTAGTCCAAATGTCCACGGGCGGCATTACAAAAACGAGGCAGTCTTTCGAATGATACTTGGACATGTTGGAAGATCCCTGGCTTGTTCCTGTTATCTCAAACCGTAAAAAGCTACGCAAATCTTCATCATCACGGACAACACTCTTGTACGTTAGGTATGACCTTGAGAAAACCTAAAAGGACATCTCGAATGTATTTGAAAAACCCATCTCCAATTTAGGGGCGTGTTGTTTGTTTCTAACAGAGTAAACTCGCCCAGAGAACAATTACAATGCAGAGCCACGTTTCGGCGTTAATGGCCCACAAAGGTGGTCCCAAACAAAAGAACAAACTTTAATTTGTTTCGTTCAGTAAGTGTTTCATGTGTCATAGATAAAACGCCATGATTAATGCACAAAGAAAATGTTATTGACAAGTTTTCGGACCGCGATGCTGAAATGTGGTGGTGCACCATCGTGCATGAACCACATTCTGTTTATTAAACCTAAGGGTACGTCTTCGAGTAGTTCTGGTAAATCGTCCCGTAAGAACTACAAGTAAGCCACACCGTTTAACCTGGGCTCTAGGAAATATGGCCCAATTAAATTGTCACCCACAATACTACACCACACCATTAAGCTGAATTGTACTTTGTGAATTCTAACGCAAGTTGCGTGTGGTTTTTTCTTAATCAGCAAACCAATTGGCGGCTGCTTGTTTTTGGATCGTCCTCGAAAATAGTGAGAACTTCGCCTATTCTTAAAAAACAGAGCACTAAAACAGAGCACTATGTTTTTTAAGAAAGGAATAAAAGAGGTTTCACGTACATGTGTTTGTTTTATTAAACTCATAATTCAACGAAGTCTGTTACAATGCCTTTCTTCACAAATGCCGAATATGCGGATATGCACCTAATGTATGGACTAGCCGAGGGGAATGCCGCTGCAGCTGTACGCTTGTATCAGGAAAGATTTCCGCAGAGGCGACTACCAAATCGACTGACGTTCGAGGCTGTGGACAGACGTTTGAGGCAAGATGGACGAATCCAACCGGCTGGACCTCAACCTAGAGCGAGAGCCATCCCAGAGGCCGTAGAAGACGAAGTTCTCACCATTTTCGAGGACGAGCCTGAATCAAGTACCCGCCAAGTTGGTCGCCGATTAGGCGTAAACCACACGCTCGTGTGGAAAATCCTCAGAAGCCACCGGTTTCATCCTTTCCATGTTCAAAAAGTTCAAGGTTTGAATCCAGCGGACTACCCACGACGCACGGCGTTTTGTCAGTGGTTTCTGGCTAAAGTAAACGATATCGATTTCCCACGGGATTTGTTGGTTACTGACGAAGCTAACTTTTCACGGGATGGTATTATTAACTTACATAATAAACATCAATGGTCCCAGCTAAACCCCCACGCAGCTTGCGTTAGAAGTCACCAAGTACAATTCAGTTTAAACGTGTGGTGTGGTATTGTGGGTGACAATTTAATTGGGCCATATTTCCTAGAGCCCAGGTTAAACGGTGTGGCTTACTTGCAGTTCTTACGGGACGATTTACCGGAACTACTCGAAGACGTACCCTTAGGTTTGGTAAACAGAATGTGGTTCATGCACGATGGTGCACCACCACATTTCAGCATCGCGGTCCGAAATTATCTTAACGCGACCTTCCCTTTGCGGTGGTTAGGTCGAGGTGGACCTGTGGAGTGGCCTGCTCGATCACCCGATCTGAACCCTTGTGATTTCTTTCTTTGGGGCCACCTGAAAGACTTAGTTTATCAGACTGAAGTGCCCGATGTTGAAGAGCTACGTCGACGAATAATTCACGGCTGTCAAACAATTCGCGAAACTCCAGGCATTTTTCAACGTGTAAGGGAATCATTTGTAAGACGTGCTAATGTGTGCCTTAACGCGGGTGGTGAACACTTTGAACAATTTTTGTAACTAGTTGCAATTAAATGTTAAAACTTGTCAATAAATTCATTTTCTTCGTGCATTAATCATGGCGTTTTATCTATGACACATGAAACACTTACTGAACGAAACAAATTAAAGTTTGTTCTTTTGTTTGGGACCACCTTTGTGGGCCATTAACGCCGAAACGTGGCTCTGCATTGTAATTGTTCTCTGGGCGAGTTTACTCTGTTGGAAACAAACAACACGCCCCTTAATTGGAGATGGGTTTTTCAAATACATTCGAGATGTCCTTTTAGGTTTTCTCAAGGTCATACCTAACGTACAAGAGTGTTGTCCGTGATGATGAAGATTTGCGTAGCTTTTTACGGTTTGAGATAACAGGAACAAGCCAGGGATCTTCCAACATGTCCAAGTATCATTCGAAAGACTGCCTCGTTTTTGTAATGCCGCCCGTGGACATTTGGACTAATTCCTGAAAATAACGTTGTTTACGCTGTGCTAATAAAAGTCCCTTCAATCAGAACCATTTTACTTGGTGCTGGGAAGATCTTGAAACATCATGTCACTTGGGATTAATTTTACATTACCACCGTAGGCATACTTCTACTCATTTATACGCTTCTGATTAGTAAAGGTAGAAATCAATTGTTCGATTAAAGGCTATTGAAATTGTCTAGTAATTTTAAACAAGCTGGTTAGTCGGTCTTAAGTGTTACTCCTCATTTTTGGATATTTCCTTGTTTTAGGGGCGAATGTTTGGAAGGCCATATCTCCGAAACAAAATGTTGTACACCCCATGTTCTTTGGTACTTTCCGCTCAGTTTGGTCCCATAAACACGCCCCTTAATTTGTGATGGACTTTTCAGAAACACCCTGTATAATTTAATACATTTAGAAAATATTGATTGTAGTAGTTTAACAGATAAAAAAATGGAGTTGCGTCATATATATATAGTGTTTAAAACAAATAAATCCAGCTTATATCAAGTTCAGTGGGATCACATAATAACCAACTAAATCCAACTAATATTAAGTTCCGTTGGGTAATATAGTGTTCAAACAAACTAAATACAACTGATTTCATGTTCAGTTGAGTCGTGTAAAGTTCAAACATTAAATCCAACACGATAGAATATTCAAGTTTTATTATTTAGTTTATTTCTAAAGTGTCGTGGATGGGGGGAAGCCTCTTTTTTTGGGAGGTCGGATAATTTTGAATTTGTATCTTTGGGGTCTTTATATTTCTTTCATTTTTATTTATGTGCTATTTAATAACGATGTAGCTACAATTTTTGCCCAGCCTCTGGGTCATCTTGTTACTTAATACGTTTGGCAAACTGTAGGGTTAAGAATTGTTCAAAACTTTAGTTAAACACTAATATTCCCCAAAACAGCGGCCGCTATTTCTAAAACTGCAGTTCTCAACAACGTCGCTGTTTTTTGGAATCGCGGTTGCTTATTCGAGAACTGCTCTTCTGGGAACTGCTGATACTAGGTACACCTAGGTTCATTAGTTTATCATGATTTATTTATGTTCGATATTATTACCGTTTATGTCTATGTAATTTTTCGTTAAACATCTTTAAATTTTAGTAAGTGCGGTGTTAGTTTCCTTTATTATGGTTTCTAAATCTAGTACTACATTTATGACAAATTTTTAAAATTGGTACTCTTAATCATTTCCAGCCCAAATTTCAAGAATCAGTACGACCAACGATATGAAAAATCCAAATGGCATCAAGTAAAATGGCAAACTGAGAGCAAATAAGTTGATGTTGGTTTCGGCATTTATTGGTTTTACCCAATTTAAGTAGTCCCTGATATATCGACTGGTGAACTCGAAATAATCCAAGGGCTTAGTTTCAAAAATAACAAGCATTCTGCAATGAAATTGCCTTGTATTATTAAAAATCAATAGTAAACAGTAATAGGGATGCATATAAAGGAGGAATAAATTGGCCATATTTTTAGCTTAATCAAAAAACCACCCGTAGGTCCCAAAGTTTTGGCTACTATTTAATATATGTTGCATTGGTTTTCCTAATCTAGCGTCAGCGCTTCTGAAACCAAAACCAGAAGTCCATTAATTTAGCCTATGAAGTAACCAAAATCGGGCTTGAGGACTCCCCTCTCTTGTGTAGCAATACTGAAGAAGGGCGACATATTCGCCATCTCGCGATAACTTTACTCAGATCTCCAGTTTAGGTGCGACTCGTACGCCAAAATTTGCCCTATTGGGAGAGAAACAGCTATTGGCTGAAAATGAACGCTGATCTCTAAAGGGACCGGAAATCACTGTAAAACCGAGCCCTCTGTACCATAGGATCAGGGAAGGGATTAGTTCTGTCAATTTGGAAACAGTCAAAGCCATTCGATCTTTTTATGATTCTTCATAAAGCTACTGAAAAAAAATGAAATATGAAAAAAAAAAGAAATAAAAAACAATTTAACAACCATGGCCGTTCCTTTTTAAATTTTTTTAACGCAAACGTGCTACATAGTGGGATCTATCCCGTTTTCCGCTTCCCTTTAGAGATCCAGCGTTCAGGGGCTGAAGAAGTCACGCCCCGCTCACATGAAGAAACACTTCCAAGAGAGGAGCTCGAGATTTCTAACAGTGTTAGGAAACGGGGACACACGAAAGTTTAGAGGAGTTCTTACCCCAGCAGAGAGGTACGCTATACCAGCTATTGTAATTGTTTACTTCCTAGGCTAAATTAGTGGACTTCTGAAAAAAATAACCACTTTTCAAAAACTTTTTCTACTCCTTTAAGCTTAAAGAAGAACTTCTTCTAGGTTACAGGTTTTTAACGTTTCCGTATTTTCATACACCCTTGCGGGTCTCGAAAGGACACTGCAGCGTAAAATGTAATATAAATATAATTATATACAAGTTTGTTTATGGGATAGAATAATTTCAGGCGTCAAATTTGCAGGGTTGGCCAAATTACTAATTGGCAATTACAAATTACAAAATACAATTACAAATTACAATTGTAATTTATAATTCAATTACATTTTTTCTGAACTTAATTGTAATTGGTAATTATAATTGAACAAATATTGTAATTTGTAATTGGTATTTTGTAATTGACGTTTTTAAAACGTTGAAAAAGTAATTCAATTACATTAGTCAATTACAATTACAAATATGCAAACAAATGTTAAGGTAGTATGAATCAGATGCTCTGACTGAAATGTATCATCTTAAGTGGGTATGAATTTTGTACAGCATAAGGCTAAATTCAATAGCTTCTTTGCAGTGTAAGCTACATTTGAACGCAATGAACAGTAAAATTTTTTCACACGGTAGCTCTTGGCGTTCGAGGAGAGGGCAAGTCACCATATTGAAAAAACCTTGGTTTTCAACTGCCTTCATGATTTATATTTCTGTGATGTGACTGATTTCGTAAATTAATTACGGATCTCTTGTTTATGGTACGGATTTTGTGATTTTTTTTATTTTTGGCAATAATTTCGGATGAGTTTGTAGTTAACTAGTTTCTAGTGGTAGTTGTCAAAAATGTGATTTCGCGAGAAGCGTACGGCATATCGTTGAATGACCGACCCCTCGAGCCTGGTACTTTCCACTCTGGGTGACTTTCTATTGCATTGGCATTGCTCACTGAGTCAGAGTCACTGTTCACTGTTGAACTAATATTTTCTCCAAAGATTATATTTTATTTTTCAACTGCAATCGATACCAAGACCAATTCAGAATTTTTACATTCATTCGATCTGACTCCACTGATGGTACATAATTTTCCCCATGATAAGCAATCTAATCTTTGTAAAGTATAACACCCCACTACAATCGTCGGCACCGGCGGAACGGCTTTTCAATTACGCAAAAATGGCCCTTAAATCACAACGAAGAAGACTCACCAATAGAAATTTTGAATTAAATACATTGTTGAAAGTCAACAGATTCTATTTGTTTTTATTTTTTGATAATTTGCGAGTTAACTCACAAATTAAATGCAACTTATTAATTTGTAATTTCAATTTCAAATATAATTCAATTAATAATTTGTAATTTATAATTTGTAATTGAGTTTATTACAAATATGTAATTGTAATTTTTTTTTTTTTTTTTTTAAAAAGCTAGCTAGCTATTTGGACCAAGTCATCTTGCGACTTATTGCCATTTATCATAATTTGTAATTGGGTTTATCACAAATATGTAATTGTAATTTATAATTTGTAATTGAATGATTCAGAATTTGTAATTGTAATAAGTAATTTGTAATTTAAGGTTCATGTAATTTGGCCAACCCTGCAAATTTGGAAACGAGGTAAGGATTGTGGAACCATCGATATGTATAAATACTAAAGTATTTAAACTTAATAACTAGGCCCAAAACCTGGCCATAAAATATATGTTATACCTGTAGATGTGAGGTGCCTTTAAATAAAGGTGTAAATAGCAAGGTCAGTAGGTCACGTGGGGTAAATGAACTATATCTCTTCGGAGAATCCTGAATGATAGGTTTGAAATTTTGCCCATGCGCAGAGAGAAAAAATAGGAACTTTCCTCTCACTTCCAAGGTTGGGGATTATAAGTCATATTTTTTTTTCTCTGCTGAACAGCCGTCTAAGTTATATACCTCTTGAAGGTAAGAGATAGGAATCCATAATACGTTACTATTAATACATATCCATGGTGGAACATGAAATTTCTCATCGATCCTTTTATAGATCGTTCTTCCATTCTGAAAGCATGATCTTTGCCTGATTCGAGGGATCGTACGTTTGTAATCCCATACAGTTCATTAGAAATCTCTTTAAAAATCTCTCCTCAAAATCTATTAATCCCGAAATCTCATCCTAAAATATCATAATCTCGAAATACCCTTTAATCGTGGAAGTGTAATACTGAATCTGAAAATATCCAGCAAAGCTAAAAAATATCCCTCTAAATCCCTAAATCTCATTTACAAAATCTTAAAAATCTTACAATCTTCTTGAAAATCTTGAAATTTTCATGAAAACTTGATATCTCATTTAAAATTCCAAAATCTTATTGAAAACGTCATCTTAAAATCTCGAAAAAATGGTCAAATTTTTTAAAATCTTAGTCAAAATCTTAAAACCTGCGGTGAAAACCTCAAAATCCTAATCTAACGTAATAAGGCACCTGCCGTGCTGGGTTTAATAATTTATCCCAACACGGGTGGTAAAGTAATCGGTAATCGATTTCTTAAAGTAGTTATCGTAATCGGTAATCGGATCTTTCCAAGTAATCGGATCCGCCCAGCACTAGTTCAATTTCTCCATTCAAAATGTTGGGCGACTAGATCCATTTACAAGTTAACTATCTATACATTCATGGTAAGAATTAGTGCCAGTTCATAGTTGTCTTTGAATTCCCTTTCATTAGAACGTTACTTACCCCAGTGTAAAATATTCCGAAAATTCTATTGGTTTTCCATCGAATACTGCGCGTTCCACTGGAACTATAAATATTTCGCTAAGTAGTTCTGATTTTGAAGAGTAAAAACCTCCTTGTTCGTAAAGTCTTTGCAAATATTTGTCAGTAGGATCGCTCAAAGCGCTTTGCATGGCGAAATTTAATATAAATTCACTAATCATCAACGCCTTGTTGTACATTATTTCTTCGTAAAAATATATGCTCATAAGGTCAGCGCCGAAAAATAGGTTCTCTTGTACAATTTGTAGCCATTTTTGCCGTTTTGAATCGGTTTTCGCCTATTTTAAATAAGAAAGTAACATAAATAAAAAATTAATTTTGGAAAAATATGTGCGGAAGATTTTGACTTCAATCTTGGGAATAGTACGACTCACAGCGTATTCCAAACAATCTCTTAGCAAGACTGTTTCCGATCACCGCGCCCTCTTCGGGCTGGAGGCCTAATCCCGTCCAGTTTGTTACAAATCTCTTTAAAATCTCAAAATACTAAATTTTCTCTTCTAAATCTAAGAAATCCCGAAATCTCAACTTTTAAATGAAAAATCACGAAATCTCAACCTTATCATCTAAAATCCAGAAATCTTAACCTAAAATCACAAAATCCCACCTTAAAATCTAGAAATTTCGAAATCTCAGCCTAAAATATCATAGGCTGGAAATTTCGAAATGCCCTTTGAACCTCGGAACTGTATATCGCTAAATGTGGAAATATCCTGAAAAGTTGCAAAATCTACCTCTAAATCCCGAAATCTCATTAAAAAAATCTCGAAATATCATTCAGAATCTTGAAAATCTTGAAATCTAATTCAAAATATTAAAAACTTATTCTAAATCTCATTGAAAATCTTAATTCAAAATTTCGTTGAAAATATCAAAATCTTTAAACCTAGAACAAGATGTCAAAATCTTTCAAATCTCAGTCAAAATCTCAAAATCTTTAATCTTATTCACAATCTTCAAAATCTGAAAATTTCATTCAAAATGTCATTCAAAATCTCAAAATCATAAAATCTTGAACAAGATATCAAGATATTTAAAATCTCAACGTCTGGCACTGGAAAATTAATGATAATTGGAGTGGTTTGTATACCGTATGGGATAATAATGAAGAACAGCAGCAATTTTATTTCAGTTTCAGATAAAATTTCAGTGTCGCTTTTCAAAGGGGTTTTCTTTCCAAAATGGTAAAGTGTGGTTCGCTCCGTTACCACTGTTTCACTTTTGAACACGCTTCTTGTCTAGAAAACTACAGCCTCAGTTATTTATTTTTTTATCGGAAACTTATAAAACTTTCGTTACTGGCCATGGAAACGTCAGGCCCTTTTACGAATGCCATATGCAATTCTAACTAACAGGGATGGAAACAATAGAAAACCTTAAGAGTCATCGTTATTAACTTCTGACACGTGATATTATCATTTAGAAACGACTAGTCATTGCTAAACTGCGTTGCCCGGTGTTTCAAAGAGAGTGGAAACACTAAATAGTCGGCGAACTCGCCCTATTATCTGGGAACAGTAATTCTCAACACTTATAACAGAATGACGTGGAAAGAATTTTGTTAAAACTAATCACGTGGCGCGCTGTTCTCTGTCATCTCGCAAGACCCGAAGTGCGTCGTATTTCTGCTAGCTAGCCAAAGCTACAGAAAATATTGAACTACCTAGTCTTAAATAACTGAAAAATTAGCAATAAGATAAGCTAAAGCAGCGTCTGATTCACGATGACTTCGAACAAGCGAAAACCATACTTTTTGGCACCTCCCTCCAGCCCCGTATTAAACCTAGAATAAAGTTATGTGAATAAAAGCGCGAAAGCGATTCCCATTCGAATTACATTTAACAGGATTTCACTGCAAAAATATGTTCTTCAAGAAACACATCCTAACGCTCCGGATGTCCCAAAAGGTGAACTTTCTTCGTCGTAGAAAGTAAAATTATAACGTCATAAAGTAGACTAAAGAAAGCACTTCAAAGCAGCGAAAAAGCATTAGTGAAAGCTTCCACCTGAACATTTAATAAATTCTAACGTGTGGATTCAGAACTAGACCATAGAACACACGAGGAATGTGAGACGACTGTAAATCGAAGCGGAAATAGCTAGGTTACGTGGAGAAATCGGAACTGTATATTTCTGGAAGATACTGAGTGGTGGGTTTGAAATTTCACCCATGCGCAGAGGGAAAAAATTCGAATTTCACTCACAAGGTTTGGGCTACAAGTCATATTTTTTCTCTGCTGAACGGGCGAACAAGCGAAATGCCTTGTGGAACGTAAAGGCCTATCTAGACTGACACATTTTGCGCGTTCGCATATTCGCTTTCTTTGTTTGCAAGACTGCGCTACTGTCCACATTGGGTTTTCGCTAATTTGCGTCTTCACCTCGCCAAGAAACAAATTTCTTGCGATTAGACTAAGAATTTTGCTCCTTCGCGAGAAAAGCACCAATCACTGACGAGAGGAAGGGTGGGGTGTGGAGGGCGTCGATAAGTTTCGTATATTTGTCACATTTTCACAATGGCGGAAGCAGCTTTAAACTCAGAGACTCAGTAGAGTCAGTGTTAGTACATATGGACAACAAATATGTTGCAGTGATTGCTCAGATTTTATTGGCTGTCAAAATAATAAAAGCGAAGTATTTGCGTGTATCTGAACAGTAGCGCAAATGTCTTTCATGATCTGTTGAGAAGATGTGAATTGACGAAGGCGTGAACACTCCATGCTGTCATCCACCCGTTCCTTTGTTTATTTTATTTCTATTTGTCCCACATGTTTACCAATAATCCAAAATTAAACTATAGTTAAATGAAATAATAGAACTACTTCTTACCCAATTTTTTAGAACATCATGCGTGTAACCTTTCTCCATCACAAGTGGTTCTATCTTCGTTTGACTAATTAAGTCCTCCAAATTGTCGATATAAGCGAAATTTTCTAGATAAAATTCTGATTTCAAAAAACAGCCCAAGTAGCAGAGGAAGAAAGTGAGCGACATGAACCATGTGAATAGAAGAATTTTGACACTTGGATGATCTTCCCAAGTGTTCAGAGCTAAAATGGTAAAATTGGCATTATTCGCAAAACTGATTCAATATCATGACGGTCGTAAACAACTTGTACTACTGCGAGTCACAATGACGTCACGGAACTACTTTTAAATTACCAGCTTAGGCACACTACTACCTTTAAACGTACATTTCTGCTAAATAAAGGCTCATTAGCGCTCTTATATTGGAGGCTATTGAAATTGTCTAAAAAAATATGATTAGGCTGATATTTCTTACTCCACATCTTTGCCAACTTCCTCGTTTTAGGGGTTCGTACCTTCGTGACTAAATATTTTAGACCTCATGTTCTTCGAAACTTTTCACTGAGAACACACCCTTTTATTTATGACATACTTATCAGAAACACCCTGTATAAAGCCTAAACCCTCATTTTTACGCTGCAAAATACAATGAAAGGTAATGCTTAGTTCTGGTTCTTCCATTGATGTTTTATTTGTTCGATATGTTCCGAAAAGTAAACACTCAAGGCCCGATATAAGATGAATTAAAATTAGAGTTTTGTTTTTTTTTTGTCCGTTATTAACGGTTCAGAAGGATCCGAAAGGTTATTACTCATTACAAGTTGGGAAAACCAAAATATTACCTCTCCGTGTCAAGAAGATTATATAAACTTAAGTATCCAATGAAAACGTTATTATGTTTCTGAGTTGGGGTTTCCCATTTTTGTTGTTGTTTTGAAAAATATATCGCAATGCACGGGCCTTGATAGATATAGGAGGCAATGAATGAAATATATCACAATGCACGGGCCTTGATAGATATAGGAGGCAATGAATGAAATATATCACAATGCAGGGCCTTGATAGATATAGGAGGCAATGAAGGAAATATATCGCATGCACGGGCCTTGGTAGATATAGGAGGCAATGATAATCTCTCTCTTTGCACGAGAGGTTTATCTTTAATATTTAAATAAATATAATTATTTTTAATTATTTTAATCTTCAATAATTAACATTAATAATAGTTAAATCGTTTAAAATAAAGTTATACCTATTATCTTCTCAAACTTTGCTAATATTGACGTTTAAAGTGAAGGGTACCCCTCTTGCCCGCTTTTTTCAAATTTGGGGTATATATACGATTCGTTTCCGGTATAATAGTAAGGAAAAAGCGCTATTGCGAAAACCTTTGGTGGCGATCCCACCTTAAGGCTCGTTTTCAATCAAGCAAAAATATACGCTTTTTGCTTACGATTGAAAGTAAAAAAAATCGCGTTTTGCATCTCCGCGCTACAGCGAGAGAGAAAAGCAAAAGCGGGAAGGCTAGGTCGTTTTCAAATCCGCCGGGAAAAGATTTTCAATCGCCCAGTAACGACATCACGTGATAGTGTAGGCGTGGAATTCTCTATCTCGCGGGTGAAAAGTTCAGAACAAAAATGGCGATCACTACGAGAAGACGGCGTATTTTAATTCAAAGGCAATTACTTTTAATTCAATTGTATTATCAATTGACGTTAAATGCAAAGAAAAAATATAAACAGAAGAGATGGTGGGTTCATCCTATTTGGAGAAAACGTAGTAGTGAAGGACACTATAGGACTCTGGTAGTTATATTCTTGTATAATTTTAATCACACTTGGTGAAATCAGTTTAAATAATTTCTTTTTAATTTTAGATGAAAACAATGAGACGAACCGACAACCGGAAATTTTCTAATTTTACTAGAATGGAACCGACTTTATTTGATAAACTTTTGGAATTAGTAAGGCCCTACATTGTTAAGAATCCTCCAGGACGAAAACCAATATCTCCCGGAGAAAGACTGGCTCTAACATTACGGTAAGTTATTATTATTTAATATTAAATATTGTTTAAAATGTTCTTGATTAAAATATATTAATTTAAAGGTTTTTGGCAACTGGAGATTCATTTGATTCCATGGCATACGCCTTTCGCCTCGGTAAAACAACAACACATAACATTGTTAAAGAGACCTGTCAGGTGCTTTGGGATGTACTTCAGCCTTTGTATTTACCGGTAAAGTCATTCTTCATAGCATATTGGCCTATTATATTTCTAAGTCAAAACTTTATCTTTAGCAACCTACTGAAAATAATTGGAGTATGGCTGAAGCAGAATATCGAAACCGATGGAATTTTCCTACATGTTGCGGGGCCGTTGATGGCAAACATGTAATGATACAGCAACCATCAAACAGTGGAACGTTGTATTATAATTACAAAGTAACTAATTATTTTGACAATAAATATACTAAATTTGCACAATTTAATACTTCTGTTTTGACAGGGTTTCAACTCCATTGTTTTGATGGCAGTTGTTGATGCAAAATACCGGTTTTTAGTAGTAGACGTGGGGGGATATGGCTCGCATTCTGATGGAGGAATTTTCAAGTCCTCTTCATTTGGTCAAGCAGTCGAAAATAACCAAGCCAGATTTCCACCGGCTGTTTTATTGCCAAACACCAACATTGCTTCTCCTCATGTCCTTGTTGGAGATGACGCCTTCCAGCTATTGCCCAATTTTATGAAGCCGTATTCTAGAGATGGTCGACTTACAAATTCTCAAATCATTTTTAATTATCGGTTAAGCAGAGCAAGGTAGACCTTTAATTTGCAAAATTTTATTGCCTTGGTTCAAATAATTGTAACCTTTTTGCTTTTTGAACTAAAATATTTTAGGAGATGTAGCGAAAATGCGTTTGGCATTTTGGCCACACGTTGGAGGGTGTTTCGACGACCTCTTATTTTGAAGCCATCTAATGTCGACAAAGTTATTAAAGCTTGTGTAGTGCTACATAACTTTTTGATGAAAGAGGAAGAGAAGACGAAGCAAAAACGTTATTGCCCAAATGACTTTGCTGATTATGTTGATAAAAACAATGGAAATATTATAAAAGGAAAATGGCATGATAAATTGAGAAATGATCCTGCTAAAGGATTTGAAAAACTGAAACCTACATCGGCTAGAAATTATAGCAGAGAAGTGGCGATAATTAGGGATAACTATGCCAAATATTTCGTAAAAGAAGGCAATGTTGAATGGCAATGGGACTTGAAAGGTGTGAAGAGACCAGACAATTAATCGAACTGAGATCAAATTTATTTGTACAAGTTACATTTATTTTATGTTTATGCATATTCTAAATAAAAATTCATGGAACTCAATCACGGTCTTCAATAAATTTCAAAATGGTGTCAATGACTTCTCTTTCACAGCGACGCCGTTTTTTGGTATCAACATCTCTCAGAAGACTAGCAGCATAGTCTGCAAAAGCAGTGGCTGAATCATCAGGTTTAGAAATTTCTCTGCAAATATGTTATTAAATCAATAAATTTTTGGTTGAAATGGAGGATGAAATTATGCTTTAAATACTTGTTACAATGTGCCAGAGCTTCAAGCACAGAAGAGGGTGGAATAGAAGGGTTAGATTCCCTCTTGTTCTTCTTGTACATTTTTTCGTGGTTAATTTTCCTTTTGGCGATAGAAACTTTCTCCCTTGAGCTCTTCGAGTCTGACGATGTTATTTCTTCGCTTGTTTTTGATGGACCAGGGGATGGGTTATCAAAGTCAGTTACTAAATCATTTCGTTCCTCGCTTATTGCTTCTTCTTCATGGTCGGATATTTCCTCGTTAACGGTATACTCTTTCCCCATGAAATTGCAAGTAAAAGATCCATTTGTTTCAGGATCCGCTTCCGATTTGTCCTGGGAATCAGTTGTTGCCACATCTGAGAAATTTGATGTGGTTCTATTTCATAATATAGATAGATATTCTCAGATATTATGCCAAAAGTTTTATAATAAAGAATTCATTGAACTCTATCACTTAGTTCAATAAATACAAGTGAAATTTGCCATTAAGTTCTGATAAAGGCATTCCTATTTCGGAGACCCTTATTTAACTAACGTATGGCTATTGATAGGCTAGGGTCACTAGAAAATAGGAATGTGGCCCAGAAATTCAAACCACTTACTCTCTTCTTTTCAGTATGTCTTTCAAAAATAACAATGACTTAAAAAATGGCCAATTTACACTATCGAATACAGATTCGTCAGTTTCTTGGCCACTTTTGGAAACGGTGACTGTGTGGTAGTGTGTTCGAAACTGGTCAAATAAAGTTTTCCACCTTTTCTTGCACACATCCTCTAATATAAATGTTATAAATTATTATATGTAGAAACTTAAAATGACTGTATAGTGGATACTCACTTTTTAAATTCATTTCTTTGGCTATTTCTGTCCAAGATTTTTCATTCAGATCTCTATCTCTGTACGAAGCTAAGCCTCGGTTCCATAAATTTTCATGATTTCTGACTAATGAAATTATTTTATCCTTTTCATCCGCTGCTGCTTTTTTCGTTGCTTCCCTTTCAGACCTTAACATTTCCTGTAGTTCTTTTTTCGATGGCATTTTAATTAGTAAACTTTTGGTACTATCATAAAATAAAATACTTTCCGCCGTGATTCTGCGGAAATGTAAAATAACAATGGCCGGTCCTAGGAGCTAGGAGCAGAGAGAGAAACGCCACTAGTGGTCAATTTCTATTGGACGCCTTGAAATGACGTCAGACGGCATCATCGCTTCTAGCGCAAAGCTCACGCAAATATCTACCCGGGATAGATATCTGCTTGAACGAAGATTCAAGCAGAAGCGCGCGTATGCAAGCTTAAAGCTTGAGCTCAAGCGGGATTGAAAACGGCATAAGTTTTTGCTTTTGCGTTTTGCTTTGATTTTTCAAGCTCAAGCTCGCTTTTTTTGTTCAAAAAAGCTTGATTGAAAACGAGCCTTTAGGGAGGCTAGACGTTTCTCGTAACCCTAGCTGATCGCCGCGTATATCCTAAAACCAAACGATGATAATGGAGTAGAAGCCAATGATACAGATTGGTGTCTATGTGGAATAGACGGAAGACCAGTGGATGGTGGTGTTAGAAGCCAGTGTAAGTGCAGACTGGTGTCAATGTGGGATTGACAAAGAACAGAAAATGGTGGTGATTAGAAGCCAGTAAGAACAGACTGGTGTCCGTGTGGGATGGACAAAGATCAGAAGATGGTGGTGTGAGAACTCAAGTAGAGGAGCCATTTCCGTGACTGTGAAAGCAGTTCGGAAATGGCGAACACGTTTGCTCCGATACGCAAACTGCGAACGCGGTCACGTGGGTGTAACAACGGACAGACACACAGACAGACAGACAGACACACAGACAGACACACACACAGACACGGCCGTTACAGAACCTCTCCTGGACTACGTCACACGGAGAGGTAAAAATAGACAAGTTTTGAGTTTTTAATAGAAGAAAGTGTCATGATGGCAACTAGCTCAGCTAAAGATCGTAATTGTTTTATAGCTTCAGAGATTCCATTCTTTTTGAGCAAATTCTCTTTCAATTTGGCTAGAGATAAGTCAGCTTTGATATTGTCTAACATTAACAGTCATGCAGGCAAACTGAGAATCCAGGTGTGATTGTAGCTTTGAACATAGAGGGTATACAGTAGTGGAGTAGACTCTTGGGCTTTTACCAATACATAAAAAATGCAAAAATGTATACTTTTTATTTCCTGTATTTTCTATTTGGCTTATTGTCTTCTGTACGAGACATATCCTTATTGGTGGAAAAATTCCGCCTGCTTCGCTTTAATTTTAACTTCTGCAATTGCTTATCAATGAAGAGCAATAATTCCATAGGTAAATAAGTTTTTAGGTAGTCCTCTCGGCTCGGAGAGGTAAAATTTTGGTTTTCCCAACTTATAAGATTTCTCTCTCAAAACTTTGTATTGCACTAGACCAAATTGTTTTGAGAACTGAAGAATCATTTATTAAACGGCAAGTTTAAAAGTAAAGATCCCTAGTAATATGAAGTTATATTGTTTTTATTTATAAAACGCAAGCCCTATGGAAGGTAATATATTTTCTGCCAAATGTCTTTAATTGATAAATATTACTATAATATACTTTGGCGTTGCTAAATGTTCGGTCCCGTCTAGTACATAAGCTTTCTCTGGTTGTGAATTTTTATAGCCTTTTTAAAGACGGGAGTCACACGGTACTCACACCCACATGTACTTACGTTCGAAGAAGATGAGTGAAAACAGGTCAAACACATTCCACAAAAAAGATTTCACGAAAGTAACTGCGTTACTGACATGATTCGTTTTCCGAAAGTAATCCACGTAAGACATAAGTAGAGATATTGTGACAAGGCTTAACAGCAGGCAAATAATGGTCTGAAATGTTTGAAAGATTTAATGTGGAAACAATAAACTAGTGTTAAGGTTGTTTTCACTTGGATATCTGTATTCAAGAAGTCCATAGATGATGTTAATATCTTCTCCGGTGGTGAAGATGTAATATATATATTGGCAGAAGCGAAAAGGCCTTTGAACGTCCATCTACTACTGTTGTATAATATATTGAAGTTATACGGTATTCCAACGTACTGCATATTCTTTGAAAATAAATAGATGCTTATTTTTAACTGTGACGATACGATGTATGTCCAAACGAGGAACTCTGCTTTGTTCTTTTAATCACCTCTAGTAACTCAGGTTGGGATTCCAGATGGTTAAAGTCAAAATAGGTGAAGTTATTCCATACAAGCCTTTTAGTAGTAAAAAATTTGTTAGACGATACATCAGGATTAAAGGGGATTATAAATGGTTTAGATAATGGTAGACCTAAATAGCTTAGGTATATAATATTTCCCAAGCATGAAAGTACTTTAACTAGCTTTCCGACCGTATATAATTTCATTAACATTTTAATTTTTAAACCAACACGGTTTTGTTTAAACACTCCTTCGGTGTATAACATTAAATTCTTCATTTTATATTGGACTAGCTAAGCTAGCTGGAGTAGCCCGGGTGTTTCAAGGGTATTGAACCTGCTAACTGTCTTTGTAGACAGGAAGTAGTAGAATTTTGAATATAATAGAATGATTTAATTCCTAACGGTGTATATTGAAAATAATGTAAGAAAAAGGCAGCGGAACCTTTTTAACAACTTTCTTGTATTGCTGAAATCTGAACCGTGAACATTGGAAACAAAGCAGATGCCTGTACGTCTGACCGTTTTTGACTAGTTTACTCTGCTACTAAATATTATTTTTTTCGTACACGGTTCAGAATTCTATAATAGAGAAATATACTAGAAATGGCTCGGAAATTATTAGGGTGAAGTGGGAACTTATACTAGGAAATTTGCTATTTTCACCACGGACTCAAACGGTTCAGAGTGAGCCGAAAGTTAAGTATGGTCAGTAGCCCTATCTTGGAACATTTTCACAAGCTCTTTGGAAAGTCAGATTTTTCAGTACCAAATAAGTTACTGAAGTGAACAAGCAGACCTACACATTAAGTTTGAACTATTGCCGAACTTTTTCACCCATTTTCAGATTGCTAAGACGCATACTTTTCCAGCAAAATAGGTTTTAGAAAAGGTCGATTTCCGCCCTAACTTGGAACGGTCCGTCCTAAATTGGAACGCCCCCGTCCTAAATTGGAACGCCCCATCCTAATTTGGAACACCCTAATTTAAATACGAAAATATCTGAGTTTTTGTAACAAATATTAAGCAAATATAATTTGTTATCGATGCTACGAACATCTAGCGACGAACGCTTACCCTTTTATAACTGTACATATATTTTAAAGGGCACTGAGTGTCATCTGCTTAAAGCTCCAAGAATTGGCGCGCTGTCAGTTCATTACGGTTAAAGATTGTAAATTAAACGCGCTCTAACGCTTATGTACGGTATTTCAAACGAAATAATTACTAAGTTAAATCAAAGTAACCTACACTGCTATGTTTTTGTGGCGAAAAAGTTGTCGAATCTACATTTTACATCAAGTGAGTCATGATACGGTGTTTGAAACCCAATATCACTCAGCCAAACATGCTAAATCAGCTAAAATTGGCATCACGTTTATGACTACCCTTACAAAAATCTTCTTAAGAATTCTTAAGAAAATTCCTTGGGAAATTTCTTTGGAAATCCTTAAGGCGTTCTTTAGGAAATTGGGGAATATTGGCCTCTTTTTCTTTGGAAATTACTTTGGAAATATCTTTGGAATTTTATTGGGAAATATCTTTGGAATTTTCTTGGGAAATATCTTTGGAATTTTCTTGGGAAATATTTTTGGAATTTTCTTGGGAAATATTTTTGGAATTTTCTTGGGAAATATATTTGGAATTTTCTTAGGAAATATCTTTGGAATTTTCTTGGGAAATATCTTTGGAATTTTCTTGGGAAATATCTTTGGAATTTACTTGTGAAATATCTTTGGAATTTACTTGGGAAATGTCTATGGAATTTTCTTGAGAAATATATAGAGAACTGGGTTAATTAATTTACATGTTCTTACATGCAGATCCATATCTCAATACAGGAAGTGTAGTTCTTATATGCTGAACTTCACCCCTTATAGCGGGGGAAGTTCTCGCATGCAGTGTGAAATTGCTTATAAAGTCAGACATTTAATCGACTTAAAAACATCCGTAAACGGCAGAAAGTTTTAACCTTGTGCAATTGTATGGGGTACTAAGTGGATTTTGGAGGCTTTAACGGCCAAGCAGTAGATACAGACGTTGTTGTTAAATTTAATAATAATGTATATTCACTGAGAGTTTTTCGAGTATCAGAAACGCGTTTAAACTAAGTTTGTCTACAATGTTTTTTAAAAAATATTTATTTTGGACTCTAATTACGCTCGAAATAAAGATAAAACATGCCATAAGAGAATTAAAGGGATACTATTGGCAAAAATTAAGTAGTTTTATTCTGATTCCTTATGTTAAAATATGCCGCCTTGAATTTTTTCTGATTTTTTGAAGCGCTATTTATAGTATTAAACAGTAATTGAAGTTTTGTATCCAAAACATGCATTTGAATTTTGGTTAAGCGACCTACCGGCCAATGAGCGCCCGCGATTTATAAGAGGCAATCCCCAAAGGTTTTCTCGCGCGAGTCTCATTTGCGTCGTCTGCATTAGGTTCAGAAATATCTATTCTACTTTTTAGTACTCGAAAGAAAGACGCCGGTTCGATCGTCTAACGATAAGCGGTTTAGGAACTTTAGTAATTAGCAAGTTTATGCTATTACGTCTCACTTAAACTCAAATTACTCTCGTAATTTTATTATGTTAAAATGTGGCGGGTCGTATTTTTGTATATCTTGAGTGTCTAGTTATTAGCCTTTGGAATGGGAAGATCTGTGTTCTTAGATTATTGTTTCTATTATTTTTTGTGATTTTCGAGATAGAAAAAAATTAAAAACCCATCTTTTACACCTCAGCAGAGTCAAGTTGCAACACAATTACTATCCTCCTCAAACTTCAGCAGACGACGGGCCCCGCGGAGTCACTGGTAACGAGCCCTCTCTAAAAAATACTTATTTCCCGCCCTTGGGAACTCAGCTTTTACTGTTTGAAGTAGACAACATACGACTTAATATTCTCTAAACTTCACGGGATTGGCTGATTTGGCGCTACCCTTACAAAAATCTTCTTAAGAGTTCTAAAGGAATTTCTTTGGAACCCTACGGAGCCCTTGGGATCATTTTCTAAAGAAACTATTTCCAAAGACTTCCTTGGAATTTCCTCAAGAATTCTTGAGATAAATTTCCAAAGAATGTCTTGGGATTATTTTCTAAAGAAATTCTTTAGGTATTCTAGAGATAAATTTCCAAAGAATGTCTTGGGACTATTTTCTAAAGAAATTCTTTAGGAATTCTAAAGGTAAATTTCCTAAGAAGGTCTAGGGATTATTTTCTAAAGAAATTCTTTAGGAATTCTAGACATGAATTTCCAAAGAATGTCTTGGGACTATTTTCTAAAGAAATTCTTTAGGAATTCTAAGGATAAATTTCCTAAGAAGGTCTAGGGACTATTTTCTAAAGAAATTCTTTAGGAATTCTAGGGATAAATTTCCAAAGTAGGTCTAGGGGTTGTTTTCCAAAGAAGTTCTTTAGAAATTCTTGAGATAAATTTCCAAAGAATGTCTAGGGAATATTTTCCAACGAAATTCTTTAGAATTCTTGAGATCAATTTCCAAAGAAGGTTTAAGGTTTATTTTCCAAAGTAAGGAATTCTTGAGATAAATTTCCAAAGACAGTCCATGGTTTATTTCCAAAAGAAATTCGTTAGGAATTATTGAGATTAATGTCCAATGAAGCTCTAGGGTTGGTTTTCCAAAGAAGATCTAGGGTTTATCTTCCAACGAAATTCGATTGGAATTCAAGAGATTAATTTCCAAAGAAGGTTTATTTTCCAACGAAATTAGTTAAGAATTTTAGAGACGAATTTCGAAGGGCCAGATATATTGCAATTATGCTTTACATATAATTATCTCAAAATATTTTTACCCAAATTGTTTAGCTAAAGTTTTCCTAGATAGACATTAACTTGATGGTTAAAAAAATTTAAAACGTTTCACGAAGGCTTGTCCCGTAGCTAAGGCTCAGCAAGCGCTGAAATGGAATGTTATATTTACCTATTTTATTTCATTTTTTTTGCCTTCAATAATCCGTGAGCTGTTTATGTAAAGGATAAAATAGATTAAAAGTAAAATAAGAGTAATTAAAATCGTTATGTTTAGATTTACAGGGAATCTAAGCTGTCAGTCGGTGTTTTTGCTTAATTCTCTTATGGCATGTTTAATCTTTATTTCGAGCGTAATTAGAGTCCAAAATAAATATTTTTTAAAAAACATTGTAGAGGAAATTAGGTTAAACGCGTTTCTGATACTCGAAAAACTCTCAGTGAATATACATTATTAAATCTAACAACGACGTCTGTATCTACTGCTTGGCCGTTAAAGCCTCTAAAACCCACTTAGTACCCCATACAATTGCACATGGTATAAAACTTTCTGCCGTTTACGGATGTTTTTAAGTCGATTAAATGTCTGACTTTTGAAGCAATTTCACACTGCATGCGAGAACTTCCCTCTCTATAAGGGGTGTAGTTCAGCATAAAAGAACTACATTTCCTGTATTGGGATATGGTCCTGCATGTAAGAACTATCCTCGTTTCAAGTGGCTAAATTAATTTACCTACTTCTCTTTATATTTCCCACGAAAATTCCAAAGATATTTCCCACGAAAATTCCAAAGATATTTCCCAAGTAAATTCCAAAGATATTTCCCAAGAAAATTCCAAAGATATTTCCCAAGAAAATTCCAAAGATATTTCCCAAGAACATTCCAAAGATATTTCCCAAGAACATTCCAAAGATATTTTCTAAGAAAATTCCAAAGATATTTCCCAAGAAAATTCCGAACATATTTCCCAAGAACATTCCAAAGATATTTCCAAAGCAATTTCCAAAGAAAAAGAGGCCAATATTCCCCAATTTCCTAAAGAACGCCTTAAGGATTTCCAAAGAAATTTCCCAAGGAATTTTCTTAAGAGTTCTTAAGAAGATTTTTGTAAGGGTATCCCTAAATATGTTTTTATTGGCCGGTAGGTAAGTGCGCTAAAATCGAGACCCATTGCTAAGCCTAACAAATTTTAAAAAATTGAATTTTCATTGAAAAAATTGTTTGAAAAATCAGAAAAAATTTGAGAGTTCATATTTAATTGTAAAGAACCAGGAAAAAATAAAATACGGCACTAAGATTTTCAGCTGAGAGTCTCCCTTTAAGCAAAAATTCCGACTGACAGCTTAGATTCCCTGTAAATCTAAACATTACGATTTTAATTACTCTTATTTTACTTTTAATCTATTTTCTCCTTTACATAAACACCTCACGGATTATTAAAAGCAAAAAAAAAAAAAAAATAAAAAAAAAAATAAATAGGTAAATATAACATTCCATTTCAGCGCTTGCTGAGCCTTAATTTTTTTAACCATCAAGTTAATGTCTATCAAGGAAAACTTTAGCTAACAATTTGGGTAAAATATTTAGAGATAATTATATGTAAAGCATAATTGCAATATATCTGGCCCTTCATCTCTAAAATTCTTAACTAATTTAGTTGGAAAATAAACCTTCTTTGGAAATTTATCTCTTGAATTCCAAACGAATTTCGTTGGAAAATAAACCCTAGATCTTCTTTGGCAATTTATCTCGATAGAATTCGTATCGAATTTCTTTGGAAAATAAACCCTAGAGCTTCATTGGACATTTATCTCAATAATTCCTACGAATTTCTTTGGGAAATAAACCCTAGACTTTCTTTGGAAATTTATCTCAAGTATTCCTAAAGAATTTCGTTGGAAAATATTCCCTAGACGTTCTTTGGAAATTTATCTCAAGAATTTCTAAAGAATTTCTTTGGAAAACAACCCCTTGACCTACTTTGGAAATTTATCTCTAGAATTCCTGAATAATTTCTTTAGAAAATAATCCCAAGACATTCTTTGGAAATTTATGTCTAGAATTCCTAAAGAATTTCTTTAGAAAATAATCCCAAGACGTTCTTTGGAAATTTATCTCTAGAATTCCTAAAGAATTTCTTTAGAAAATAATCCCTAGACATTCTTAGGAAATGTTTCTCTAGAATTCCTAAATAATTTCTTTAGAAAATAATCCCAAGACGTTCTTTGGAAATTTATCTCTAGAATTCCTAAAGAATTTCTTTAGAAAATAATCCCTAGACATTCTTAGGAAATGTTTCTCTAGAATTCCTAAAGAATTTCTTTAGAAAATAATCCCAAGACATTCTTTGGAAATTTATCTCAAGAATTCTTTAGGAAATTCCAAAGAAGTCTTTGGAAATAGTTTCTTTAGAAAATGATCCCAAGGGCTCCGTAGGGTTCCAAAGAAATTCCTTTAGAACTCTTAAGAAGATTTTTGTAAGGGTAATTCTGGATACTGGGCTAATAATTCCCGTATCTTTTCCGCATTTTAATCTACGCTTACGGGACCAACATTATTGGACAGGCAATGAATCGACGCATCTTCTAAGGTCTTTTTGTTGTCCTTTAGTGAGTAAAACATTAGTTATAGATGTAAAAATATAGAGTAAATTTCCGTGTTTCGGGGTGTTCCATTTTAGGCAAATGAAGACCTATTTTCTATTCGAGTTTTCTCAATAATTTTTAGGCCTAACCTGGCGTTTAGAGTGTTTAATGTGAAGAGAAACGTCCGACGTTTTCAATGGAATTGTTTTCGTAAGCCTATGTTTTTCCCTTTGGCCGTGAAAGCTTATTTCCCGAGACCCATGGGAGAACTTTCCCTTCATTTTGGAAAAAAATAATTATGCAAAATATGAGGTTGTCAAATTATGCTTGTATTTTCTCTGGATTTTATGATAGAGTCTTAAAGCCGTGTTTTATGGATAGAGGGAATTTTAATCTTCAAAATGAGCCCTTAAAATATTCATTTGAAGCTCTCAAACTTAAGTTATGACGATTTTAAGAAAAGCGTTCCAAATTAGAACTGTTCCAAATTAGGGCAGCTGACCCTAGTAGCTATAGAGTTGTCATTCTTTTTATGATGCGCATTGACTATCAGTGCGTCTAAGCACAAATCAGCTTTGGTGTTATGTAACGTTAACACTAATGTTGGCAAACTAAGGATATCGTTGAGGTGAAACGAGACAATAGTGTTTATACTGCAAACCAGTTGTGAATGTAGTTACGAGAATATAGGGTTAACAGTTGAGGCGTAGACAATTGGGCCTTTTCAAACACATAAAGTTATATCTCTCTCCTAAAGTTATACACTTCATTTCCTCTTGTTTTTCCAAATGTTTATATTCCATGTGTCCAAGATATATCTTTATTGGGTGTAAAATGTGTTCTGCTCTACTGTATATTCGCTATGCTTGGAATACTGCTTTAATAATTCGTAAATTTTACTTCAAAAAAAGAGAAATAATTCTACATCAAGGTTAATAAGTTTGTGGTAGTAGTTCTCCTCTGGACTCGGAGAGGTAATATTTTGGTTTTTCCAACTTGTTAAAAGCTCGCCTCGGTTCGAGTAAAAAAAAAACGGTGGCTTGGCTCGACTCGAGCCGAGCTGGGTCTTGCTACTACGACTCGAAATGCTATCCCATGTTTAGGAATGTAGTGGTTTAGTAAAACCCGCTCGGTAAAAAGTGAAGAAATCGTTATATGCTCACAGATAGAGGCGAGTGAAAGAAAGTTTTCCAATGCTTTATGTCATGGAAACGGAACGCTAATAGTGGAGAGAAGAAGGACTAAAAGGAAAGCACTATTTCAGTGACTAAGCTCGCGAACCGGCTCGCGAGTCGTAGTGGCTCGATGACTATCAGCTCGGCTCGGCTCGGCTCGGCGCGACCTTAAAAAAGCTCGCTCGTTAATTAATCGAGCCGCCAAATTGTCGGCTCGGCTCTAACTCGGCTCGCTCGTCACGAGCCCGAGCTGGATCGAGCTCGTGAACAGTCCTACAACGGAGGTGTATTGTAGAAGGAATAGAGACTCGTAGCTTCCCCTCTACTAGAAAAAGCTAGACCTTAATTGTCCATAAAAAGGGGTATGAATTTTGACCCTCCTTCCTAATCTAGACGAGCCCATGTAAGAAAGATGGCCGCGAGCCAGGGCGTTGAGTTACATTATATTAAGCCTCGGTCTTTTGTGTATTGAGTCCGAGTGACGGGAATTTCTCGAGAGTTTGCAAATTTTATTTAAATTTATACCTTTACTATTATTTCTATTTATATTTGTTCTATAAATTATGCGCGGAACACTAGTACGCTTATGCCTAGGCCCTAGAGACCTAGTCTCTACTCCTACAATGCACATCCGTGTTTTCTCTGAAAGCCTTGTTTCGAAGCTTTCAAAGATTGGTGAAGATTGTTCTAGAGGAATTAAGGTAGGACTGTTCACGAGCTCGAGCCAGCTCGGGCTCGTGACGAGCGACCCGAGCTGACACTTTGGCGGCTCGATTAATTAACGAGCAGTCTTTTAAAGGTCAAGCCGAGCCGATAGGTATCGAGCCACTACGACTAGCGAGCCCGCTCGCGAGCTTAGTCACTGAAATAGTACTTTCCTTTTAGTCTTTCTTCTCTCCACAAATAGCGTTCCGTTGTATTATTAAATGAAATAAAGCGTGAGAAAATTGGCTTTTTCTCGCGTCTAGCCTTGAGCATATAACGATTTCTTCACATTTTACCGAGCGGGTTTTACTGAACCACTACATTCCTAAACATGGGATAGCATTTTTAGTCGTTCTCAAGTCTTACGTTGGTATAGCAGAAACTTTTGTTAAACATAAATGTTAACCGAGCCAGCTCGGCTCGGCTTCATCATTTTCGAGCCGAGCCGAGCTAGAGCCAAGCCGCCTTTTTTTCCACTCGAGCCCTTAAGGAAAGATTGTTCAAGACGGATTAAGGAGAGATTGTTCTAGAGGGATTAAGGAAAGATTGTTCTAGAGACGTTAAGGAAAAATTTTTCTAGAGGGGTTAAGGAAAAATTATTCTAGAAGGGTTAAGGAAAGAGTTCTAGAGGCGTTAAGGAAAGAGTTCTAGAGGCGTTAAGGAGAGATTGTTCTAGAGGGGTTAAGGAAACATGGTCGTATAAGGGTTAAGGAAAGATGGTGGTATAAGAGTTATACAGAGATGGTGGTATAGGGTTTAAGCAAAGACAGAACTAACGGAGTTAAGCATATAAATTGGTTTCATTTAAAGTAGATCATGCACGCACATAGATGGTTTTTTACAATAATACACTCAATAGCTAGAGGCAATCAAACAATTAGGCTGTAATTTGCGTAGTGTCATCTGGTTTTCTACCGTTATAAAATAACCAGTGGAACTGCAAAATTACTTGGCGTTTGCACGGTAAGTTTTTCTTTCGAGCTTAAACAAATCAAGAACCATAACTTCAGAACACTACAAGGCCCATGCACGCTCGCTTCGAAGGGGGGGTCCCTCACCCATATATATTTGACTTTTGTGGTTGATAGATGGCGCTTCTTAGTCTCTTTAATACACTTAATAATTAGGCTCAATTCGCGTGAAATCCCGCCGCGCGCTCCTTCGCTCGAGGCTCGAAACTTAGAGCAGGCAGCTGGTCACGTGAGCTTTACGTAATTTTTTTAGACTTAAACGCGCCTCTAGCCGAGAATCGTGGCGATTTAAAAGGTCCGGAAAAAAATTCAAAAATTGGCGCCCGCACGGGCCTTGTATATCTCGTTGGTAGTGTTCAGAAAAATCAAAGAAAAGACTTATTTTTTTACATGCAATGAACTTGAAAACTCTATGGGGAAGAATTAAATCAACTTCGGTAAAATCGAGAAGTAAACTGTGGTGATTTTTGGATTTTACAAATATAAATGGTTCGGTACGTTACGTAATATTGTGAATCCTGTAGCAGTAGTCAATGTAGGTATTAATGATTTGGTATGACTGTGGAAACATTAAAGTTTCCTGTAAAAAAATGAAAAAATGTGACAATTGGAAAATTATACTTATCGTTTTGCTCAACACAAGGACCAGAGCAAGAAAGGACAACGGTCGTTTTTCGTGATAATGTCTGGGTGGTACCAAGAATTTATTTACTATAAGAATGCCTAAAAAGGCGTCCGGTGCGCGCGTGATAGTCGACAATCCCCCCTCATGGGTGGGGGAGGCTGGAAACGGAGGCGGGGCTTAATATTTTCTCTTACTCTCTGTTTTCCACCATCTATCTCTTTTACCTTTTCGTTAAGCCTTGGTTTGGTTTTTGGAACTCGCGAAATCATAAGCATAGTACACTTGATTCGATTTAGAAACAATCATAGAACTAACGATTTTCACGTACAGACACGTATTCAAAATCCATTAAGTTAGGTTCAAAACCTTTAACTAACTTGTTAATGGCAATTAAAAACCATTCGCGTACCCCGCTGGCAGCCTCCATTTTTTGTTTACTTTTCTCGAGTTTTTTTTTCTCTATTCGGAATACGTCAATCGCGTGTGTATGACCTATCCCCACGGGATCCAATAGGAAAGCGCAGAGCAATGACGGACATGAAAGGGGTGGGGCTTATTTGTCCGCTAACACCGGCGTAAGAGTAGAAGCGTAAAATCTCGCTATTTAGGCATTCTTATAGTAAATAAATTCTTGGTGGTACATTTAAGAGAAGGGCAAATACGATAGCAACTGGCTTGACAGACCCAATAACGATAAAAGGAAGGGCAAATACGAAGGAAATAGGAATTTAAGAGGTGGCGCAAATACGAACACGACTGGGTTGGCAGACCCATTAACGATAAACGGAGGTTCAAATACAAAGGGGAGAAGGATTGCTGACACCTTTAAGAGAATGGGTAAATACGAACGAGACTCATTTGACCGAGACATAAACGATAAATGGAAAGGCAAATACGAAGTGAAATAGTCTGGCTGGTAAATTTAAAAGAAGGGTCAAATACGAACATCAAATAGAACCACCCGTTGCGAGTTTCTGCATATGAAACGTTATGGGTATGATCAGGAATGTATTGAGGAGGGTTGGAATGGCTAAGGGGGCTCCCGGTGTTCCCTTGATGGTGGAAACATATGGCGAGGCCTTATTTATTTATTTATTTTTTGAAAAGTTTAGCTCCTCCCTCATCGTCGGCTTAGCCATCTCCTGAAGACGGTAAATGTCTATAGTCGTTTCAAACTAGGGACCGAGCGGATAGAGGGTGGAGTTAGCAGAAGAAATTTCACTTTTACGGCAGCCAATGAAAATATTTAAGCGGGAAATAATCGTATTTCGTCAGTCTATGACGTCGCTAACATAAAATAAGCCACGCCAGATGTTTTCAAGAGCATTTCACGCCTATTATGATTTGACCTTAGCCATTCCAGCTCCCCTCCATTTATTCCTGGTATGATTGTCAATTTTAAATACTACTATCTATACCTGTATATTTGTTTGACCTATGTTTTCATCAAAATCATAGGGGAAGAAGGGTTACAATTACATAAAATGACACACTTATAATTAAAGTCGCTTAATTCTAATTAAAACGATTTTCTTATTGTTACCACCACAGTTCCATTAGGTTCTACTGACGTATTTATCAGCGAATTTGTTAACCAAATTAAACAAAACAATATCATGTAAAATGCACGTCTTAGGACAAGAAAACCAATTTTACCTCCACAACTGCTATGTTTAGAAATAGTCCTTGCGTAAACCTGTCAAAGGAATTAAATTTGGAATCAATTACAATTACGTACAAAATATCATTTTTAAGGCGAAATTTTGCGTCAATGAAGGTTGCACCCATTTGGCATATTTCACTTGGCGGTTAAATGTTTTTTTTTTTATTTGGAGTGATTGTCGTCGATTCCTACCACGTGAATTAACCTCTACTTCTTTCTTCACTGAATACCTTTCGATGAATAAAGTTTCATTTACAAACTCAATGCACTGTAATTTTTTGGAACCAAAACTATTTATGTTAATAAAAAATATCTTAGTGGACAAAGACTACAAAAAGTAAACCGTAAGACAAGAAAATAGAATTACTGAAGTCCAGATATTAAAATTTTCCAGTTTAAAGACTTGTTTATAAAAATACTTATGTTCGTTTTTTTCACCGAAATTACATTTGCATTATTTTTGAAAGACAGATTATTCACTCTGTATCCTTTTCGGTATTAACAGTGTTCGCATGTAAAGTACTAAAAACAAGACGGCCCAAGGGCTCGTAATAGTAGCCACATCGTACGAGTGAAAAGCCCCTCTATACCCTACCCTAATGAGTGGATAACCCCTCTATACCCTACCCTAATGAGTGGATAACCCCTCTATACCCTACCATAATGAGTGGATAACCCCTCTATACCCTACCATAATGAGTGGATAACCCCTCTATACCCTACCCTAATGAGTGGATAACCCCTCTATACCCTACCCTAATGAGTGGATAACCCCTCTATACCCTACCCTAATGAGTGGATAACCCCTCTATACCCTACCCTAATGAGTGGATAACCCCTCTATACCCTACCCTAATGAGTGGATAACCCCTCTATACCCTACCCTAATGAGTGGATAACCCCCTCTATACCCTACCCTAATGAGTGGATAACCCCTCTATACCCTACCCTAATGAGTGGATAACCCCTCTATACCCTACCCTAATGAGTGGATAACCCCTCTATACCCTACCCTAATGAGTGGATAACCCCTCTATACCTTACCCTAATGAGTGAATTTTCAATGCTTAAATTATTTACCGTGCATAAAATCAGAGTTAATAGCCCCTCGATGTCCTACTCTAAACAGTGATAAAATTATAACCGTATAAATTTCCTTATGCTGTAATTCTAATATTCCGGCGAATCGAGGAACAGAGAGTTTTAGTGATAATCCCCTCGATGAGTTTACAACATAGGCTTATGCCGATGCACACTTATCGCATCTTAAAAATTTCTAACAAAGACTTATGCCCAGAAACCTTTGAAAGAGAAAGTTTAATTATAGTGATTACCCATTTTAGTGATTATGCCCTCGAATTACCTTTAGCAATGCTAAAATGATCAAACACATAACGCTCATTTAACACTATGTTAGCTCTATCTATACCCACATTTGAATTAACTGCCAAAACGTTCCAGTCAAACATAACATAGATGGCGATAGCTACCGAACGAGAACGAAACACATGAGGAGCGCGATAGGAAACGGGGAAAATCGTTATCTATTTATTTAGCACATAAATAAAAAGAAAATAAATATAAAAACCCCAAACATACAAATTCATAAGTATCCGACCCCACAGATTTAGAGGTACCCCACCCCACATCACCCCGACATTTTAGAGATAAAAATAAATGATAAAAAACTCGGAGTTTTTATGTAGTCTCTATGGCTCAGTGGTAGAATGTCTGTCTACTGCGTGAGCGATCCGGGTTCGATTCCCGGCTGCGATCCGAAAAATTTTTTAATTAAAATTAAATCTCTAACCGAGCCCAGTTACCCTTATGGGTGGGTTGTGGCAGGGAGTAAGGAACGTTAGAGGGAGTTTTGATCTAATGCTAAAGAAACCGTCATACAGTGGCAAATGGTAAAGAAAGTGGGGGGTAGGAATTTTTATCTCCGTTCCTCAATTTTTGCTAACGCGCAGGCGCGAGTGACGTCGTTTACTACCGCCAGCAGAGAGAATTTAAAAATTCTCTCTGCAGGCAGCGCCAGCTTCCGCTTCCATCGACTGCTGCCCCACTCACTCTGTTCGACTCGCCGTCGAGATAACCGGGAAGCCCGGAAGGCGAATTTGCGGTATCGTTCGGTAGGCGTTATAAAATATTCAACGTTTTAAAGCTCAAGTTTCGAAATTTTTTGAGACATTTACCAAGTCTTCAACTAAATATTATAACATTTTCTTTAAATTTCAACAGAAAAATAGCTCTGCGAATAAAATTAGACACGAAAAGTCGAAAACTACCCTAAGCCTTGGCTAGATATCAGCGGCTGAGGCCGAGCGGCGCATCTCGAGCCGCCGGCGGCCGGGCTTGCCGTAACGGCGAGAACAGAAAAATACCTCGTTAAAAAACAGATGCACGGCGTCTTAAATAGTCCAAGCAAAAGCTACCCAGATTGATAACAACTAAATATTATAAGATTTTCTTTAAATTTCAACATAAATATAGCTCTGCGAATAGAATTAGACACGAAAACTACACTATGCCTTGGTTAAATATCATCGGCTGAAGCCGAGCGGCGCATCTCGAGCCGCCGGCGGCCGGGCTTGCCGTAACGGCGAGAACAGAAAAATACCTCGTTAAAAAACAGATGCACGACGGTTTTTAAATTTGACGCATGCGCGCGGATACCGCGTTGAGTCCCCGAGTCAGCGCCAGAGAGAGACGATTTTAGCCACGAATCTAACGAACGCGCCTATTCACTTTAATACTCCCTCTAACGTTCCTTACTCCCTGGTTGTGGTAATATAGAGTTCCTTTTAAGCTAAGATATAACGATAACGAAAGCGAAAACTCCGGCCACAACTACTACTACTACTACTACTATTACGGCTCGGGTCAAACTAAGAGCCTCATCGTATACTACGATGTGGCTAAAAATATCAGAGTATGGATAGGGGTCATTTGGATAGGGGTTTCTCTTTTCGAACTATAAGAGAAAACGTTGTTTCTATATCTTTCATCATGATTGTCATCTTAAACGTCGCTTAAGGGTTCCTTGGTTCATTTTACATTTTTTAAATCTGAACTAAGCAGGAACATATATAAAGGGAACTGTAACTTTTGCTCAATCAGACATTTATTTATAATGATACTTCAAAAAAAGTTTAATATTTAAAAGTATTCTTACTATAATTAACATAATACAATTTTTTACAAGAGTTTATTAAAACGCTAGGCGCCCCCTAAAAATTCCACAAATAGGACCAAATTGACAGTTTTACACAATTTTTAAAAAAGCTGATTTATGTCCGTTCGACCTTTAGCTCAAAATTTTCATAAGACCAATATGAAATTTGGATACCCTTAAAACTTCACAAAGAATATCCGAGATTGTTAATACACCTTTAAAAGTACCCTCTTCAAAATATGTAGCCAGGGAAATGAGGGCGTGATCGAGTAGGCTATGCTAGTTGGTATTTGGGTAGGAAATCTTGGCGGTTGAGACTCCGGGCATTGCCTTCTTCAACACGCACTCGACAACGCAAAGCAGATCGCATTAGAGCTATTTTGTGGAATTTTCAAAACATTTCCTTTTATAGTTTTTTTTTATAAATATTAAAACGATAATTAGCCCAAATTAAAGGGCTTGGTCTTCGAACGGTTTAAAAGTTTCTTCCATTTTACTTGATCGAATCTCTTGAAATTTTAGTGAGAGGCATTATTGAAGGGTTTTAAATTGTGATGCAAAGTTTCAAAATTTCAAACGAACAATTCACTTCCAAAAAATTCATTAAAATTTTGTTTGTGCATTAATCCTACAACCTATTTAGTCGCTTAGAGATTTCAACCAGTATTTTCGAACATGGACTGATCTTGTGAACACCACCACTTCACAACTGAGAACTACATACGACATTAATCATTCGTTGTGAACTTACACGCCTCTAACGCCGCCGCCGCCAATAAAACGCCGCCGCCGGTTTATAGAACGGCGCGCCGGCGGCGCGCCGTCGCCAACATGCCTAAACTGTGCAAACGCCGCCGCCGACAACTTTTTGGCGGCGTCGGACTCTAGAGCGGATATCAGTCTATTTTTCCTTCCAAGGGTTTTTATCCTTCTTTCGGGTAAGGCAAAGGGTTGGAACATGGACGAACCAATACTGAAGGACGGATGGCAGAGGGAGAAAGTAGAAAAATACTTGTTAATACGCCTTCTGGCGGCAGATAGTAGCAAACCGGATAGTGGGGGGCTTATGGGGGAATCAACGTTCTAAAGAGGAAAGCCGCTAACATCTTATTTTGTCTAGATGGCGCTAGCTTTTTCCGGGATTTGACTCAGCAAAATATCTCATCAGTAAAAATTTAAAAATATCTCATCGGTTAAAATTTAAAAATATCTCATAAGTAGAAATTTAAAAATATCTCATCGGTAAAAATTCAAAAAATTAAGATTGGATTATTGCTTTACAATAAAGACAAAGTTTGACCAGAATAACTAATTGCACATCAAAGAAAATTTAACAGCAGTCATTTTGTAGAGGAAGTTGAATAAAGTTGATGTTTACAGTGCTTTTAGCGAGGGGTCGGACGTTTTTGGAAAAAATGTACGGGATTTCGAAATCCAATTTGATTTCTTCGGATATCGTTTGCCTTCGTTGGATTTCTTTTGATTTCGTCGGATTTTGTTTCATTTCAAAATTTGATAAAATCCGACGGATTTCGTCAGATTTTGTGATTTTTTTCCGGTGATATCGTCGGATTTTGCGAGACTTCCCTTGATCTCGTGCGATTTTGAGGTATTTTCCATTATTTCCTCGGATTTTGAGATTTATTTAGTGATTGCCTTGGATTCTGAGATTTTTTATTTTGGATTTCGTGAATTTTATAATGGATTTCGCGAATTCTTTACTGATTTAGTGATTTCTTTATTGATTTTGTGATTTTTACTGATTTTGTGATTTTTACTGATTTTGTGATTTCTTTACTGATTTTGTGATTTCTTTACTGATTTTGTGATTTCTTTACTGATTTTGTGATTTCTTTACTGATTTTGTGATTTCGTTACTAATTTTGTTTTTTCTTTTCTAATCTCGTTATTTCGTAACTGATTTTGTGATTTCATTACTAATTTCGGATTTTTAATTGGATTTTGAAATCAGCAAAATGAGTGTGATTTCTTTCCGGATTTCTAAATTTCTTATTGATTTCGAATTTTTAAAGTTGGATTTTGCGGGTAGCGTACGGGATTTTGTGAATGACCGACCCCTCGGCTTTTAGCATACTGTTAATAAAGGGTTTCTGAACTTTGTCTTCTCTTTTGTTGAAGAACCAATGAGGTTGATGTTTGTTACTGTACTGAAATTACTTCTATATGTATAATAATTCTGAAATCCACCAAACACTTCATCAAAATAACTATACAATTTGGATTAATCAAAATTTTAATTGAATAACAGTGTAATATTTTAAAATTATCAGAAAATACATTATTATGGCTGTATGGTTAAAATCGTGAACATGTGCAAGGTCCCAAGTGCAGCTTTGACACCTCTTTGTTGAACATGAACTACTTTCTTCCTGTAAAAGAATGTTTGAAATTAACAAATGTCGGCACTTATCACGTAAAGAAACCTAAGAAGAGAAACCATAAAATTGAATGAGAACAGTTATGGTATAATGAAACATTACATAAGACTGAAATACCGAAATTATAAACCTTTAAAATAAATTGTTAAATCCATTGTTAAATTAACAGAAACATTTCAAAAGAGGCATGCATGACCAAAGTTAAAAAAACTGTAATTTTAAGAAACAATAGCTGTATTTGAAATCACTTTTTCGTAGACTAATTACGGCTAAACGCTTTTCATAAGTTTTACTAAAATAAACTGGAAAATCTTACCGACTAGGCAAAAATGTTCAAAATTAGAAAAAGAAAACGGAAATTGTTATCAAACTAGGCATAAAATAATTAAAAATCTTCTAAATAATAGAAAATATTACGTTCTATGAAAAACACAATGATTAAAGATAAAATATAGCAAAAAAGAAGTTATAAAATTTGGTCTAGAATTAATAAAAATAATCGATATGAACAGAACAATCTTACCATCAGAGATGGGCACAATTAATAACTAAATAAAACTTACGAATAATGAATTCACCGCAAAAAAATGTATCTTAGACAGACATTATTTAACGACGTTTAAAAAGCTATCTTGTTAATGTATGCGACGTTTCTATTGGGTACAAACGTATGTGACGTTATAGGTGAGATTAATTATTTAAAGATACATAGATAAGAAATGATTCTAAGTTTTTATTATTTCAATCCGTTTTTTTAGTTAAAAGAGTTTTTGTCGTATTCATCTTTTATTTCTCGGTAATAAATAAATATGGTATATTCTTCAACTTTAACGTCGGACTAAAAAATGTAAATGCTTAAGATCATAGGAAAATTACAATGTGATTGAAGCTTACGTTCTTGTAAAAAATATCATGGTCTAATTGCACGATAACAGATATGAAATAAGGGTCAGTTACAACGTTAACATTGTAGAAAATGGTATAGGTTGTATTCGAATCGATTAAGTCTCCCCACGTAATATGGAAGACCAAAGTTACCACATATTCTAAAAGGAAAGTATTACGACGTTATCTATGAAAAATCGAATTCAAAATCTGTAGTGGCCCAATGCATAAGCTGTCGTCCAAAATATTGTGAAATAAAGGGGCATTTCACCTCCACGTCAAACTTTCGGTCCCATTTAAAGAGAAAACATGAATCCACATTCAGCGAATACCTTAGTGAAGTAGAAACCACGAACCGGTCTAAAGGACATCAGTCAACTCATGGAACAAACGAAACTGGCGGTGAAATACAAGCCAGTCAAAAGGTATTCGAAGAAGATTTATCTAAATACATGGTCAGCGCTATGATTCCCCTTCGTTCAGTCGAGAATAAATATGTTCGACAAATGTTCAAAAATCTTGGTCTTGAACGTAAGATTAATATGGTCAGTCGGCGAAGTGTGTCCCGAGTTATAGATCTTATGTTTGAACGAAATATGAATGACATTAAGCACGAATTAACGTCGGTGTCGTACGTTTCTTCAACAGCAGATATATGGTCTGGAAGGAGGCGTTCCTTTCTCGGTGTAACTATTCATTGTATTACCACTAATTTTGAGCGAATGTCCGCTGCAATCGCATGTCGCCGATTCAAGGGAACCCATTGTTATGACCGAATTAAGGATTTGTTGCAATGTATTTATTCTGAATTCGCCTTAGATTATAAGAAAATAATACATCTTTATAAACATTTTCATTTTATCACCAAACGGACAATGCCAGCAATTTCGTTAAAGCATTTAAGGTATTCGGCGTCCATCAAATACAAGCGGATGAAAACTTAGATGACCATGATGTCACTTCAGGAGCTTCAAGTGACGACGAAACTGATGATGCAATTAATGAAATATCCAATTGGAAATTACCACGACATCTTAGATGTTGCGCTCACACCCTGAGTTTATGCATCTCTTCTGATTTAATAACCAAACTGAAACAAGTCCCGAGTACTTGGATGATGCATTGTGATGTTTTAGCGAAATGCAATTTGCTATGGAAAGCGGCAAGTCACCCTAAGTCTGCCGAAATTGTTGAAAATATACTTGGGCATACTTTAAGTAGGCCCGGCGAAACACGCTGGAACTCTTTATATGACCAAATGTGGATGAGAGGGAAAGCCTGTGTTAAAAAACGCGGACATCAAAGTTTCGCCAATAACTATTTAGTTTACTAGTGACTGATGGACTTGCAAACTCGCGGATGAAAGTAGTTCAGACATTTATGCTCCTTGGTTTAACCATAGCCCACTCGATCACGCGCATCACGACGCAAGCTGCTCGCGCTATAGCTAAATTACCGAGATTACACAATAGCAGACGACGGTAACCACGTAACCGCGAATTAACACAAGACCTATTATAAGGGAGTGAACAGGCCCAGTATAGCTACGCCAATAAAACGGTCAACTACGGCGAAACTCTGATGACTCGCGACTTTTGGCCATTTTCATACTTTTCCTCTCATCCACTTTTGATATGACTCCTTAAGACAGATATCTAGAATCAAGGAAAAGTCGGGTGAATTGGGAAAATCGGGTGAATTGGGAAGAGCCTTAGGAATTAAAACGCCCTTGACAGCCTCCGATTTCATTTATATTGAAGAACATTTAAAATGTACAGCTCCATTCGCAGAAGCAATTGATATTCTTCAAGGAGAAAAAGACATTTTCTACGGAATGCTTCTTCCAACCCTACTGGTTCTCAGAAGAAAACTAGGACTCTTTTCATCCGAAAACTGGGAGTTTTGCAAGCCCCACGTTGAAGCTCTAAAAGCAAGCCTGGAATCCAGATACCACGACTTTTTAAACTTTACCAATGAAGAAGCCGTTAACGCTGCATTAGCGGCGTTTTCCTTACCAAAGTTTAAAAGCAAATGGTTGGCGTGCGTGGAAGACTACCATAAAGAGAGGCTCGGTAAATTATTTCAGGATACCGTTGCTGATGAGATAGTACCAACCAACTTTAACGCCACATCTATCAAAGACGACTTCTTTGATTTTGGAGACCTACCAGCCGCCGAGCCCACTAAATCGCAAGCAGTGATTCAGGCAATTATATCTTTTATGAACTTAAATTCGCGATTACCCAACAACGCTCAAATGGGCAAAAACCGTTGACAAATGGACATTTCTTCGTATTTACTTTCGGTATTACCAGAAGTAAAATAACCCATAGGAAGTGATTTGCTAAGCCCTTCGCCTAACCCGTCTGAGGTGTAAAAAAATACGAAGCTCTCCGATCGCGAGCCACCTATCGACAGATCCGCTACGTTTTCAGGGTTGCCACCTGGCGAGAAAAACCCGAAACAAGTACTGATTATAAGCGCCTACAAATCCCCCAATCCCCCCTACTTCAATATTCTTTCTCTCGACTCGAGGTAGAGAGAAAAATAGGTTTAGAAGGGGGTAGACAATATCACCCCTTTAACGTAAATCTCTACACAAGAGAAGGCCCTTATTGAAACTATTATAGAAAATCACTTCGTATGGATTATTTTACTTCTGGTATTACGGTCAATGCTCATCGGTTTGAACTTTTCAAGTTTAGTCGTGCAATGCATCATAAACTCCGAATTCCTGCAAAAAGAGTTCTAGGAACTGAAAGCTGAGCTTGGACACTATCAATGTTCGAAAGGGAAAACAATTAAGAGACACTAATGTTTATTTTCAGTTCGCTAAAACCCGCATTGCACAGTTTTCAGTTAACTAGAATCCCAATGCTCGGTTTTCAGTTTGCTAGAACCATTTTTGTTGGAACTCGGCCCTTAATTAGGGTTTGAGCGGTTCTTAAACTGTGGTCCTCAGTACCACAAGGTCTCAGGAAATTATGATTCATGTGTAGGTAAATCGCTTTTCAAAATCGAGTTAAGGTGTCGTATTTTTATTGCATTACTGATGAAGAACAATGTTATGTTTTAGGTTCTAAATTATTTTCAGGATATAAGCACTGACATTACAAGTCTTCAGGCATACCCGGAAATACGGAAAGTGTTCCTAAAATATCCCTTACAAAAATCTTCTTAAGAGTTCTAAAGGAATTTCTTTGGAACCCTACGGAGCCCTTGGGATCATTTTCTAAAGAAACTATTTCCAAAGACTTCCTTGGAATTTCCTAAAGAATTCTTGAGATAAATTTCTAAAGAAGGTCTAGGGATTATTTTCTAAAGAAATTCTTTAGAAATTCTAGAGACAAATTTCCTAAGAAGGTCTAGGGATTATTTTCTAAAGAAATTCTTTAGAAATTCTAGAGACAAATTTCCTAAGAAGGTCTAGGGATTATTTTCTAAAGAAATTCTTTAGAAATTCTAGAGACAAATTTCCTAAGAAGGTCTAGGGACTATTTTCTAAAGAAATTCTTTAGGAATTCTAGTAAATTTCCAAAAAATGTCTTGGGATTATTTTCTAAAAAAATGCTTTAGGAATTTTAGACATGAATTTCCAAAGAGTGTCTTGGGATTATTTTCTAAAGAAATTCTTTAGGAATTCTAGAGATAAATTTCCTAAGAATGTCTTGGGATTATTTTCCAAAGAAATTCTTTAGGAGTTCTAGAGATAAATTTCCTAAGAATGTCTTGGGATTATTTCCTAAATAAATTCTTTAGGAGTTCTAGAGATAAATTTCCTAAGAATGTCTTGGGATTATTTTCTAAAGAAATTCTTTAGAAGTTCTAGAGATAAATTTCCTAAGAATGTCTTGGGATTATTTTCTAAAGAAATTCTTTAGGAGTTCTAGAGATAAATTTCCTAAGAACGTCTAGGGAATATTTTCCAACGAAATTCTTTAGGAATTCTTGAGATCAATTTCCAAAGAAAGTCTAGGGTTTATTTCCCAAAGAAATTCGATAAGAATTCTACAGATGAATTTCCAAAGAAGGTTTACTTTCCAACGAAATAAGTCAAGAATTTTAGAGATGAATTTCAAAGGGCCAGATATATTGCAATTATGCTTTTCATATAATTATCTCAAAATATTTTACCCAAATTGTTTAGCTAAAGTTTTACTAGATAGACATTAACTTGATGGTTTAAAAAAAAATAAAAACGTTTCACGAAGGCTTGTCCCGTAGCTAAGGCTCAGCAAGCGCTGAAATGGATTGTTATATTTACCTTTTTTTTATTTTTTTGGCTTTAATAATCCGTGAGGTGTTGATGTAATGGATAAAATAGATTAAAAGTAAAATAAGAGTAATTAAAATCGTTATGTTTAGATTTACAGGGAGTATAAGCTGTCAGTCGGAATTTTTGATTAATTCTCTTATGGCACGTTTTATCTTTATTTCGAGCGTAATTAGAGTCCAAAATAAATATTTTTTTAAAAACATTGTAGAGAAAATTAGCTTAAACGTGTTTCTGATACTCAATCAGTGAATATACATTATTAAATGTAACAACAACGTCTGTATCTACTGCTTGGCCGTTAAAGCCTCCAAAACCCACTTAGTACCCCATACAATTGCACAAGGTTAAAACTTTCTGCCGTTTACGGATGTTTTAAGTCGATAAAATGTCTGACTTTATAAGCAGTTTCACACTGCATGCGAGATCTTAGCTCGCTATAAGGGGTGTAGTTCAGCATATAAGAACTACACCTCCTGTATTGGGATATGGTTCTGCATGTAAGAACTATCCTCGTTTCAAGTGGCTAAATTAATTTACCACTTCTCTAGATATTTCCCACGAAAATTCCAAAGACATTTCCCAAGATATTTCCAAAGACATTTCCTAAGTAAATTCCAAAGACATTTCCTAAGTAAATTCCAAAGACATTTCCCAAGAAAATTCCAAAGATATTTACCCAAGATATTTCCAAAGACATTTCCTAAGTAAATTCCAAAGACATTTCCCAAGGAAATTCCAAAGACATTTCCCAAGGAAATTCCAAAGACATTTCCCAAGGAAATTCCAAAGACATTTCCCAAGGAAATTCCAAAGACATTTCCCAAGGAAATTCCAAAGACATTTCCCAAGGAAATTCCAAAGACATTTCCCAAGGAAATTCCAAAGACATTTCCCAAGGAAATTCCAAAGACATTTCCCAAGGAAATTCCAAAGACATTTCCCAAGGAAATTCCAAAGACATTTCCCAAGGAAATTCCAAAGACATTTCCCAAGGAAATTCCAAAGACATTTCCCAAGGAAATTCCAAAGACATTTCCCAAGGAAATTCCAAAGACATTTCCCAAGGAAATTCCAAAGACATTTCCCAAGGAAATTCCAAAGATATTTCCCATGAAAATTCCAAAGATATTTCCCAAGAAATTTCCAAAGATATTTCCCAAGAAATTTCCAAAGATATTTCGCAAGAAAATTCCAAAGAAATTTCCAAAGAAAAAGAGGCCAATATTCCCCAATTTCCTAAAGAACGCCTTAAGGATTTCCAAAGAAATTTCCCAAGGAATTTTCTTAAGAGTTCTTAAGAAGATTTTTGTAAGGGATAACACTCCTCTTCCATCGTCCGCTTCTGTCGAAAGACTATTTTCCTTCGCTTCAATAGTTAACACCCCAAAAAGTAATCGACTGGGAGATGAAATGTTTGAGAAAAAGGTTTTATTGAAAGCAAACCTTAAATATTCTGATTACTAAAATGTTTAATGTTTTGTTATTATTTTTGTATATACTTCTCCAACTATGTTCACAGGGTCAAAATCTTTGATGCTTGTTTTTGTTGTGAGCGCTTCACAAGTGAAGTCTAGTGTAATTGCTATGTGTAAATGTCACATCATCCGTGATATATGTTCTCTCAAGTATAAATATGTTCTATGCCATTGCAAAGTTCAACCAAACTAATTTCATTTCTGTAAGAATAATAAAGTACTCTCGAAAAAGCATAACGAAACATTCCTGTTATTATTAATTTATCATCAAAGTTGCCGATAATAGGCGTAGATGATCCGTCATTAAAATCAAACACATATAGGCATAATGTCCCAACAAATTGTCACCGGCCAGACCAAGCGAAACACACTTCCAGGGGCTCGCCTCCATACTAGTTAATGTCCCTCACGCCAAGAGACATCATTAGAGGCAGCCCAAGCTGAAAACAAGTGAGAGGCTAGCCAACTCAGTCGTGCCTCTAGTTTGTGTCTCCTGGAGTGAGGGAAACTCTTGCGTATGGAGACTTACCCCTGGAAGTGTGTGTGTTCTTCATGTAATATACATATTGGTTTATTACACACTCTCGTTTATATTTTGAGCGCATCGAAAGGTAGTTTGATGTGGAATTCATCAGATCGGACGACACGCACGTTAATACAGGCAAAAGTTGGTCGTTGTGCGCACAATTTATGACTTTATATGTACTAAATTGCGTTTCCTTCGCCATTTATGAATAGGCCTTTCCGAAAAGGAAAGGGGCATCTTGTTTAAAAAGTCCCCGCGCACGTGCATATTAACCGGATAAACGTCACGCATTCCGCGGCGGGTGTTGGACTATTAGGATATAAAGTCTTCTAGAGGTTATGTTTAGCGGCTGCGCTAGTAATTTTGGTATGATCCGATGCTGCTAGAATTGAACTGCTCAAGTGAGCTGCTATTGGACCTTTTACCCAGAATTCCTCTCGTTTTCGGAAAGGCAAAGTTCACCTAATCCACTATTTGTTGGACTTAATAACGGCCAATGTTAGCGCTGGCAGATGTTCAATTACAACAAGAAACAAATGATTGAATTAATTTTGGATAATTTAGGAATATTAAGTTCAGCTAGCTAATTGGACCAAGTCATCTTGCGACTTATTGCCACTTATCTAACGCCTTTACAATGCATAGAGGAGTGGTGGCTAGCCCCTATGCCACAGCTAACCGACAGTGCCCTATACTAACTATTACCGATTGAAAATCAATTATAAAAAACGGAGTTGTTTTGGTGATTTCCACGAACGTTTTGAGCGTTTATTATAATTAAATCAAATGAAGTAAAGTTTAAGATAATGTACCGTCAGTTAAAAGCAATATCTAATCAATTTAGATAAATTAGTAGTTAGCGACAAATTATCTCTTCCTGGCGAATAATTTCAAATGAAGCCTGATGTTAAGGTATATTCGTGATTAAACGATACAAATGGAAAGAAATTATTTCATCTCCTCAAACGTTACTTTATTTGGAGAACTGTATTTGTATCTATTAGTTAGTTAAAAAGTTTGCCCATCTCTGTACATAAAAATACTTTGTCACCTAATTCACGACCGTGAATCCCAGGAACTGCCAAAAGCACTGTAGACTTAACTAAGCTACCCGATGCTTTAAAAAAAGACCTGAGCACCCTTCACATGGATACGTTGGACCTTCTTTAATACTTTCAAAATAAGTCTGCTCTATAAACAAAGGATTTGTCCTCCTTTCAGCCATAGACAATCTATTTCTAGAACGCTCTGGGTTTCTAACATCTACATTTTCACGCCAGGTAGCCTTACTCAACTGATTTTTAACACGCTCAGTTTCAACCGCGTTTATGATCTTTTCGCCGGACAAATCCAAAAAACTTGAAGCAAAACCCGTATCTGAGTTAAAGGGGGTAGGGATATCAAGAGTCACAGTATTCAAATACTTGGGAATGCATCTGGACGAATCTTTTACCTGGATCCCACATATTGATTATACATTTAATAAAGCAAAGCGGAAAATATGGTTATATAAACAGTTTATAAATAATCTTAATGTTAAAACACTGTGTATATTGTACAATGCACTAGTGCAACCGGTATTCGACTACGCCGATATCTTCTATAATAATGCCTCGCTGTCTCACTTAAAGAAACTACAAATCTTGCAAAATAACTGTGCCAGATCCATTCTACGTAGGCCGAATAGATCCTCAGCCACAGATGCAAGAAATGACTTGACCTGGTTAACATTAAAACAGAGAGCTGAATATCATACGCTTCTAGTCATGTACAAAATTTACCATAATATATGCCCAAATTACATATTAGAAATATTTGCCTCCGTCCTAAATAAAAACCATTCGCACAATACTAGAGGAAATCTAGTAAACCTTAATGTACAAAAAAGGTTAAATAAATATAGTGACAATAGTCTAAGAATAAAAGGTGTGAGACTATGGAATGAACTAGATCCGTCATTGAGAAATCAAAACTCATTTAAAACATTTAAAAATGACCTTAAGAAATTATATCTGCCAAATGATGTATAAATCCTTATGACATAACTTAATCTTAGTTGACCTGAAAATAATATTTATATGTATAAACCACTTTAAACTACTGATTATAATTTATTTAATCTTAACCGATTGAAATGTAAAACAACATCTAAACTGTAAACTATTTCATTTTAATTTAATTTAACTACAGGACTCTTATGTAAACCAGCTGTGCAGCTGATAAGAATATCCTAAGAATAAAGCTTTATTATTATTATTATTATTATTATTTGAAAAATATAATTTTTGATTTTTTTTCGGACTGTTATCTAAAGCTAGATGGTTTTTAGTCAAACAAACAAGGAGTGTAAACACAATAGTGGAAGCTTTAGTCTTATTCAAAACATAAATATCAATTTTAATCTCTACAATTTGCTTAAAAATGTATTTTTAACCCTGCCCAACAGTTTGGATTTTTTTAAAGCAATCTTAGAATCAAAGCTCATAAAATGTTTTTTAACAAAGAATAAATGTTTAATATTCTTATTAATAATAAATCAAGAGGATTAAAAATGTCAGTTTAATTTAAGCTTTTATATTGATTACACTCTACAGCTACACTACTCTTACACAAACAAGGAGTATAAACACATTAGTGGAAACAGTATTTTTATTCAAATATGAAACAATTCCGCTTATGTTTATCATCTCAGGACATTGGTAAAAATTCACTCCATTACTCCTAGGTATGCACAGGATTTTAGTCCTTTATAACTCAAATTCATCTGATTATGTTTTAAAAATATTTTTCCTTATCATTGTGGTGTTTCGCGACGGTAAAAAATATTTAAATACGCCGCTTATAAAATATATAAATTCAACTTCTTAATTCTTTACGAAAAGAAATTGAAAACACCCAAGGAGTATGAACAGAGGTGTGGAAGTTTCAAAGATGGCCGCGGATTGAAAATATCTTTCTAATTGTGTACCAACAACGCGAATGTGCCCAAAACCGGGAAACACGACCTATCACACTTACGATAGTTTCGCACTTACCAACCGTTACCTCCCAAACTGAGACAATGACACAACAAACTGCATTTGTTATTTATCCTAATTCAACTCCTCTACTCCGTCTCTATTAACATCAATACTCGACCTATTTTAACTTTCTAGAGTTTCCATGATTAGTAATACAGTGGGCTAAATGCTTAAATACTCGCTCTATATTAACTATGAAATGTGTACAGTGTATCGACTTTATACGCAATCTTCATTACTCGTCCTATATAAACTTTGACTATATGGTTTTAGTTAGCACAGATTTTTCTTAAATAATTTAATAAATATAATTAATATTAAATATTTTCTTCGTTAGTTGTTCGCCTTATTGAGCGTTACATCGTGTTGATAAAGAACAATTAAACATTCTTGAGAGACTTGACTAATATTGGCGTTTGAAATGAAGCATACGCCGGTTGCTTCGCCTTACTCAAATAGGTAGTATATAAGGGTGTCGAACTACAGCTAAAAGCAAGAACAACCGCAACTGCGAAAACCTTTGGTGGCGATCCCACCTTAGGGAGGCTAGACGTTTCTCGTAACCCTAGCTGATCGCCGCGAATGTCTTAAACCCAACGATGACGATGGAGTAGAAGCCAGGTGAACAGACTGGTGTCCATGTGGGATGGACAAAAACAGAGACCAGAAGATGGTGGTGTAGAAGCCAGGTGTACAGACTGGTGTCCATGTGGGATGGACAAAATCAAAGACCAGAAGATGGTGGTGTAGAAGCCAGGTGTACAGACTGGTGTCCATGTGGGATGGACAAAAACAAAGACCAGAAGATGGTGGTGTAGAAGACAGTAAGTACAGACTGGTGTCCGTGTGGGATGGACAAAGATCAGAAGATGGTGGTGTGAGAACTCAAGTAGAGGAGCCATTTCCGTGACTGTGAAGGCAGTTCGGAAATGGCGAACACGTTTGCTCCGATTTGGAAACTGCTAACGCGGTCACGTGGGTGTAACAACAGACACACAGACAGACAGACAGACAGACACACACGATCGTCTCTCTCTCGATCGTACCTCTCCGTGACATACGTCACTCGAAGAGGTAAAAAGATAATTACAAGTTCAGAGAACCGCGTTACATAGTGATACATTCGATTGTGTGTTCTATCGTTATCGCATTGGCCTTTTTTACACCCGGCTTATCTATTAGTAGGTCAATTATAGGTCATTTAGTTTTTTAGATACACAAACATAACAATAACATACTTGGAAAAAATGTCGCGAACGACAGACCTCCTATTCTTTGGAAATCCCTTGAGTGGAATTTGAGTGCCCATGGGACGACCCCGATTAAATGAAATCTACAGTTTGAAATTAAATACGGTTAGAAAAGGCAAGAATAAAGAAAGGTAATCTTTATTTTAAAAAATTATTATTTTTTTATTTTTCAAAAACCAGAATTTTAAGGGTCCGCGTTGCTTTTGACATAGAATTTAGTTAAAAAATCGGTAAGAGTTCGTGATCATTAGGAAGCGAATCGCTATTAGAAGTTGATATTGTGTATTTTATTCAAGAAATTTATTACATGTGCGGAAACCGTGATCGTTGTATAAAGATTACGAAGGTTGATGGGTAATTGGTTTATCAAATAGTGTATTATCTGATAAAAAATTGAGTTGCAACATATAGGCCTAGTGTTTAAACCAAATTAATCCAGTTGATACATTGTTGAGTGGGATCATTTATTGTTCATACCTACTAAATCCAACTTAAATTAAGTTCAGTTGAGTGATATAGGGTTGAAACAAACTAAATCCAAGCGATATCAAGTTTGTTGGGTGATTTAGTGTTCAAACCAATTAAATCCAACTGATATCAATTTCTGCAGAAGTCTATTAAATTAGCCTAGGAACTAGGAAGATACCAAAAGCGGGGTTGGGGACTCCTCTCTCTTTTGTAGAAATACTGAAGAAGGGCGATCTCCAGTATAGGTGCGACTCGTACGCCAAAATTTTGATTTGCCCCATTGGCTGAAAATGAATCTCTAACGTGACCGGAAAACGCCCCCTTCCACTGTAAAACCGAGCCCTCTCTACAATAGGATCAGGGGAAAGCATTAGGGCTGTCAATTTGGGAACAGTCAAGGCCATTCGGTTTTTTATGATTCCTCATAAACGTATTGAAAAAAAAAAAAACAATAGAAAAATTAACGAGCGTGGCCGTTACTTTTATATTTCTTTACAACGCAAACGTGCTATATAGTGGGATCTACCCCGTTTTCCGGTCCTTTCAGCGATTCAGCGTTCATGGGCTGAAGAAGTCACGGCCCGCTCACGTCAAGAAGGACTTCCAAGAGAGGAGCTCCAGATTTCTAACATTGTTAAGAAAGGGGGAAAATTTTACCCCCTATCCATGGAGTTAGAAGGAGTTCTTACCCCAGCAGAGGCGTACGCTATACCAGCTATTGTAATTGTTTACTTCCTAGGCTAATTTAATGGACTTCAGCTATGTGATATAGTGTTTAAACCAACTAATCCAACTGATATCAAGTTCACTTTTGTTATATAATAAAAATAATAATTATAATTATTTTTGCCAGTGTTGGATAGTATCAATAAGTTCACTAGCTAATTGGACCAAGTCATCTTGCGACTTATTGCCACTTATCTAACGCCTTTACAATGCATAGAGGGGTGGTGGCTAGCCCCTATGCCACAGCTAACCGACAGCGCCCTATACTAACTATTACCGTTAACCTCTGCAAGTTTTGATGGAAAGGAGAAACCGGGTTAGACCGCGGAGGAAAACTCCTTTAACAAGTGGGGAGAGAACTTGCAAACTCTACGCAGAAGGATTTCTTCCCAGATTTTTCACCCGGTTCCACAGTCCGGGATCGAACCCGGGATCCTCTTGCTGCGAGGCGAAAGCGCTAACCGCTACGCCACCCCACCAATTCAATGGCCCATGCAAAGTCGAAAACGACCTTTTTGCCAATGTTGTTAATTTTAATTCGATTTATAAAATAGATCATTCAGCAAGTAATATAAATAATATGGTACGTTTTTTGGCTTACACTTGAATTTAACAAGAACGATTTTTACAATTTCTTTATTGCAATTAATAGTTAGACTCGAGAATGTGTTTAGCTTATTATATAATTTTAAGTTTTCAAAATATTGGTTTTAGTATTTCAACTGATAAAAAATTGAGTTGCGTCATATATAATTCTTAAACCAAGTAAATCCAGCTGATATCAAGTTCCGTAGGGTGATATAGTGTTGTAACAATCTAATTCCAACTGATATCAAGTTCAAGTTCAGTAACAACTTATAATATATAATTATATATATTATATATTATATAATTTAATATATTTACAAAACATTGATTGTGGTAGTTTAATTGATAAAAATAGAATTTCGTCATTTATATAGTGTATAAAACAAATAAATCCAGCTGATATCAAGTTCAGTGGGATCACATAATATTCAAACCAACTAAATCCAACTCATGTTAAGTTCCGTTAGGTAGTATAGTGTTCAAACAAACTAAATACAACTGATTTCATGTTCAGTTGAGTCGTGTAAAGTTCAAACATTAAATCCAACACGATAGAATTTTCGAGTTTTATTATTTAGTTTATTTCTAAAGTGCCGGGGATGGGGGGAAGCCTCTTTCTTTGGGAGGTTGAGTTTGTATCTTTGGGGTCTTTATATTTTTTTTAATTTTTATTTATGCGCTATTTAAATACATAACGATGTAGCTACAATTTTTGCCCAGCCTCTGGGTCCTCTTGTTACTTAATACGTTTGGCAAACTGTAGGGTTAAGAATTCTTCAAAACTTTAGTTAAACACTAATATTTCCCAAAACAGCGGCCGCTATTTCTAAAACCGCAGTTCTCAACAACGTCGCTGTTTTTTGGAATCGCAGTTGCTTATTCGAGAACTGCTCTTCTGGGAACTGCTGATACTAGGTACACCTAGGTTCATTAGTTTATCATGATTTATTTATGTTCGATATTATTACCGTTTATGTCTATGTAATTTTCCGTTAAACATCTTTAAATTTTAGTAAGTGCGGTGTTAGTTTAATTTATTATGGTTTCTAGATCTAGTACTACGTTTATGACAAGTGTGTTATCAGCATAAAGAGTGAAGGAATCATCATAATCATATAGGATGATGGAATACGCATCATTAATGCTTGTAATGGCGTTTATGTAAAAGTTGAAAAAAAAGACTTGACCCTTTGGGCACGCCCCTGTAGACTGGTATATAGTAGGATAGTTTGCAACTTAATTTAGTTCGGGAATTTCTGTCTCATAGGTAAGATTTAATCCAGTCATATTCTGGACCTCAAAATCTCATGGCGTGGTGTTTTTTTCTAATAGTCGTGCCTCATCATCCATATCAAACACTTTTTTAAAGTCGACGAATACACCAATGACGTAGAAATTATCATCTAAGGCCAGTATGATTTGCTTCTAAACCCTAATATTAGCTATCTCTAATTCTCTATACACCGGAACGTTCTCGAAATCTAAATTGTTTTGGAAAGATTAGGTTGTATTTGTTGCAAAATTTGAATACCGTATAGTGAAAGCATTTAGCGAAAATTTTGGCTAGGAATGATAGAACCGATACCGGTCTGTAGTTAGGCAGAGTATTTTTATATCCTTTCTTATATATTGGTATTATAATTGCTTAATTCTTTTAGTGAGTCAGGTTATTCCCCAGAACTAAAGGAAAGGTTAATCAATAATGTAATGAGCGTTACCATATAGGGAACTGGCAATTTTATTATTTTTGTTGCGAGGTCATCAAAGCCAGGTTTTTTGTATCATTCCACATACTTCTTCTCTATCAGTTAAGGCAAATGTATTTGAGAGATAATATAGTCTTCAAACCAACTAAATCCAACTGATATCACGTTCAGATGGGTGATTTAGTATTCAAACCAACTAAATCCAACTGATATCACGTTCAGATGGGTGATTTAGTATTCAAACCAACTGATATCAAGTTCACTTGGGTGATAATTTTTAAATCAATTAAATCCAACTGATATCTAGTTCAATTAGGCGATATAGTGTTCATAACAAATAAAATCCAACTGATATCAACTTCAGTTGGGTGATATAGTGTTCAAGACAACTAAAATCCAACTGATATATTGTTCAGTTGGGTGATATACTCTTCAAACCAACTAAACCTTTTTGAACTGATATGAAGTTCAGTTGAGTGAGAGTATTCTAACCAACTACATACAACTCATATCAAGTAAACTTGGGTGATATAGTTTTTAAATCAACTAAATCCAACTGATATCAAGTTAAGTTATTTAAAATAGTGTTCAAATTTCAAACCAACTATAATCAAACTGATATCAAGTTCAAAGCAATTAAATCTAACTGGTATCAAGATCAGCTAGGTGATATACTGTACAAGGCAACTAAAATCTAACTGATTTTAAGATCAGTTGAGTGATAGTGTTCAAACCAACTAAATCTAACTGATATCAAGTTCAGTTTGGTGTTAGAGTGTTCACACCAACAAAATTCATCTGATATCAAGTTCAGTTTGGTTTTACAGCATTCAAACAAACTAAATCCGACTGTTATCAAGTTCAGTTGTGTGATATAGTAACCAATCCAGCTGATATATAATTGAATATCATGAAATAATGTTTACGCCAAGTGATATCAAATTGAATTTGACCAAATAATGCTTAATCCAAGTGATATAAAATTTAGTAAATGAAATTCAAGTTTGATGTAATTTACCACATCTTTTTTTAAAATTACTACTCTTTTCAATTTTTACTCTTAATCATTTCCAGCCCAAATTTCAAGAATCAGTACGACCAACGATATGGAAAATCCAAATGGCATCAAGTAAAATGGCAAACTGATAGCGAATAAGTTGATGTTGGTTTCGGCATTTATTGGTTTTACCCAATTTAAGTAGTCCCTGATATATCGACTGGTGAACTCGAAATAATCCAAGGGCTTAGTTTCAAAAATAACAAGCATTCTGCAATGAAATTGCCTTGTATTATTAAAAATCAATAGTAAACAATAATAGGGATGCATATAAAGGTGGAATAAATTGGCCATATTTTTAGCTTAATCAAAAAACCACCCGTAGGTCCCAAAGTTTTGGCTACCATTTAATATATGTCGCATTGGTTTTTAGCCATATCGTAGTATACGATAGGCTCTTAGTTTGACCCGAGCCGTCCGTAGTAGTAGTAGTAGTAGTGCCCGGGGTTGTCGCTTCGTTATCGTCAGATTTTAGCTTAAAAGGAACTTTATATTACCACAACCCACCCATAGGGGTTACAGGGCTCGGTTAGAGATTTAATTTTAATTAAGATTTTTTCAGGTCAGACCCGGGAATCGAACCCGGATCGCTGGCGTAGTAAACATCGACTCTACCAACGAACCATAGAGACTTGATAGAAACTCCGAGTTTTTTATTATTTATTCTTATCTCTAAAATGTCGGGGTGATGTGGGGTGGGGTACCTCTTAATCTGTGGGGTCGGAAACTTTTGAATTTTTATCTGTGGAGTCGGATACTTATGAATTTGTATGTTTGGGGTTTTTATATTTATTTTCTTTTTATGTATGTGCTAATTAAATAGATAACGATTTTCCCCGTTTTTCGTTCTCGTTCGGTAGCTATCGTCATCTATGTTATGTTTGACTGGAACGTTTTGGCGGTTAATTCAAAAATGGGTTTAGATAGAGCTAACATAGTGTTAAATGAGCGTTATGCATTTGATCATTTTAGCATTGCTAGAGGTAATTCGAGGGGATAATCACTAAAATGCGTAATCACTATAACTAAACTTTCTCTTTCAAAAGTTTCTGGGCATAAGTCCTTGTTAGAAATTTATAAGATGCGATAAGTGTGCATCGGCATAAGTCTATGTTGTAAACTCATCGAGGGGATTATCACTAAAAACTATCTGTTCTTCGATTCGCCGGAATATTAGAATTACAGCATAAGTAAATTTATACGGTTATAATTTAATCACTGTTTAGAGTAGGGAATCGAGGGGCTATTCACTCTGATTTTATGCACGGTAAATCATTTAAGCATTGAAAAAGATAGCGCTATTCACTCATTAGGGTAACGTATAGAGGGGTTATCCACTCATTAGGGTAGGGTATAGAGGTGCTATTCACTCGTACGATATGGCTACTATTACGAGCCCTTGGGCCGTCTTGTTCTAATCTAGCGTCAGCGCTTCTGAAACCAAAACCAAAAGTCCATTAATTTAGCCTAGGAAGTAAGCAAAATCGGGCTTGGAGACTCCCCTCTCTTGTGTAGCAATAGCAATACTGAAGAAGGGCGACATATTCGCCACCTCGCGATAACTTTACTAAGATCTCCAGTTTAGGTACGACTCCCTATTGGGAGAGAAACAGTTATTGGCTGAAAATGAACGCTGATCTCTAAAGGGACCGGAAACGCCCCCTTCCACTGTAAAACCGAGCCCTCTGTACCATAGGATCAGGGGAAGGGATTAGTTCTGTCAATTTGGAAACAGTCAAAGCCATTCGGTCTTTTAATAATTCTTCATAAAGCTATTGAAAAAAAATTAAATATGAAAAAAAAAAGAAAAAAAAAACAATTTAACGACCATGGCCGTTCCTTTTTTAATTTTTTAACGCAAACGTGCTCCATAGTGGGATCTACCCCGTTTTCTGCTGGAGTCTGCCCATTCAACAGAATACCATTGGAACGAATCCCATTCGTCCGAAAATTTCTAGCCAGTATTTTAAAATCTAGCCCAATGGCGGTTTTCTATAAAAAAGGGAATTTTTTCCCATTCAATCGAATCCCATTGGAACGAATTCCCTTCAACCGAAAGTATATTAGTTTTATAAATCATTTAACAATGTTACGCCTTTTCCAAAATATTGATGTCTACATTGACTTCTCAAATAATATGCCTTTTCCAAAACATTACTGTTATGTTTAGGTTAGGTTAGGTTAGGTTAGGTTAGGTTAAGTTAGGTTTAGGTTAAGTTAGGTTAGGTTTAAGTTAGGTTAGGTTAGGTTAGGTTAGGTTAGGTTAGGTTAGGGTTAGGTTCAGGTTAGGGCAGGTTAGGTTAGGTTAGGTCAGGTTAGGGTTAGGTTCAGGTTAGGTTCAGGTTAGGGCAGGTTAGGTTAGGTTAGGTTAGGTTAGGTTAGGTTAGGTTAGGTTTAGGTTAGGTTTAGGTTAGGTTTAGGTTAGGTTTAGGTTAGGTTTAGGTTAGGTTTAGGTTAGGTTTAGGTTAGGTTTAGGTTAGGTTTAGGTTAGGTTTAGGTTAGGTTTAGGTTAGGTTTAGGTTAGGTTTAGGTTAGGTTTAGGTTAGGTTTAGGTTAGGTTTAGGTTAGGTTTAGGTTAGGTTTAGGTTAGGTTTAGGTTAGGTTTAGGTTAGGTTTAGGTTAGGTTTAGGTTAGGTTTAGGTTAGGTTTAGGTTAGGTTTAGGTTAGGTTTAGGTTAGGTTTAGGTTAGGTTTAGGTTAGGTTTAGGTTAGGTTTAGGTTAGGTTTAGGTTAGGTTTAGGTTAGGTTTAGGTTAGGTTTAGGTTAGGTTTAGGTTAGGTTTAGGTTAGGTTTAGGTTAGGTTTAGGTTAGGTTTAGGTTAGGTTTAGGTTAGGTTTAGGTTAGGTTTAGGTTAGGTTTAGGTTAGGTTTAGGTTAGGTTTAGGTTAGGTTTAGGTTAGGTTTAGGTTAGGTTTAGGTTAGGTTTAGGTTAGGTTTAGGTTAGGTTTAGGTTAGGTTTAGGTTAGGTTTAGGTTAGGTTTAGGTTAGGTTTAGGTTAGGTTTAGGTTAGGTTTAGGTTAGGTTTAGGTTAGGTTTAGGTTAGGTTTAGGTTAGGTTTCAACGCAAGAGGGAACGAAGTATATTAAGACTTGTTCCGTTTTAATTACGATTAGTTAATACCCAAAAAGTTATAAGTCCAATATGATCTTTAATTTTTCATTTATTTAGGTACAAAATAAAATTATTTAGCTAAAACATTTTTATAAGAAGATAACTATAGAGGCTTTTTAGACCAAATTAATGCAATAATTTACCGCCAAATTCGGCTACATTTCGGTCGAATGGGATTCTGTCGAATGGGGTTGCGGTCGAATGGGTTTCGGTCGAATGGGCCAGGAGCTTTTCTGCTCCCCTTTAGAAATTCAGCGTTCAGGGGCTGAAGATGTCACGCCCCGCTCACGTGAAGTAAGACTTCCAAGAGAGGATTTCTAACAGTGTTAGGAAACGGGGAAAAACTGGAGTTTAGACGAGTTCTAACCCCAGCAGAGAGGTACGCTATACCACCTATTGTAATTGTTTGCTTCCTAGGCTACATTAGTGGACTTAAGCTTTAAGGAGAACTTCTTCTAGGTTACGGGTTTTTAACGTTTCCGTATTTTCATACACCCTTGCGAGTCTCGAAAGGGCACTGCAGCGTAAAATGTAATATAAATATATTTATATTCAAGTTTGTTTATGGGATAGAATAATCTCACAATCTTCTTAAAAAATCTTACAATCTTTTTGAAAATCTTGAAATTTTCTTGAAAACTTCATATCTCATTTAAAATTCCAAAATCTTATTGAAAACGTCATCTTAAAATCTCGAAAAAATGGTAAAATCTTAATCAAAATCATAAAACCTGTGGTGAAAACCTCAAAATCCTAATCTAAGGTCATAAGGAGGCACCTGCCGTGTTGGGTTTAATAATTTAACCCAACACGGGTGGTAAAGTAATCGGTAATAGATTGCTTAAAGTAGTTATTGTAATCGGTAATAGATTGCTTAAAGTAGTTATTGTAATCGGTAATAGATTGCTTAAAGTAGTTATTGTAATCGGTAATAGATTGCTTAAAGTAGTTATTAAAATCGGTAATCGGATCTTTCCAAGTAGTCGGATCCGCCCAGCAATAGTTCAATTTCTCCATTCAAAATGTTGGGCGACTAGATCCATTTACAAGTTAACTATCTATACATTCATGGTAAGAATTAGTGCTAGTTCATAGTTGTCTTATGAATTCCCTTCCATTAGAATTTTACTTACCCCAGTGTAAAATATTCCGAAAATTCTATTGGTTTTCCATCGAATACAGCGCGTTCCACTGGAACTATAAATATTTCGCTAAGTAGTTCTGATTTTGAAGAGTAAAAACCTCCTTGTTCGTAAAGTCTTTGCAAATATTTTTCATCTGGATCGCTCAAAGCGCTTTGCATGGCGAAATTTAATATAAATTCACTAATCATCAACGCCTTGTTGTGTATTATTTCTTCGTAAAAATATATGCTCATAAGGTCAGCGCCGAAAAATAGGTTCTCTTGTACAATTTGTAACCATTTTTGCCGTTTTGAATCGGTTTTCGCCTATTTTAAATAAGAAAGTAACATAAATAAAAAATTAATTATTGAAAAATATGTGCGGAAGTTTTTGACTTGAATCACAGCGTATTCCAAACAATCTCTTAGCAAGATTGTTTCCGATCACCTCGCCCCTTCGGGCTGGAGGCCTAATCCCGTCCAGTTTGTTACAAATCTCTTTAAAATCTCAAAATACTAAAATTTCTATTCAAAATCTAAGAAATACTAAAATTTCTCTTCAAAATCTAAGAAATCTCGAAATCTCAACTTTTAAATGAAAAATCACGAAATCTTAACTTTATCATCTAAAAACCAGAAATCGTAACCTAAAATCACAAAATCCTACCTTAAAATCTAGAAATTTTGAAATCTAAGCGTAAAATATCATAGGCTGGAAATTTCGAAATGCGCTTTGAACCTCGGAACTGTATCGCTAAATCTGGAAATATCCTGAAAAGTTGCAAAATCTTACCTCTTAATCCCGAAATCTCATTAAAAAAATCTCGAAATATCATTCAAAATCTTCTTGAAAATCTTGAAATCTAATTTAATATATGAAAATCTTGAAATCTAATTTAATATATGAAAATCTTGAAATCTAATTTAATATATTAAAAACTTATTCTAAACCTCATTGAAAATCTTAACTCAAAATTTCGTTGAAAATATTAAAATATTTAAACCTCGAACAAGATGTCAAATATTCGAATTTCACTCACAAGGTTGGGGTTACAAGTCATATTTTTTCTCTGCTGAACGGGCGAACAAGCGAAATGCCTTGTGGAACGTAAATGCCTATCTAGACTGACACATTTTGCGCGTTCGCATATTCGCTTTCTTTGTTTTCAAGACTGCGCTACTGTCCACATTGGGGTTTCGCTACTTTGCGTCCTCACCTCGCCAAGATACAAATTTCCTGCGATTAGACTAAGAATTTTGCGCTTTCGCGATAAAAGCACCAATCACTGACGAGAGGAATGATGGGGTGTGGAGGGCTTCGATAAGTTTCGTATATTTGTCACATTTTCACAATGGCGGAAGCAGCTTTCAATTCAGTGACTCAGTCGAGTCACTGTTAGTAAATATGGACAACAAATATGGTGCAATGATTGCTAAAATTTTATTGCCTGTCAAAATAATAAAAACGAAGTATTTGCGTGTATCTGAACAGTAGCGCAAATGTCTTTCATGATCTGTTGAGAAGATGCGAATAGACGAAGGCGCGAACACGCGAGCCCGAGCCTTATGTGGACAAAGGTTAAGAGATGGAAATCCACAATACGTCAATCCATGCTGTCATCCACCCGTTCCTTTGTTTATTTTATTTCTATTTGTTCCGCACGTTTACCAAAAATCCAAAATTAAACTATGGTTAAATGAAATAATAGAACTACTTCTTCTTACCCAATTTTTTAGAACATCATGCATGTAACCTTTCTCCATCACACGTGGTTCTATCTTCGTTTGACTAATTAAGTCCTCCAAATTGTCGATATAAGCGAAATTTTCGAGATAAAATTCTGATTTCAAAAAACAGCCCAAGTAGCAGAGGAAGAAAGTGAGCGACATGAACCATGTGAACAGAAGAATTTTGACACTTGGATGATCTTCCCAAGTGTTCAGAGCTAATATGGTAAAATTGCCATCAATGCGAAACTATTTCAATTTCATGACGGTCGTTAACAACTTGTACTAAGAGGGTTTTTATCTCTGCGAGTCACGATGACGTCACGGAACTACTTTTACATTACCAGCTTAGGCACACTACTACCTTTAAACGTAAATTTCTACTAGATAAAGGCACATTAGCGTTCTTATATTGGAGGCTATTGAAATTGTCTAAAAAAAATATGATTAGGCTGATATTTCTTACTCCACATCTTTGCCAACTTCCTCATTTTAGGGGCCAATATTTTGGGGGCTCGTACCTTTGTAACTAAATATTTTAGACTTCATGTACTTCGAAACTTTTCACTGAGAACACACCCTTTTATTTATGACATACTTATCAGAAACACCCTGTATATAGCCTAAACCCTCATTTTGACGCTGTAAAATACAATGAAAGGTAATTGATGTTTTATTTGTTCGAAATGTTCCGAAAAGTAAACACTCAAGGCCCGATGTAAGATGAATTAAAATTAGAGTTTTGTTTTTTTGTGTCCATTATTAACGGTTCAGAAGGATCCAAAAAGTCAATACTCATTAAAATAAATAAGTTTGAGTTTTTAATAGAAGAAAGTGTCATGATGGCAACTAGCTCAGATAAAGATCTTAATTGTTTTGTAGCTTCGAAAATTCCATTCTTTTTGTGCAAATTCTCTTTTAATTTGGCTAGAGATAAGTCAGCTTTGATATTGTCTAAGATTAACTGTCATGCAAGCAAACTGAGAATTCAGGTGTGAATGTAGCTTTGAACATAGAGGGTATACAGTAGAGGAGTAGACTCTTGGGCTTTTACCAATACATAAGATAAACTTAATAAACGGCAATGATACGCCTGACAAGTTTAAAAGTTAAGATCCCTACTCCCTAGTAATATGAAGGTCTATTGTTTTTATTCATAAAACGCAAGCCCTATGAAGGTTTATCTATTTTCTTCCAAATGTCTTTAATTGATAACTATTACTATAATATACTTTGGCGTTGCCTAGTACATCAGCTTTTTAAAGCCTTTTTAAAGACGGGAGTCACACCCACATGTACTCACGTTCGAAGAAGATGAGTGAAAACAGGTCAAATACATTCCACAAAAAAGATTTCACGAAAGTAACTGAGTTACGGACATGATTCGTTTTCCGAAAGTAATCCACGTAAGACATAAGTAGAGATATTGTGACAAGGCTTAACAGCAGGCAAATAATGGTCTGAAATATGTAAAAGATTTAATGTGGAAATATTAAACTAGTGCTAAGGTTGTTTTTACTTGGATATCTGTATTCAAGAAGTCCATTGATGATGTTAATATCTGCTCTGGTGGTGAAGATGTAATATATATATTGGCAGAAGCGAAAAGGCCTTTGAACGTCCATCTACTACTGTTGTATAATATATTGAAGTTATACGGTATTCCAACGTACTGCATATTCTTTGAAAATAAATAGATGCTTATTTTTAACTGTGACGATAGAATGTTAGTCCAAACGTTTGAACTCTGCTTTGTTCTTTTAATCACCTCTAGTAACTCAGGTTGGGATTCCAGATGGTTAAAGTCAAAATAGGTGAAGTTATTCCATACAAGCCTTTTAGTAGTAAAACATTTGTTGGACGATACATCAGGATTAAAGGGGATTATAAATGGTTTAGATTACGGTAGACCTAAATAGCTAGGTATATAATACTTCCCAAGCATGTAAGTACTTTAACTAGCTTTCCGACAGTATATAATTTCTTTAACTTTATAATTTTTTAAACCAACATGGTTTTGTTTAAACACTCCTTCGGTGTATAACATTAAATTCTTCATTTTATATTGGACTAGCTAAGCTAGCCGGAGTAGCCCGGGTGTTTCAAGGGTATTGAACCTGCTGGCTGTCTTTGTAGACAGGAAGTAGTAGAATTTTGAATATAATAGAATGACTGAATTCTTAACGGTGTATATTGAAAATAATGTAAGAAAAAGGCAAAGGAACCTTTTTAACAACTTTCTTGAATTGCTGAAATCTGAACCGTGAACTTGGAAACAAAGCAGATGCCTGAAAGTCTGACTGTTTTTGACTAGTTTACTCTGCTACTAAATATTATTTTCTTCGTACACGGTTCAGAATTCTATAATAGAGAAATTTTGTAGAAATGGCTCGGAAATTATTAGGGTAAAGTGGGAACTTTTACTAGGAACTTTGCTATTTTCACCACGGTAGGACTGTTCACGAGCCGAGCTGAGCGAGCTTTTTAAAGCTCGGCTCGACTCGAGCCGAGCTAGATCTTGCTACTACGACTCGAAATGCTATCCCATGTTTAGAAATGTAGTGGTTTAGTAAAACCCGCTCGGTAAAAAGTGAAGAAATCGTTATATGCTCACAGATATAGGCGAGTGAAAGCAAATTTTCCAACGCTTTATGTCACGTAAAAGTAAAACGGAACGCTAATGGTGGAGAGAAGGACTATAAGCAAAGCACTATTTCAGTGACTAAGCTCGCGAGCCGGTTCGCGAGCTTAGTGGCTCGATGACTATCAGCTCGGCTCGGCTCGACCTTAAAAAAACTCGCTCGTTAATTTATCGAGTCGCTAAATTGTCAGCTCGAACTCGCCTCGCTCGTCACGAGCCGGGCTGGATCGAGCTAGAGCCAAGCCGCCTTTTTTCCACTCGAGCCGAGCCGAGCTTTTAGAAAGCTCGCTCAGCTCGACTCGTGAACAGCCCTAGCCCTTAAGGAAAGATTGTTCTAGAGGGATTAATGAAAGATTGCTCAAGAGGGATTAAGGAAAGATTATTCTAGAGGGATTAAGGAAAGATTGTTCTAGAGACGTTAAGGAAAAATTATTCTAGAGGGGTTAAGGAAAGAGTTCTAGAGGGGTTAAGGAAAGATTGTTCTAGAGGGGTTAAGGAAAGATTGTCCTAGAGGGGTTAAGGAAAGATTGTTCTAGAGGGGTTAAGGAAAGATTGTCCTAGAGGGGTTAAGGAAAGATTGTTCTAGAGGGGTTAAGGAAAGATTGTTCTAGAGAGGTTAAGGAAAGATTGTTCTAGAGACGTTAAGGAAAAATTATTCTAGAGGGGTTAAGGAAAGAGTTCTAGAGGGGTTAAGGAAAGATTGTTCTAGAGGGGTTAAGGAAAGATTGTTCTAGAGGGGTTAAAGAAAGATTGTTCTAGAGGGGTTAAGGAAAGATTGTTCTAGAGGGGTTAAGGAAAGATTGTTCTAGAGGGGTTAAAGAAAGATTGTTCTAGAGGGGTTAAGGAAATATTTTTCTAGAGGGATTAAGGAAATATGGTAGTATAAGGGTTAAGGAAAGATGGTGGTATAAGAGTTATGCAGAGATGGTGGTATAGGGTTAAAGCAAAGATACAACTAGCGGAGTTAAGCATATAAATTAGTTTTTTTTTAAAGTAGATCATGCACGCATTTAGAGTTTTTTACTATAATGCACTCAATAGCTAGAGGCAATCAAATAATTAGGATGTAATTTGCGCAGTGTCATCTGGTTTTCTACCGTTATTAAATAACCAGTGGAACTCTAAAATTACTTGGCGTTTGCACGGTAAGTTTTCTTTTTAGCTTAAACAAATCAAGAACTTCAGAAAAATCAAAGAAAAGAACTTTAAAACTCTAAAATGGGGAAGAATTAAACCATACTCGGTAAAATCGAGAAGTAAACCGTGGTAATTTTTGGATTTTACAAATATAAATGGTTCGGTACGTTACGTAATATTGTGAATCCTGTAGCAGTAGTCAATGTAGGTATTAATGATTTGAAATGACTGTGGAAACATTAAAGTTTCCTGTAAAAAATGAAAAAATGCGACGATTTGAAAATTATACTAATCCTTTCGCTCAACACAAGGACCAGAACAATAAAGGACAACGGTCGTTTTACGTGTTTATGTCTGGATGGTACATTTAAGAGAAAGGCAAATACGATAGCAACTGACTTGACAGACCCAATAACGATAAAAGGAAGGGGAAATACGAAGAAAATAGGAATTTAAGAGATGGCGCAAATACGAACACGACCGGAACAGGAAAATATGGTCTCGCCGATTTGGTCGCGGGACTATTTGGTCTCGTGATTTTTTGGTCTCGGGACTATTTGGTCTCGTGATTTTTTGGTCTCGGGACTATTTGGTATCGTGATCATTTGGTCTCGGGACTATTTGGTATCGTGATTATTTGGTCTCGGGACGGTTTGGTCTCGTGATTATTTGGTTACCTAATTAGTTGCCACCTTTTCCAAAACAATGGTCCCAATAATTAGTTGCCACCTTTCCAAAACAATGGTCCCAATAATTAGTTGCCACCTTTTCCAAAACAATGGTCCCAATAATTAGTTGCCACCTTTTCCAAAACAATGGTCCCAATAATTAGTTGCCACCTTTTCCAAAACAATGGTCCCGATAATTAGTTGCCATCTTTTCCAAAACAATGGTCCCAATAATTAGTTGCCACCTTTTTCCAAAACAATGGTCCCAATAATTCGTTGCCACCTTTTCCAAAACAATGGTCCCAATAATTAGTTGCCACCTTTCCAAAACAATGGTCCCAATAATTAGTTGCCACCTTTTCCAAAACAATGGTCCCAATAATTAGTTGCCACCTTTTCCAAAACAATGGTCCCAATAATTAGTTGCCACCTTTTCCAAAACAATGGTCACAATAATTAGTTCCCATCTTTTCCAAAACAATGGTCCCAATAATTAGTTGCCACCTTTTTCCAAAACAATGGTCCCAATAATTCGTTGCCACCTTTTCCAAAACAATGGTCCCAATAATTAGTTGCCACCTTTCCAAAACAATGGTCCCAATAATTAGTTGCCACCTTTTCCAAAACAATGGTCCCAATAATTAGTTGCCACCTTTTCCAAAACAATGGTCCCAATAATTAGTTGCCACCTTTTCCAAAACAATGGTTCCAATATTATTTCCCACCTTTTCCAAAATATTGTCCTATTAATTAGCTGCCACCTTTTCCAAAATATTGTCCTATTAATTAGCTGCCACCTTTTCCAAAATATTTACATATTAACAGTTATCTAGTAACTGTCCAGAGACCAATTTGTCTCGAGTCCAAAGTGTTCCGGGACCAATTTGTCTCGAGCCCAAAGTGTTCCGGGACCAATTTGTCTCGAGACCAAAGTGTCCCGAGACCCATTTCTCCCGAGACCCATTTGTTCCGAGACCCAATTGTTCCGAGACCCAATTGTCCCGAGACCCATTTGTCCCGAGACCCATTTGTCCCGTGACCCATTTGTCCCGAGACCCAATTGTCCCGAGACCCAATTGTCCCGAGACCCATTTGTCCCGAGACCCATTTGTTCCGTGACCCATTTGTCACGAGACCCATTTGTCCCGTGACCCATTTGTCCCGAGACCAAAACGGCGAGACCAAATTGTCGCGTACCGAACACGACTGGGTTGGCAGACCCATTAACGATAAACAGAGGTTCAAATACAAAAGGGGAGTAGGATTACTGACACCTTTAAAAGAATGGGTAATCATCAAACGTGCAAACAAGCTAGACAAGACAAAATTGTTGATATGTCGAATCTGAGTTTTCGTGATTTTTCAATGGATTTTAAAAATTATATTAAAAACTTGATATTATGAAAGTAGAGACTTGATAGTGAAAAATAATACCACTTTCGTGGTAAAATATGATATGAAATTGTAAATTCGCAACCCCTTTAAAATAAGGGTTAAATGCGAACCTCAAAAGGAACCCACCCGTTGCGAGTTTCTGCATATGAAAGGCTATGGCTATGATTGTCAATTTTAAATACCTGTATATTTGTTTGACCTATGATTTCATGAAAATCATAGGGGAAGAAAATTTAAAATTAGATAAAATGACACACGTATAATTAAGTCGCTTAATTCTAATTAAAATGTTTTTCTTATTGTTACCACCAAAGTTCCTTTAGGTTCTACTGACGTAGTTATCAGCGAATTTGTTAACCAAATTTAACAAAACAATATCATGTAAAATGCACGTCTTAGGACAAAAAAACCAATTTTACCTCCACAACTGCTATGTTTAGTTTTAGTCCTTGCGTAAATCTGTCAAAGAAATTAAGTTTGGAAGCAATTACAATTACGTACAAAATATCGTTTTTAAGGCGAAATTTTGCGTCAATGAAGGTTGTACGGTTGTACCCATTTGGCGAAATTTTGGCAAATTTCGCTTAGCGGTTAAATGTTTGTTCTGATTTGGGGTGATTGTCGTCGATTTTTGCCGTGTGAATTTGCCTTTACATTCTTCTAGGAGGATATAGGGGTGAGGGAGTCTTCGACTGCCCGTTTTCCCATTGAAACGCGCTTACAGATTATCGACCGTGGTTTCCCCCCGTTTTCACTCGTTCTGGGAGATTCTTAGCCGCGCAACTAGTTCCGCGCACATCGTCATCGGACGTCATCTGTTCGTTTGTTTTAATTTTTGGTAAACGCTTAAAGGGAACTCTGCTCGGTTGGCGCCCCTTTAGTGAAACTTTCCTGTGTAGCTCCAAACGCCGAGAAAATGTGCTGCCGCCTAGGCGAAAAAAGCTTGCAACTCAGTTTATTTCTAACGAATTTTCTACTCCCCCCTTTCCCCCATCCGTTACCGCACCAACGACGAAGCCACGCTTCCTTTAGGTTCGCCAAACCCCCTTCACCATGGATGATGCCCGCGCCACGTGACCGTTGATGGTAGTGATAGCTTAAGAATGTTAAACGGGGGGACGAAAAACGCCAGACTGGGTTTTCTTTTTGCCCCTATATAGAGTAGTGGCACTCCATGTTAATTTCTCATAGAGCGTAACGTAGCCAAAGGCAGGGAGGTGCTATTACTCTATAGTCTTAAGGCTCATTTACATGCACGCTTGTAGCTCGTAAAAACAGGATTTTGCTTGAAATATTTTAAATCTTTTCTGCACAAGCTCAAGCTCGGCCATTTACATGACTGCTTGTAGCTTCGCTTGTTCCTTGGTTTGGTTTTTTACAAGCTCAATCCGCAACCAAAACGAATTTGGTTTTTTTCTAGCAAGCGTCAAAAAAAGCTACCGCCATCAATGAAATTTCCGTTTCTAATCATTTTGACAAAATTTTAACTGGATATTAGGCATAGGCCTCTTTGAAATGGCAAATGTACCGAATTGACGTTATGAATATCAAACAATTTGAATAATTAGTCTAAACACGTATTTATAAAATAAGGCTTAAGTAAACTTTGAAACATTAGGATTAAGTAAACTTTGAAACATTAGGCTTAAGTAAAGTTTGAAAGATTAGGGTTAAGAAAACTTTGAAACATTAGGCTTAAGAAAAGTTTGAAACATTAGGCTTAAGAAAAGTTTGAAACATTAGGCTTAACAAAAGTTTGAAACATTATATAGGCTTAAGGAAAGTTTGAAACATTAGGCTTAATACTATTAAGTTTTTTCTCTGTAAGAAGGAGGTACCTCCCCCCCCTTTTTTTCAAATAAGGGCAGGGTAGCTTCGACCACCTGAATAGTTTGACAACCAATCACCTATAGTTGATTCCTTTATTCCCTTTTCCCAATGCCATACACACGCCTTTCAATCCATTTTCTCACTCTCTATGTGCTAAAGGCTAGTAGCTTTGAATAGAAAGGTCTTTAATAATGATTCACTATTTTTTTCGATTCGATATTTTTAACTTAAAATGAAACTATGGAGACAAATATCTATACTCCTGTTTATCCGCACTTGAGAAACCGTACTTGCCATTATATATTGGCTAATGCTCCTCAACTTTTACAATACTGTCAAGTGAGGTTGAACAAGAGTATATAATGAGCATTTTTATTTATTTCTTGGAAAAATTGAAAAAGTACATTGGTTTGAACGTTCTTCAAACGAAAGGGACGTGATCCTTCTTTATATCCTGTGAACACCTGACGTGAAATGATTTGGTTATCCGGATCTAATTCCTTATATCGTGTGATAATTGCGAAGTGTTTCGAACATACTTCTTTCTGAAATGAAATGACTCGTTAATCGCTTTACAATTACCTTTGCCATGTGTAATTGGCGAGTTGTTCTGGGTACAAGTGGCGATTAAATAATGTTACAGGCCCGTAGCCAGAAACGTTACGCAGAGGGGGCAGTATTTTTCTGTGAGGGGGCATGGCAAATGGAATTTTTTTTGTAGAATAACATAAATATCAAAATGTCAGACAATAAATTAATCAAAAATGTCTTGATTAGAATCAAGACCTAAAAAGTATCGATAAGACTGAGGTTATCACTTGTCTGAAGGATCAGATATTAATTTTTCTTTTTAATTGAAACTTAAATGCATGCTTAAGAAAAAACAACGTTCCATTACCGTTTTCCGTTGAAATAAATTATTTTACTGGTAATCAATTTCAAAAATTTACTTATCTCGGCTTTTCGACCACAATTCCATTCCCCGAAAACATTTTATCATTACATTAATTACTTTTGGGAGAGTACGTGTATGGTTTTGCATTTTAAAAGGTTCCTAAAGACGTTACATCCCCATTCGTGACCGGGACGCTTCGCAGTGGAACATTTTAATTATTCTAAAACAAATGGCGCCAAATTCAATAGGGACAGTAAGATTTTTACTCGCGGTTTTGCAAAATGATGTAATGTCAAGTGTACTTTAGTCAACCGTCGTATTGTTCTTTTTCATAGTTCAGGGCATGATCAGTGTTACTGCCCAATTTCTCTCTCTAGTTTCTAGCAATGGTTAGAGACTATTTGATATGGCACGGACAACGTTATATACATTTGTAAATTCTAAGTAGCACAAAAGGAAAAAAATCCAATTTTTTTATATTTTGGTTTGAATTAAATAAACTCATGATTGTAGTTATAACGCACAGAAATTCAAGGGAATGGCACCAGTAATGAGCAGCAAAAGGAGAGGAAAGTTTGCTTCAAGTTAGCAGAGGGACATGGTAGTGAAAATGGTAATCTAGAATTTTGTTCGTTCAAACCTTAATATATCATGAAAAATTCAAGTGAGGAGGCGGCACTACCAAGAAAGATTGGTTTTGGCAGATAACAGCGAAAAAATTATGTTCTACACACACTGGGACTATGGGAGAGTTTCAAGGCCGAGGTCGCACATGATAAAATTTCAACTCCAGTTTACATCAATTCTCCCTGGTCGTACTAGTAGCAGGTTAACTTGTTAAGCTATAGTTTGCTCAGGTCCTGTTAGTCTCGAAAGGGTTATATAGTGCTTGAAACTTTTAAAAGGTTCTTGTCATGGCTAAACAGACCGCTATTACAGTTTTTTATTGTTTTATAGGTTATTTTGACACGTTATCTCCCAAAAGTAATTAATGTAATGATAAAATGTTTTCGGGGAATGGAATTGTGGTCGAAAAGCCGAGATAAGTAAATTTTTGAAATTGATTACCAGTAAAATAATTTATTTCAACGGAAAACGGTAATGGAACGTTGTTTTTTCTTAAGCATGCATATAAGTTTCAATTAAAAAGAAAAATTAATATCTGATCCTTCAGACAAGTGATAACCTCAGTCTTATCGATACTTTTTAGGTCTTGATTCTAATCAAGACATTTTTGATTAATATCTGTTCCTTCAGTCTTCATTTTAATTAAGAATGTTAAGAAACTGTTTTACATTTTCAAAATCTGCACTAAGCAGAAACATATATAAAGGGGACCATAAATTTAGCTCAATCAGATATTTATTTTAATGATACTTAAAAAAAAACGTAAATCAATAAAAGTTAGTATTCTTATTGTAATTAACATAATACATTTTTTTACCCCAGAAATAGGACCAAATGGAAAATTTTACAAAATTTTTAAAAATGCTGATTTATGTCCGTTTAACATTTAGCTCAAAATTGTCATAAGGCCAATATGAAATTCAGATATCCTTAAAACTTCACAAAGACGATCCGAGATTGTCAATTTCAAACTTTTATGTAGCAAAAGTACCTACAAGCACCCAGAGCAAGTACCTACAAGCACCTGGAGCAAGTACCTACAAGCACCCGGGGCAAGTACCTACAAGCACCCACAAGCACACACAAGTACCCACAAGTACCTACAAGCACCCGGGGCAAGTACCTACAAGCACCCACAAGCATCCACAAGTACCTACAAGCACCCACAAGTACCCACAAGCAACCACAAGCAACCACAAGTACCCACAAGCACCCACAAGCACCCACAAGTACCTACAAGCACCCACAAGTACCCACAAGCACCCACAAGTACCCACAAGTACCTACAAGCACCCACAAGCACCCACAAGTACCTACAAGCACCCACAAGTACCCACAAGTACCTAGAAGCACCCACAAGTACCTACAAGCACCCTTAAGTACCTAGAAGCACCCAAAAGTACCTACAAGCACCCACAAGTACCTACAAGCACCCACAAGTACCTACAAGCACCCACAAGTACCTACAAGCACCCACAAGTACGTACAAGCACCTACAAACACCTACAAGCACCCACAAGCACCCACAAGCACCTACAAGCACCCACAAGTACCTATAAGCACCTACAAGCACCCACAAGCACCCACAAGTACCTACAAGCACCCACAAGTATCACAAGCACCTAAAAGCACCCACAAGCACCTAAAAGCACCCACAAGCACCCCCAAGCACCTACAAGCACCCACAAGCACCCACAAGCACCCACAAGCACCTACAAGCACCCACAAGTACCTTCAAGCACCCACAAGCACCTACAAGCACCCATAAGCACCCACAAGCACCCATAAGCACCCACAAGCACCCACAAGAACCCACAAGCACCCACAAGTACCTACAAGCACCCACAAGTACCTACAAGCACCCACAAGTACCTACAAGCACGCACAATTACCTACAAGCAGGCACAAGTACCTACAAGCACGCACAAGTACCTACAAGCACCCACAAGTACCTACAAGCACCCACAAGTACCTACAAGCACCCACAAGTACCTACAAGCACCCACAAGTACCTACAAGCACCCACAAGTACCTACAAGCACCCACAAGTACCTACAAGCACGCACAAGTACCTACAAGCACCCACAAGTACCTACAAGCACCCACAAGTACCTACAAGCACGCACAAGTACCTACAAGCACCCACAAGTACCTACAAGTACCCACAAGTACCTACAAGTACCCACAAGTACCTACAAGCACCCACAAGTACCTACAAGCACCCACAAGTACCTACAAGCACCCACAAGTACCTACAAGCACCCACAAGTACCTACAAGCACCCACAAGTACCTACAAGCACCCACAAGTACCTACAAGCACCCACAAGTACCTATAAGCACCCACAAGTACCTACAAGTACCCACAAGTACCTATAAGCACCCACAAGTACCTACAAGTACCCACAAGTACCAAAGGCAGTTGGTTACATAATTTATTAGTGTGGGGGACCTTTTCCAACTTAACTTGTTAGCTCACACAAAGCTAGGTCCCCTTGTTTTTCAACCACCACGAAATATCAACCAAATAGCTTTAAAAGTGCTAACATCATAAACTGACGCTTTACACTGCTTAAATATCGCAAATTGGAATGGTTTTGAAAATTTAAATTTAAACATACTTAGACTTAATTATAGTCAATGAAAATTGCTTGCGGAATGTTAGGTGTTGTACCTTCCATTTAAAACCGTTTTCAAGTCTAACAAACGTATAGTTTTTCTAAAATCGAATTAACCGGAATGTTTTTTTCTTAAAATTTCCCATGTTATTTCTATGGGAAAAATTTCTGTTTTTCATCGAAAGGTGTGATTAATTTTATGGAAATGAAAACCACCCTTAGCAACTTTATTTTTTATAAAATTAACTACTTAATGGATCTCTTTGAAATTTTAAACACATATTGTGGGCCAGAATTGTAGTTCTGTGGAATTTTTTCAAAACAGTTAATGCAATACAAAAAAATCTACATCCAAACAAAAAACCCTCCTTATACATTAAGAGCAGTATGAAGTCATATCTAAGAGAGCTACCGCTCTCTCAGAATATTTCCGCAGGTATTTCATTATTGACACTCATTTAACAATTGAAAATCAAACTTTTTTTAAAAAGTTTAAAAAAAATAAATTGTTAATAAACAATTCTAAATCTAAATTTCAAGTCAGATCTTTTTCGTAGGCTAGGGAAGTTAAGTTTCACTTTCTTTCAAGTGACATAGCTCGTCGTTAAAGTGAAAATACGCGAGTAGGGCAAGAAAAGCTTGCCTCGCAACTTCGCAAGTCGCTGTTGAGGCGTCAAATGTAAGTCTGTACCCCGAGGGGTCGGTCATTCATTAATTCCCGTACGCTACCCGTGAAATCCAACTTAAGAAATCCGAAATCAATGCTGATTTTGAAATCAAATAAAAAATCAGCAACGAAATCACAAAATCATTAAAGAAATCATAAAATCAGGAAAAAAACACAAAATCAACTAAGAAATCACGAAATCAACATAAAAATCACGAAATCAGAAGCGAAATCACAAAATCAGTAAAGAAATCGTGAAATCCATTACAAAATTCACGAAATCCAAAATCCAAAGAAATCACAAAATCCGACGAAATCAAGGGGAAATTCTCAAAATCCGAGGATATCACGTAACAAATCTCAAAATCCAACGACATCAATGGAAATATCGCAAAATCCGTCGAAATAACGAGAAAAATAGCAAAATCCGACGGAATCATGGGAAAAATCTCAAAATTCGATGAAATTCATTGCATTTTATCGAACTCTGAAATCAAACGGAATCCGAAGAAATCAAATTGGATTTCGAAATCCCGAACACTTTTTCCAAAACGCCCGACCCCTCGCTGTACCCCGACATAATATTTTGGTCCTGGATGACAAAACCAGCGATATATATCAAGGATAACGACAAAAGCTAAAAAAATTTCAAGTGTATCAGGAATATACACAGATAAAGACAATAGAAGGTCCCATTTGTTTTCGTGTCGTGCGGTCGCATTTAATTTTCTCTCCGATAAGCGTTATCTTATCAGTATGCTATATCGTGAAACGGGTTTCGCTGGAATTTATTTCATTGGATTATTTTCGCTACTGTTTTTGTCGTGTAGTGCTTCTTTTGAATTACAGTTATACGATCGCGTCTCGTCTCTTTTTGCTGGTTGCTTTTTGCCGTCGAGTTTTTTATTTAGCTTAACTCTCAATGGACGGTATTTTATCAAAAGAAAGTCTCCGGCGGTTAAGCAGGGTTATGACTTTTGCGGTAAGCTTTTTCCGTCTCCGTGCTGTTACTCTCTGGTGATGTTGAGTTGAATCCCGGGCCTTTGCCTAAAAGACAATGCAAAGCTTGCCAAAAACTGATTCGTAAGAATCAAAAACGTTTTCGCTGCTGTGTCTGTGTGTTTGAATTTCACGCGAAGTGTGTATACCCTAATGTCTTAAAGAAATCTTTTCATCTACAAGACTCATCTTTCGTGTGTCTTAGTTGCGGACTACCACCTTTTAGCGACTCATTCTTTACGGAAAATAGTGTTTCTTGTAAGCCAAGAAAGGTTGCGGACCACACAGTGGGAAAAAAGTTATCCCGGTCACTAGTTTCGTTTCATGTGGCGAACGTGCGTAGTTTAAAAAATAAATCTCTCGACTTTTCGGTTTTTGTGGAGCAGAATTTACCGGACGTTATCGGTCTTACGGAGACCTGGCTTAATCGTGACGTGTCTAGTACAGAGTTTTTTAATGACGATTATGTCGTTTTTAGAAATGACAGAGAATCTATAAGGGGTGGTGGTGTTCTTTTGGCAATTAATCAAAATCTCTCTCCTGTAGAAACCGTAATCAATACTGAACTTTTTAAAACTGTCTTAGGGAAAAGTCTTGAGATTGTCTTTTCTTCTGCTAAATGTGAATCTCGAACAATTCTTTTTGGGTGCGTTTATGTTCCGCCACCGGTCACTCAAGACTATATAATGAGCTTATGCTCTCTACTTAACGCTATAACTGATATTATCAACGGTCATGATATTTTTATTTTGTTTGGTGATTTTAACATGGCATGTTTGGGTTTAACTAGACCTGTCCCGGACAGTCTTCCTGCTATGGATTTTTTCGAATGTATTTCTAATCTTGGACTTACTCAAATTGTATCCGATGTAACTCGAAACGGCAAAATCCTCGACTTGGTTTACATTAATGAGCGCCGATTTATCAATGATATTCAGGTAGTTGATAATCTTCCCGGTTGTGATCACCATGCGATTAGCGGTAGAATTTCCTGTGAGTACGTAAGGGCTATGCGTGCTCCTATGCGTGTTTTGCAGTGGAAGCAAGCGGATGCAACTTCTTTAAATGGGCTAATTAACCATGCACCTTGGCATCTTGCCTTTGGTGGAAATATTAATGAAAGTTGGGATTTTTGGTCGGATTTATTTTGGTCTTGTGTGGAAGACGCTATTCCCTCAAAGATGGTTTATTCAAGAAGGTCTAGGCAGCCTTGGATTTCTGGAGACATTGTTCACCTCGCCAATCTCAAGCGAACTTTGTTCAAAATATACAGATCAAAACCAACTAGTGTCAATAGATACAAATATAGAAGAGTTTGTAACAGGATTAAAGCTAAAACTCGTTCGAATTTCAAAGATTATGTTAATGGCTTGTCCTCTCAGCTCAAAACGGAACCTAAAACATTTTGGAAATTCGTTGCACAAAAAACTAAAATCCCAATTCCTAACTTTATGAATATTGATAATACGCCTGTCACTGACGCGCAAACGATTGCGTCAATGTTCAATTCTTTTTTTCAGTCTTGTTTTACTAAGTCCAGTTCTTTTTTAACGGACAATGAGTTTAACAACACTGCTGATGCTGACTTTATCTTTACTCCCAGTTTGGTGGCTGCGGCTATTGCGCGCCTTAAGTCTAGCTCTTCAGCTGGTCCTGATGGCGTGTCCTCTAAATTAATTAAGTTGTGTGCTACGAGTATTGCAGAACCTTTGTCAGATTTTTTCAACTACTCTTATAGATTGGGTAAACTCCCTTTAGCCTGGAAAAGAGTTAATGTGGTCCCCCTTTTTAAAGGTAGCTCCCTCAGTAGGTCCGAGCTGGCCTCTTATAGGCCAATCTCTCTCTCATCGGTATTTTGTAAGGTAATGGAGTCAATAATAAGTGATCAAATTGGAAGTTATTGCTCTGAAAATGAGATCCTTCCGCAACGTCAATTTGGGTTCCGCAAGGGGTTCAGTTGCTCAACGCAACTAGTTCAAGCCTTTCACTCTTGGGCCTCTATCTTAGACAAAAGAAACCCGCCCGACGTACATGTGGTCATTTTCGATTGGAAAAAAGCCTTTGATTCGGTACCTCATGATGGACTGGTGATGAAACTTAAAGTCTTGGGAATTAAGGGGAATACTTTAAGCGGCCTTTACACGCTCAATGTTTTGCACAAATAAAGTGGGGGACATTTATAAAATTCATCATCTTATAAATTATTCCCAAGACTTTTCACTAATTGTGCAAATAAAATCTATCATGATATTGAAAGCTCAATATGTTGAGCAAAATTTTCATATTTTATTGGACAAATATATTGATCATATTCCACACGATTTATTCAATTATATTATTATTATTATATAGTTTATCACAATAAAACAGTTCATGTTGAGTCCATGGACCGTATACAATTTTATTGACCAAACATAATATATAAATCGTTAAATACACAGACGAAATATTGTTCGCATTTTGAAGAACATTTTGAGCAATAAAACTCACTCAATATATATGTTCAGTTTTTTACGCAAATATTGTCCAAAATTTAGCGCAAATGATTTTCCATTTCCTAAACCAATATTTGAACTTTGCACAAATATTAGTCTGGATAACGTTTTATTTATACTTTGTAACTTAAATAACGGGCCCCACGTTTTTTGCGCAAATTATTGAGCGTGTAGGGTGCCCTTTACGTTGGGTAGCTGATTTTCTTAGGGAAAGGACACAGCGTGTAGTTTATCAGGGTAAATCCTCCTGTTTTCTTCCTGTTACCTCTGGAGTCCCTCAGGGTTCAATACTTGGTCCGCTACTTTTTAACCTATATGCACATGACTTACCACATAATATATCCCCGCATAGCACTCTTTGGCAGTACGCGGACGATTCTTTTTTATCTCGTGCGGTTACTTGCCAACAGGATTCCCTTAATTTACAAAGGGACATTGATGCAATCGTTGATTGGGGCACGGTTAATCTTTTGAACTTGAATATTAAAAAATGCTCCTATATTATTTTCACTAGAAGGAGACAAGTAATTAATTTTGACTATAGGATAAGTGACACTGTCTTGCCTCGTGTTTTTAATTGTAAATTACTAGGTATTATTTTTACGAGTGACCTTAAATGGGCGAATCATGTTTTTTACATAACTGCGAAAGCCCGTCGTATTTCGGGTATGATACGCAGAATTTTCGGCCGTTCCAAGGCTAGTTTGATTTCATTTAACGCTCTTGTTATACCTTTACTACAATACGGGGTCGAGGTATGGTCACCCTATTTGGTGAAAGATAAAAATTCGGTGGAGAGAGTATTGCGGCATTTTACTTCATTTTTTGTTGGACAGCCTTGTATAAACTTGCCTGTTAATAGTTTAAATAACAGAATGGATTATTGTACGCGTCTTAAACATTTGAACATTTTACCTATGTATCTTTTACAACAAAAAGCCTGTCTCACATTTTTATTTAGAATCATTAATGGTTTTTATTATCTACCTTTATTAGACTATGTTAAAATCAATGAACGGCATGAAATTTTAACCTTTTATATCCCCAAATGTAGATGTGACGCGTTTTTATATTCATTTTTTAGTCGCACTATAAGACAATGGAATGTACTTCCTGCTAAAATAAGATGTTGTACGTCGGTGTATACTTTTAAAAATGACCTCAGTATACACCTTAAAGCGCAGCCATATCAGGTCTAATGCACTTTTTTTATGTTAAATTAAATTATTATTCTTTTTTTTTTGTGTGTGTACTGGTAACTAGTGAGAAAATGGGACTTGTCCTTTACCTAGTTGCCATCAGTAAAATGTATTTTTTTTTACTGAAAAATAAAAATTATTATTATTATTATTATTATTATTAAAGTCTAAAATATGTTGATATACATTTTAAATAGTTTTAATATTTGTGTACCAAAATAAAAAGTTAATTTGATAAGGGGGCATTGGAAAATTTTTAGGGGGCATTTAGGGGCAAACCGAAATCTTATTTGAGGGGGCAGGATATATTTTTGAGGGGGCATTGCCCCCTGGTGCCCCCCGTGGCAACGGGCCTGTAATGTTATAATCACTGCAGTAACCATAATAGTGAGTAGCCCCTCGACGAGACTGAATTCTATCTCCATTTCTTCGGTGACCACATTCCAATGCACCTAAACAATTCTTTTATCTCCTTTTAAAATAATGAACGAATGAACTTGTATTCAAGGTAGAAATGTCAGAACCGGCCGATATTATGGGTGTGTTTGGGAAGCACTAGCCACCCGGAATTTCACTTTAAAGCAGAGTTGATACAAAGAAAAGGGTAGGAAAACCTCAATTACCCTCCCGAAATTAACACCATCCGCCAAGACTGAGAAATGGTATACATTCATGGATCTGGAGGGAATTCTTAGAACCCAAACAAAAATAAAACCACATTTCTGGTTTACAGACCCCCTTTACCTACAAACTATAGAAAATTTTGGAATATAAATACTGAGTAACCAACCCACAAGGGAGAGGCGGCCATTGGGGTATTCTCCCTCGCGCCAAGAAGAGACGCCAGAATGAGCCCGAGTTCACTGCTCGCGGGAGGCTAGCCAACTCGCACTGAATCTAGCGGGGTTTCTTGGCGCCAAGGAGGATACCGCAATGGTACCGTATTTAATTTCCGAAATGGTCTATACGGTAGGTAGCAAGGCGGATTTATAAGAGAGGAGGTTCAGAGTCAGACAAAATGCACGTAGTCCGCAGTTCATAAAATTACACTGCGGCGTTCCCCAGTTACCATGATTACCACGACCCCCTCACGGCAAGAGAGCGTACGTTCTCGCCCATGCGTTCAAGCCCCCTTTTTCTAGCCTCATCAGCTTGTTTATAATTTTGAATATTCCTCGTTTGCAAGAACGATCACGTGACGCCTTTACCAACGGCTTACGCGCCGATGCATGTTTTTATTTCCACATTTCCAAAACGAGTCTTCTCTCTTATTCATCCTCCTTGCTTTTAGCGAGCCGGCACAAAAATTTTCCAACACCATCACACCCTTACCCCACTCAAAGTAACGAAGCAAGTACCAGTCCATACTACCCCTTAATGCCAATAAGGATGAATACATACATCTCCTTTGCTAATTACCACCTGGTATTATCTATCATTCGATGTTGCTAACAAAGACCAAAATTATTTTGCAATGTGCTAAGGTTGTACAATACCCAACAATGGTCCAAGGCTGTGCAGTGCATGACGCATAAGTTTTTTCTCCTTTCCTAAATCGTAGAAAATGTCTTTAGCCTACCTATTCTCTCCCAAACCTGTCGCGATTTATAGATACAATAGTTTGAAGCGCTACACCCTTTCCCTCTTGAAGCTGCCAGTTTAACAGCTCTATGATTAGACACGGTTATACGAGAAAGAATCACAACATTGTATAGAAAACCCTAGTTGCTAAAGGCTTGTCTATATACATGTACAGGTACACAAACTGGTTCTGATGTTGTAAGACTGAAGTCAGGCCCGATATAGAGTAATGGCAGTACTACCTATGCAAACGGCATACCTCCTATCTCTTAGCTCAGTGTCATGCCCCTACTGGGCGCGTACAGTATCCTCTCTTACAAAAGCGCGCCCAGAGGGAGGGATACACGGTTTTCACCCCTCTCTACCACCATTAGTCTATCCACTGTATCCTCAAAAAGTTTTTATAAATACGAAGTTTGAAAAAATATTCTAACTATTGCGACTGTCCACTTAAAATATCACGAGTGTCCACTTAAAATAACGCGAGTGTCCATTTAAAATATCGCGAGTGTCCATTTAAAATATCGCGAGCGTCCATTTAAAATATCGCGACCGTCCATTTAAAATACCGCGAGCGTCCATTTAAAATATCGCGAGCGTCCATTTAAAATACCGCGAGCGTCCATTTAAAATATCGCGAGCGTCCATTTAAAATATCGCGAGCGTCAATTTAAAATATCGCGAGCGTCCATTTAAAATATCGCGAGCGTCTATTTAAAATATCGCGAGCGTCCATTTAAAATATCGCGAGCGTCCATTTAAAATATCGCGAGCGTCCATTTAAAATATCGCGAGCGTCCATTTAAAATATCGCGAGCGTCCATTTAAAATATCGCGAGCGTCCATTTAAATTTTGCCAAGCGTCCAGTAACCCAGTTCAATTTCATTGTGGTTCTCCAACTTCTCCCAGTGTTACTAAGCCAAGAGGCTGCAGGGAGAAAGGCTACAGTTCAGTTTGACCATCTTGGCTGACGTAGAATGCCTCACAATCAAAACATGGCACTGAAGATAAAGCTGAGAGAGGGAGCAACTTCTCCCACCCCAATAATTTCAAGCATTATTCACACGTCCTGTTAAATTATCAGTAACGTTCTGGTGTATACGTACTATATAAAAGTCACAAAATGTTTAGTCACTAATCTTTTAAATTGGTCAAACTTAACATTCGATTTTTACCTCATTTTATTTTTGATGTTCATTACCAAACACCACTAAAATAATTATCCTGATAAAACAAAGCATGAATTAAAACCAGGCATGGGTATAGTTTTGATGCTTTTATTAATAGTTACCTATCATCTTCATATAAAACAGTTCCGAACACAATTGACTTCATGCGATATGAAGAAAGCTCAATTCGTTTCTTACTAACCGTCTTTCTGAAATCCCGTCCCTAAGAAAGATACCTAACCGATCGCTAAACGCGCCCGGCCCCAAGCCCCCAACCAAACCAAGTCGAATGATTTCTCAATTCCGCGAATTTCCCCTCTCCTACCAAAAAAAAGAAAAATTCCAAGAATAAAAGAAGTTCCCATTTGCGAAAAAGAAAAACCGCTCCTCGCTCTCACGAAAGAATGAGGAAGAAGGGTGTAAAATGGACTGCAAGGTTTTGCGCTCTAGGCGAGCTTCATTTATATTGATACGTGGAGTCCAGGTTGAGGGGCAAATAGAGTCTTTGTAACCCACGTGACGCGATTCATCCACTCGTAGGGTATGGTCCTTTTTTCAAATTTTAGGCCACCGCCCCCAACGCGAGCGCCATCTAGCGTTCTAGATCGGTAATAAACCTCGCCGACGCTACCTTTAATGAATCGCGCTGCAATTTTTTAGTGCTTTAACGGAACATTTATCATTATTTTATTTTTTATTAATAGTAAATTATGGTTCTTAGATAAAACTGAAGTAACGGAAACGGTTTTTTACTCTTTTCCTACACCTAAACTAAATAAGTGTTTAAGATGGATTAAAGATTGTGGGAGAGTCGAGTTAACGCCCGATAAAATTAAAAAATATCACTGCATGTGCAGTGAACACGTAATATAGGCGGCGTTGCTTCTAACAAAGAGGGTAGAAAGAGTGGGAGTAGAAGCCTTGGCTGGAGTGTTCTCGCTTTGAAAGTTTACCTCTAAGCTTCCGGTGTGCGCACGCATCTTTCTCAGCCCTCTTATTGATTGAAACACGGTGAACCGGATATTGGGAGGAAAATATAACAAATAAATAAAAAAGAAAATCGAGAACACCCAAAATGCCTTGCCAAAGCCGCTAGCTTCAATTCCCCCTCTTTTTATCCTCTTTGCTTCTAAGGCCTAAGCTAGCATGAAGAACCCGGCACCCGCTATTTTTTGAAATGGGATTTGCGTGGTCAAGTGATGCGCGTAACCAATGTAACTAGGTGCGCGTGCACGAATCTCCCATCGGAGAGACCGAAGTCTGAGCTCAAAGAACAGGCAGTCGAAGACTCCCTCACCCCTATCAGAGATGGGCACAATTAATAACTAAATAAAACTTACGAATAATGAATTCACCGCAAAAAAATGTATCTTAGACAGACATTATTTAACGACGTTTAAAAAGCTATCTTGTTAATGTATGCGACGTTTCTATTGGGTACAAACGTATGTGACGTTATAGGTGAGATTAATTATTTAAAGATACATAGATAAGAAATGATTCTAAGTTTTTATTATTTCAATCCGTTTTTTTAGTTAAAAGAGTTTTTGTCGTATTCATCTTTTATTTCTCGGTAATAAATAAATATGGTATATTCTTCAACTTTAACGTCGGACTAAAAAATGTAAATGCTTAAGATCATAGGAAAATTACAATGTGATTGAAGCTTACGTTCTTGTAAAAAATATCATGGTCTAATTGCACGATAACAGATATGAAATAAGGGTCAGTTACAACGTTAACATTGTAGAAAATGGTATAGGTTGTATTCGAATCGATTAAGTCTCCCCACGTAATATGGAAGACCAAAGTTACCACATATTCTAAAAGGAAAGTATTACGACGTTATCTATGAAAAATCGAATTCAAAATCTGTAGTGGCCCAATGCATAAGCTGTCGTCCAAAATATTGTGAAATAAAGGGGCATTTCACCTCCACGTCAAACTTTCGGTCCCATTTAAAGAGAAAACATGAATCCACATTCAGCGAATACCTTAGTGAAGTAGAAACCACGAACCGGTCTAAAGGACATCAGTCAACTCATGGAACAAACGAAACTGGCGGTGAAATACAAGCCAGTCAAAAGGTATTCGAAGAAGATTTATCTAAATACATGGTCAGCGCTATGATTCCCCTTCGTTCAGTCGAGAATAAATATGTTCGACAAATGTTCAAAAATCTTGGTCTTGAACGTAAGATTAATATGGTCAGTCGGCGAAGTGTGTCCCGAGTTATAGATCTTATGTTTGAACGAAATATGAATGACATTAAGCACGAATTAACGTCGGTGTCGTACGTTTCTTCAACAGCAGATATATGGTCTGGAAGGAGGCGTTCCTTTCTCGGTGTAACTATTCATTGGATTACCACTAATTTTGAGCGAATGTCCGCTGCAATCGCATGTCGCCGATTCAAGGGAACCCATTGTTATGACCGAATTAAGGATTTGTTGCAATGTATTTATTCTGAATTCGCCTTAGATTATAAGAAAATAATACATCTTTATAAACATTTTCATTTTATCACCAAACGGACAATGCCAGCAATTTCGTTAAAGCATTTAAGGTATTCGGCGTCCATCAAATACAAGCGGATGAAAACTTAGATGACCATGATGTCACTTCAGGAGCTTCAAGTGACGACGAAACTGATGATGCAATTAATGAAATATCCAATTGGAAATTACCACGACATCTTAGATGTTGCGCTCACACCCTGAGTTTATGCATCTCTTCTGATTTAATAACCAAACTGAAACAAGTCCCGAGTACTTGGATGATGCATTGTGATGTTTTAGCGAAATGCAATTTGCTATGGAAAGCGGCAAGTCACCCTAAGTCTGCCGAAATTGTTGAAAATATACTTGGGCATACTTTAAGTAGGCCCGGCGAAACACGCTGGAACTCTTTATATGACCAAATGTGGATGAGAGGGAAAGCCTGTGTTAAAAAACGCGGACATCAAAGTTTCGCCAATAACTATTTAGTTTACTAGTGACTGATGGACTTGCAAACTCGCGGATGAAAGTAGTTCAGACATTTATGCTCCTTGGTTTAACCATAGCCCACTCGATCACGCGCATCACGACGCAAGCTGCTCGCGCTATAGCTAAATTACCGAGATTACACAATAGCAGACGACGGTAACCACGTAACCGCGAATTAACACAAGACCTATTATAAGGGAGTGAACAGGCCCAGTATAGCTACGCCAATAAAACGGTCAACTACGGCGAAACTCTGATGACTCGCGACTTTTGGCCATTTTCATACTTTTCCTCTCATCCACTTTTGATATGACTCCTTAAGACAGATATCTAGAATCAAGGAAAAGTCGGGTGAATTGGGAAAAGTCGGGTGAATTGGGAAGAGCCTTAGGAATTAAAACGCCCTTGACAGCCTCCGATTTCATTTATATTGAAGAACATTTAAAATGTACAGCTCCATTCGCAGAAGCAATTGATATTCTTCAAGGAGAAAAAGACATTTTCTACGGAATGCTTCTTCCAACCCTACTGGTTCTCAGAAGAAAACTAGGACTCTTTTCATCCGAAAACTGGGAGTTTTGCAAGCCCCACGTTGAAGCTCTAAAAGCAAGCCTGGAATCCAGATACCACGACTTTTTAAACTTTACCAATGAAGAAGCCGTAACGCTGCATTAGCGGCGTTTTCCTTACCAAAGTTTAAAAGCAAATGGTTGGCGTGCGTGGAAGACTACCATAAAGAGAGGCTCGGTAAATTATTTCAGGATACCGTTGCTGATGAGATAGTACCAACCAACTTTAACGCCACATCTATCAAAGACGACTTCTTTGATTTTGGAGACCTACCAGCCGCCGAGCCCACTAAATCGCAAGCAGTGATTCAGGCAATTATATCTTTTATGAACTTAAATTCGCGATTACCCAACAACGCTCAAATGGGCAAAAACCGTTGACAAATGGACATTTCTTCGTATTTACTTTCGGTATTACCAGAAGTAAAATAACCCATAGGAAGTGATTTGCTAAGCCCTTCGCCTAACCCGTCTGAGGTGTAAAAAAATACGAAGCTCTCCGATCGCGAGCCACCTATCGACAGATCCGCTACGTTTTCAGGGTTGCCACCTGGCGAGAAAAACCCGAAACAAGTACTGATTATAAGCGCCTACAAATCCCCCAATCCCCCCTACTTCAATATTCTTTCTCTCGACTCGAGGTAGAGAGAAAAATAGGTTTAGAAGGGGGTAGACAATATCACCCCTTTAACGTAAATCTCTACACAAGAGAAGGCCCTTATTGAAACTATTATAGAAAATCACTTCGTATGGGTTATTTTACTTCTGGTATTACGGTCAATGCTCATCGGTTTGAACTTTTCAAGTTTAGTCGTGCAATGCATCATAAACTCCGAATTCCTGCAAAAAGAGTTCTAGGAACTGAAAGCTGAGCTTGGACACTATCAATGTTCGAAAGGGAAAACAATTAAGAGACACTAATGTTTATTTTCAGTTCGCTAAAACCCGCATTGCACAGTTTTCAGTTAACTAGAATCCCAATGCTCGGTTTTCAGTTTGCTAGAACCATTTTTGTTGGAACTCGGCCCTTAATTAGGGTTTGAGCGGTTCTTAAACTGTGGTCCTCAGTACCACAAGGTCTCAGGAAATTATGATTCATGTGTAGGTAAATCGCTTTTCAAAATCGAGTTAAGGTGTCGTATTTTTATTGCATTACTGATGAAGAACAATGTTATGTTTTAGGTTCTAAATTATTTTCAGGATATAAGCACTGACAATACAAGTCTTCAGGCATACCCGGAAATACGGAAAGTGTTCCTAAAATATCCCTTACAAAAATCTTCTTAAGAGTTCTAAAGGAATTTCTTTGGAACCCTACGGAGCCCTTGGGATCATTTTCTAAAGAAACTATTTCCAAAGACTTCCTTGGAATTTCCTAAAGAATTCTTGAGATAAATTTCTAAAGAAGGTCTAGGGATTATTTTCTAAAGAAATTCTTTAGAAATTCTAGAGACAAATTTCCTAAGAAGGTCTAGGGATTATTTTCTAAAGAAATTCTTTAGAAATTCTAGAGACAAATTTCCTAAGAAGGTCTAGGGATTATTTTCTAAAGAAATTCTTTAGAAATTCTAGAGACAAATTTCCTAAGAAGGTCTAGGGATTATTTTCTAAAGAAATTCTTCAGGAATTCTAGTAAATTTCCAAAAAATGTCTTGGGATTATTTTCTAAAAAAATGCTTTAGGAATTTTAGACATGAATTTCCAAAGAGTGTCTTGGGATTATTTTCTAAAGAAATTCTTTAGGAATTCTAGAGATAAATTTCCTAAGAATGTCTTGGGATTATTTTCCAAAGAAATTCTTTAGGAGTTCTAGAGATAAATTTCCTAAGAATGTCTTGGGATTATTTCCTAAATAAATTCTTTAGGAGTTCTAGAGATAAATTTCCTAAGAATGTCTTGGGATTATTTTCTAAAGAAATTCTTTAGAAGTTCTAGAGATAAATTTCCTAAGAATGTCTTGGGATTATTTTCTAAAGAAATTCTTTAGGAGTTCTAGAGATAAATTTCCTAAGAACGTCTAGGGAATATTTTCCAACGAAATTCTTTAGGAATTCTTGAGATCAATTTCCAAAGAAAGTCTAGGGTTTATTTCCCAAAGAAATTCGATAAGAATTCTACAGATGAATTTCCAAAGAAGGTTTACTTTCCAACGAAATAAGTCAAGAATTTTAGAGATGAATTTCAAAGGGCCAGATATATTGCAATTATGCTTTTCATATAATTATCTCAAAATATTTTACCCAAATTGTTTAGCTAAAGTTTTACTAGATAGACATTAACTTGATGGTTTAAAAAAAAATAAAAACGTTTCACGAAGGCTTGTCCCGTAGCTAAGGCTCAGCAAGCGCTGAAATGGATTGTTATATTTACCTTTTTTTATTTTTTTGGCTTTAATAATCCGTGAGGTGTTGATGTAATGGATAAAATAGATTAAAAGTAAAATAAGAGTAATTAAAATCGTTATGTTTAGATTTACAGGGAGTATAAGCTGTCAGTCGGAATTTTTGATTAATTCTCTTATGGCACGTTTTATCTTTATTTCGAGCGTAATTAGAGTCCAAAATAAATATTTTTTTAAAAACATTGTAGAGAAAATTAGCTTAAACGTGTTTCTGATACTCAATCAGTGAATATACATTATTAAATGTAACAACAACGTCTGTATCTACTGCTTGGCCGTTAAAGCCTCCAAAACCCACTTAGTACCCCATACAATTGCACAAGGTTAAAACTTTCTGCCGTTTACGGATGTTTTAAGTCGATAAAATGTCTGACTTTATAAGCAGTTTCACACTGCATGCGAGATCTTAGCTCGCTATAAGGGGTGTAGTTCAGCATATAAGAACTACACCTCCTGTATTGGGATATGGTTCTGCATGTAAGAACTATCCTCGTTTCAAGTGGCTAAATTAATTTACCACTTCTCTAGATATTTCCCACGAAAATTCCAAAGACATTTCCCAAGATATTTCCAAAGACATTTCCTAAGTAAATTCCAAAGACATTTCCTAAGTAAATTCCAAAGACATTTCCCAAGAAAATTCCAAAGATATTTACCCAAGATATTTCCAAAGACATTTCCTAAGTAAATTCCAAAGACATTTCCCAAGGAAATTCCAAAGACATTTCCCAAGGAAATTCCAAAGACATTTCCCAAGGAAATTCCAAAGACATTTCCCAAGGAAATTCCAAAGACATTTCCCAAGGAAATTCCAAAGACATTTCCCAAGGAAATTCCAAAGACATTTCCCAAGGAAATTCCAAAGACATTTCCCAAGGAAATTCCAAAGACATTTCCCAAGGAAATTCCAAAGACATTTCCCAAGGAAATTCCAAAGACATTTCCCAAGGAAATTCCAAAGACATTTCCCAAGGAAATTCCAAAGACATTTCCCAAGGAAATTCCAAAGACATTTCCCAAGGAAATTCCAAAGACATTTCCCAAGGAAATTCCAAAGATATTTCCCATGAAAATTCCAAAGATATTTCCCAAGAAATTTCCAAAGATATTTCGCAAGAAATTTCCAAAGATATTTCGCAAGAAAATTCCAAAGAAATTTCCAAAGAAAAAGAGGCCAATATTCCCCAATTTCCTAAAGAACGCCTTAAGGATTTCCAAAGAAATTTCCCAAGGAATTTTCTTAAGAGTTCTTAAGAAGATTTTTGTAAGGGATAACACTCCTCTTCCATCGTCCGCTTCTGTCGAAAGACTATTTTCCTTCGCTTCAATAGTTAACACCCCAAAAAGTAATCGACTGGGAGATGAAATGTTTGAGAAAAAGGTTTTATTGAAAGCAAACCTTAAATATTCTGATTACTAAAATGTTTAATGTTTTGTTATTATTTTTGTATATACTTCTCCAACTATGTTCACAGGGTCAAAATCTTTGATGCTTGTTTTTGTTGTGAGCGCTTCACAAGTGAAGTCTAGTGTAATTGCTATGTGTAAATGTCACATCATCCGTGATATATGTTCTCTCAAGTATAAATATGTTCTATGCCATTGCAAAGTTCAACCAAACTAATTTCATTTCTGTAAGAATAATAAAGTACTCTCGAAAAAGCATAACGAAACATTCCTGTTATTATTAATTTATCATCAAAGTTGCCGATAATAGGCGTAGATGATCCGTCATTAAAATCAAACACATATAGGCATAATGTCCCAACAAATTGTCACCGGCCAGACCAAGCGAAACACACTTCCAGGGGCTCGCCTCCATACTAGTTAATGTCCCTCACGCCAAGAGACATCATTAGAGGCAGCCCAAGCTGAAAACAAGTGAGAGGCTAGTCAACTCAGTCGTGCCTCTAGTTTGTGTCTCCTGGAGTGAGGGAAACTCTTGCGTATGGAGACTTACCCCTGGAAGTGTGTGTGTTCTTCATGTAATATACATATTGGTTTATTACACACTCTCGTTTATATTTTGAGCGCATCGAAAGGTAGTTTGATGTGGAATTCATCAGATCGGACGACACGCACGTTAATACAGGCAAAAGTTGGTCGTTGTGCGCACAATTTATGACTTTATATGTACTAAATTGCGTTTCCTTCGCCATTTATGAATAGGCCTTTCCGAAAAGGAAAGGGGCATCTTGTTTAAAAAGTCCCCGCGCACGTGCATATTAACCGGATAAACGTCACGCATTCCGCGGCGGGTGTTGGACTATTAGGATATAAAGTCTTCTAGAGGTTATGTTTAGCGGCTGCGCTAGTAATTTTGGTATGATCCGATGCTGCTAGAATTGAACTGCTCAAGTGAGCTGCTATTGGACCTTTTACCCAGAATTCCTCTCGTTTTCGGAAAGGCAAAGTTCACCTAATCCACTATTTGTTGGACTTAATAACGGCCAATGTTATCGCTGGCAGATGTTCAATTACAACAAGAAACAAATGATTGAATTAATTTTGGATAATTTAGGAATATTAAGTTCAGCTAGCTAATTGGACCAAGTCATCTTGCGACTTATTGCCACTTATCTAACGCCTTTACAATGCATAGAGGAGTGGTGGCTAGCCCCTATGCCACAGCTAACCGACAGTGCCCTATACTAACTATTACCGATTGAAAATCAATTATAAAAAACGGAGTTGTTTTGGTGATTTCCACGAACGTTTTGAGCGTTTATTATAATTAAATCAAATGAAGTAAAGTTTAAGATAATGTACCGTCAGTTAAAAGCAATATCTAATCAATTTAGATAAATTAGTAGTTAGCGACAAATTATCTCTTCCTGGCGAATAATTTCAAATGAAGCCTGATGTTAAGGTATATTCGTGATTAAACGATACTAATGGAAAGAAATTATTTCATCTCCTCAAACGTTACTTTATTTGGAGAACTGTATTTGTATCTATTAGTTAGTTAAAAAGTTTGCCCATCTCTGTACATAAAAATACTTTGTCACCTAATTCACGACCGTGAATCCCAGGAACTGCCAAAAGCACTGTAGACTTAACTAAGCTACCCGATGCTTTAAAAAAAGACCTGAGCACCCTTCACATGGATACGTTGGACCTTCTTTAATACTTTCAAAATAAGTCTGCTCTATAAACAAAGGATTTGTCCTCCTTTCAGCCATAGACAATCTATTTCTAGAACGCTCTGGGTTTCTAACATCTACATTTTCACGCCAGGTAGCCTTACTCAACTGATTTTTAACACGCTCAGTTTCAACCGCGTTTATGATCTTTTCGCCGGACAAATCCAAAAAACTTGAAGCAAAACCCGTATCTGAGTTAAAGGGGGTAGGGATATCAAGAGTCACAGTATTCAAATACTTGGGAATGCATCTGGACGAATCTTTTACCTGGATCCCACATATTGATTATACATTTAATAAAGCAAAGCGGAAAATATGGTTATATAAACAGTTTATAAATAATCTTAATGTTAAAACACTGTGTATATTGTACAATGCACTAGTGCAACCGGTATTCGACTACGCCGATATCTTCTATAATAATGCCTCGCTGTCTCACTTAAAGAAACTACAAATCTTGCAAAATAACTGTGCCAGATCCATTCTACGTAGGCCGAATAGATCCTCAGCCACAGATGCAAGAAATGACTTGACCTGGTTAACATTAAAACAGAGAGCTGAATATCATACGCTTCTAGTCATGTACAAAATTTACCATAATATATGCCCAAATTACATATTAGAAATATTTGCCTCCGTCCTAAATAAAAACCATTCGCACAATACTAGAGGAAATCTAGTAAACCTTAATGTACAAAAAAGGTTAAATAAATATAGTGACAATAGTCTAAGAATAAAAGGTGTGAGACTATGGAATGAACTAGATCCGTCATTGAGAAATCAAAACTCATTTAAAACATTTAAAAATGACCTTAAGAAATTATATCTGCCAAATGATGTATAAATCCTTATGACATAACTTAATCTTAGTTGACCTGAAAATAATATTTATATGTATAAACCACTTTAAACTACTGATTATAATTTATTTAATCTTAACCGATTGAAATGTAAAACAACATCTAAACTGTAAACTATTTCATTTTAATTTAATTTAACTACAGGACTCTTATGTAAACCAGCTGTGCAGCTGATAAGAATATCCTAAGAATAAAGCTTTATTATTATTATTATTATTATTATTATTTGAAAAATATAATTTTTGATTTTGAACTTACGATCTATACGTAGCGCAAAGGTTTTCAGTGAAAGAAAAGTTGGTCAAATTTTAATTAATACATAATTGAAATATTTCAAATAAATCGTGGAACTAATTTTCAAAAATTAATTATGGAAACAAGAAGTGTATACTTACGAACTATTCACAAAGCAATGATTTAAGTAAGTGAAACGATATAATTTTTATTAAACTTAATATTGTAAAATTAAATAAATAAAGTGATAATCTTACGGCCTTTAACACGGTGTTTAAAAGAAATAAACAAAAAACGTGTTATTAAAGTTCAAATAATCAATAATCACAGAAATGAGCGAAATGTACTGTACCTTCTATTCATGGCCCAATGTTTTCGGTAAAATAAATACAACATTTTAAAATTAGAATTTAAGGAAAATTGGATTAAAAGATAAACTTACCATCTATTCATAGCGCCAAAGATTTAAGTCGAATAAGCACAAAACATGTTTTAAGTTCTCAATTCACACATAATTATAACGAAACTTACTCTCTGTTCAAAGCGTAACATTTTAGTCGAAAAATAAATTTAAAAAAAAAAACGTGTTCTCAAGCTTAAAATAGTAAATAAAAGTAATAATCAAAGAGCACTTACTGGCTGTTTCATGTCGTGGTGCTACTTAGGAAAACAAAAAGAAAATATATTCAGATGAAGTTATGGTTACAAATCGACAACTACCCCTGAAGCTAATTAATACCATCAGAATGAGGCTGCAGAACGCAATAACCTCTCTCAAATCAACTGATATATCTTAAAGCGTTTGCACTTGGTCAATATATCATAATTTATTTCTATCAGGGATAGATTTAAATTTAGAAGTAGTAATGGAGAACTGTTATTATTTACTTCAGTGCAACTCATAGCCCAGTATAGAGCCCCTCCCTCCAACACGTAACGAAAATTTAAATTATCTTATTGGCTCAATTTTAAACTACGTTTTGATGACGTAGCTGACATGCGTAGTTCCTTTTTACCTCTTTCGCTATGACCCGCCTCTTTTTTCATTCCCCCCCAGTCCCGTGGAAGGGGTCCGGGACTATGACAGCGCGCCCAGATTACACTGTTCTCCAGTCCTAAATCTATCCCTGTTTCTATACAGTGTGGAAACCTTGGCCGGCGGCCAGCCTCGTAATTCACCCTAAATATAATGAGGTGATCATTACCATCAGATTCGAGATTTTGTACCAGACTAAAAATGGATAACATCACGATGATAAGAAGCAAAGACGAGCGAACGAGAGTCTGAAGGAATGACATCTTTGTTTAACTGTAAAAAATCACATATTCATGGTAAGATAAATGTAGATTGAAAAATTTAACTACTTGTCCGGAAATTTTGTTGGGCCAACGTAGGCGTTGGTTGGGCAGTTGGCAAATATCACTAAAATTGCACGACTTTCAATAATTACAGGTAGCGATGAATATGTGCTAATAGTTTCACAGATACAGTTACCTCATAATATTCTAAATCGTGACAAAATTTTATCAGTTTACCGGACGCTGGTATGTATTTAAGTCCCCTGATTACATGGTAGACAATAGCATTTAAAAAAAACTTAGGTGCACCTGGCCAGTCGCTTTAATCTTCAAGCCCAATTTGTTTACAAACAATAGATTCAAACAGTCATTGTAATTAAAATATTAACAAACAAATCCAGTTTGATAATTTCAGGAAAGCTGCGAGCGAGACGAGTGGCGCGGTGCGGCGTTAGACAAGATGAGAGCACCTGATCCTTCAATTAAAGGGACTGCAAAGTATCGGCGGACCGTTGAATGTTTTTTATAAAAAACCCTCCCGACCCATCCTCCCCTCTCTTGTGATTAGTTGAGTGCCGCTCTGCTTCGGCGTTTCTCCAGTTCTGACCCGCGAGAGCCGAGACCCCCGCTGCGTTTGCTAGAAGGAAAGACTTTCGTTTTGCTCACCCCCGGGGATTGTTACGTCAATAACGACGTTTTGAAAAAAAAAAATTCCAACGCGGTCCGCCGACTTCTTTAGAGACCCTTTAAAAGCTTGAATTCCCTTCAATAAAATACTCAGCCCTTTCTGACGCAATCAAACTTATCAAAGTGAGGTAGAATATAACGTAGAGGGAAACAATCCCTATGTAAGCTCTTAACTCTTCAATAAAACCGACTATTTAATGTTATCTCCTGCGCAGTTTCGAAATTTAATGAGGCGTTAAAAATATTTGAATTTAAACCTACGCACTGCCGAGTTATAGAGATCTATTAAGTCACAAGTTAACGCGCCTATTAGTGGGCGCTGTATAGAATAAGGGTGAAAACAGAGGGCAGAATGGCCATTCGCAAATTAAGACCTGGTCAATATCAGAGCTAGAACAGAAGAATATATCGTTCTGTCGCTTTGTATTTTACACTATTCTAGCCCATTTTAGCTACCAAATCCTTTCTAAGCCTACTTGACTTAGAATGGTGATATGCAAAAACCTAACATTTTAATTAAAATCATCAGAAATTTAATGAAACTTTTTCCTTTTCGTTCAAGAAATACACTTTTTTTTCAATTTTTTAAAATATTTCCCACGGCCTCGGCCTCCAATAAATTCAAAATAGAAAGTGTGGTCACTATTCAAACCACTGGAAAGAAAAGAAAATGTAATTTACGACGTCGTGCATAAATCACAAGTTGACGTACAACTTATTGTATTCGTGATGACTGACAAACGCGGCGTTTCAATATAATTATATAACACGAAGCAAAAACCAGAATATCAGACTTGTGACTTAGGTATCATTCGATAGGAGGGGAAAACTAACACTAAACCTTATTAAACAGATTCATTTATGCTTCAAAATACTTACATTTGAGTACGGTCGTATATGCTGGAATGAAGGAACGTTTTGCGCATAATAGTGGGAGGCAGTCGCTTATATAGAATTTCAAATGCGGTTTTATCTTTGGTTTTATTAAAACCGTCAAATAGGAAGCGAGACTGAAAACCGTCAAATTGGAAACGATACTGAAAACCGTCAAATTGGAAACGAGACTGAAAACCGTACAATTGTTCTAGATTCAAAAATACCAACATAATTTTGTTTGAAGTTTGAAAACTAGGAAAAATCCAGCGCGTTCAATGACTTTATAAAATGGCATATTTCGTTATAACATGCATACGTCAACCATACTCTCCATAATTTTTGCTGGAAAGGATATTTCTTTAGGTTATGAAATTGTAAAGGGTCGTATCGTCTTCGTGTAATTCTTCTATAAGTGGGGTGATGATTTGCCGACTATCGATGGACACCACGATAGACCACATTGCAGATTCTGCAAGCCCAAACTTCTTCAGTACTGCCTTACAGAGTTATGAACGTTTTTAGTTAAATAAATCTTTAAAATTAACGAATAAATAGGTCGAACCTTGCACCGATATATATTTTAATGTTTAAACAAGTACCAAATGAGCAAGTATTTTTCGCATATGGTATTAGTGCGATCTATAAGACCGATCACTAACAAAGAGGTCTAATTTTCTAGCCAATATTTATAATAAGAAGTCAATTTTTTTGCAAACAATTTTTTCATTCGGAATCATAGTTATTTAAAAGAGAAAATGTCTGCCTGATTCAACATACGCATATTATTAAATTCAACCTCGGCAACACCATTTTTAGGTAAGTGCTTTATACCTTCTAGCTTGCCTAAGGATTAAAAAATTTAATTAAGCCTTGGCGCCAGCAAAGTGAGGTTAGCGTCTATTAGAAAGCGACGCTGTTTGTCAGACAGGAAAAATGGAACGTTCATTGACTTTTCATAACAGTATCAATGGCCTCACTTTCCATCATGTATTTTCATTTTCTGGCAGGTGTAGGACATCCGTTAAACTCGCTTATTCGATAGCTCAAACCCGGTAACTTTTAAGGCATCCACTTTCAAAATTATTAAGATTAAAAGGTTTTTAATAATACTTATTTTGTAAAACTGGGAGCTCAATTTACTAACGGAAAACGTACTATTAATTGCAGAGATATTAATCCACGCACTATTTGATTCTTCAAACACGCAAACAATTGAATCTTGACCACGGCGTAAGAAACGTACAAACTTGAAAATTACGAAATAAATTTTTTGGTGATGAAGAAATATCCAACTATTTTCACTTCAAAATTTCTGCAAATAATGAGCACATCCTTTATCTCTCCAACATTATAAGTACGTAGGATTTATTGGCTAAATTTGGAATGTCTTCGAGAGAACAATCCACTTTTTCCGGAACTATACCTGCGGTCAAAGTCCCGAAAGTTATTTTTAAAAAAATCTTAAAAATTGTAGTAATCTTAAAAAGAAGTAGTAATAGATAATAATTAGGCCGAAACTATAAAGGTCGCAGTATTTCTAGGGTAAATGGTACGATATTTGACGTCGATCAATGTCAGATGCCTCCTGAGGTTTATTCTATGCTCTGACGTCACAACTGAGATTGTTTGCAAATTGAAATTTCACCGTCTGAACCTCAGATTCATAAGAAAGCTCACTAACCATGTTTCATTCAACGATTCCATACGAAGGCATGGATAGTTAATTATTAAGAGAAAAATATGACTGATTAAAACACTGCCCAAACAATTCAAAATCAAGGTGGAAAAATAGGATTTAAATTCAATCAGATTCCATTGTTAGGATAGTGATTAATAACCCCTATTTGGTAAAAGGGATTATAAACTCCAATAAGCCTTGCGCGTACAAATCGAGGTTAGTGCCCTTTTGAACTGAGTTAGGAAAATTGGGACGTTAACTGACTTTTCGCAAATACATCAACCTCGTCGATTTTTCTGCCAATACCTCTATTTTATGGCAGATGTACAATTTCCGTTGAACGCTGCCATTCGATAGCTTTAAAAGCATTTACAGTAAATACAAAGCTTCGTTCCACTTAATTCTAATACGAAATCCAATAGAAAAATAACTAGGTATGGAATTTTCCAACTGAAATGCTGGTATGAACTGAGTCCACCAACTCAATATTCTCGCGAACTGGGAATTCAATTTACTTACCGGAAAATTACAACTAATTGCTGAGATATTAATCCACTGAAAATTAATGAGTCAAAAAAATTAAAAAACATCTGATCAGTAAAAATTTAAAAATATCTCATAAGTAAAAATTTAAAAATATCTCATCAGTAAAAATTTAAAAATATCTCATCAGTAAAAATTTAAAAAATATCTCATCAGTAAAAATTTAAAAAATATCTCATCAGTAAAAATTTAAAAATATCTCATCAGTAAAAATTTTAAAATATCTCATCAGTAAAAATTTTAAAAATATCTCATTAGTAAAAATTTAAAAATATCTCATCAGTAAAAATTTAAAAATATCTCATCGGTTAAAATTTAAAAATATCTCATAAGTAGAAATTTAAAAATATCTCATCGGTAAAAATTCAAAAAATTAAGATTGGATTATTGCTTTACAATAAAGACAAAGTTTGACCAGAATAACTAATTGCACATCAAAGAAAATTTAACAGCAGTCATTTTGTAGAGGAAGTTGAATAAAGTTGATGTTTACAGTGCTTTTAGCGAGGGGTCGGACGTTTTTGGAAAAAATGTACGGGATTTCGAAATCCAATTTGATTTCTTCGGATATCGTTTGCCTTCGTTGGATTTCTTTTGATTTCGTCGGATTTTGTTTCATTTCAAAATTTGATAAAATCCGACGGATTTCGTCAGATTTTGTGATTTTTTTCCGGTGATATCGTCGGATTTTGCGAGACTTCCCTTGATCTCGTGCGATTTTGAGGTATTTTCCATTATTTCCTCGGATTTTGAGATTTATTTAGTGATTGCCTTGGATTCTGAGATTTTTTATTTTGGATTTCGTGAATTTTATAATGGATTTCGCGAATTCTTTACTGATTTAGTGATTTCTTTATTGATTTTGTGATTTTTACTGATTTTGTGATTTTTACTGATTTTGTGATTTCTTTACTGATTTTGTGATTTCTTTACTGATTTTGTGATTTCTTTACTGATTTTGTGATTTCTTTACTGATTTTGTGATTTCGTTACTAATTTTGTTTTTTCTTTTCTAATCTCGTTATTTCGTAACTGATTTTGTGATTTCATTACTAATTTCGGATTTTTAATTGGATTTTGAAATCAGCAAAATGAGTGTGATTTCTTTCCGGATTTCTAAATTTCTTATTGATTTCGAATTTTTAAAGTTGGATTTTGCGGGTAGCGTACGGGATTTTGTGAATGACCGACCCCTCGGCTTTTAGCATACTGTTAATAAAGGGTTTCTGAACTTTGTCTTCTCTTTTGTTGAAGAACCAATGAGGTTGATGTTTGTTACTGTACTGAAATTACTTCTATATGTATAATAATTCTGAAATCCACCAAACACTTCATCAAAATAACTATACAATTTGGATTAATCAAAATTTTAATTGAATAACAGTGTAATATTTTAAAATTATCAGAAAATACATTATTATGGCTGTATGGTTAAAATCGTGAACATGTGCAAGGTCCCAAGTGCAGCTTTGACACCTCTTTGTTGAACATGAACTACTTTCTTCCTGTAAAAGAATGTTTGAAATTAACAAATGTCGGCACTTATCACGTAAAGAAACCTAAGAAGAGAAACCATAAAATTGAATGAGAACAGTTATGGTATAATGAAACATTACATAAGACTGAAATACCGAAATTATAAACCTTTAAAATAAATTGTTAAATCCATTGTTAAATTAACAGAAACATTTCAAAAGAGGCATGCATGACCAAAGTTAAAAAAACTGTAATTTTAAGAAACAATAGCTGTATTTGAAATCACTTTTTCGTAGACTAATTACGGCTAAACGCTTTTCATAAGTTTTACTAAAATAAACTGGAAAATCTTACCGACTAGGCAAAAATGTTCAAAATTAGAAAAAGAAAACGGAAATTGTTATCAAACTAGGCATAAAATAATTAAAAATCTTCTAAATAATAGAAAATATTACGTTCTATGAAAAACACAATGATTAAAGATAAAATATAGCAAAAAAGAAGTTATAAAATTTGGTCTAGAATTAATAAAAATAATCGATATGAACAGAACAATCTTACCATCAGAGATGGGCACAATTAATAACTAAATAAAACTTACGAATAATGAATTCACCGCAAAAAAATGTATCTTAGACAGACATTATTTAACGACGTTTAAAAAGCTATCTTGTTAATGTATGCGACGTTTCTATTGGGTACAAACGTATGTGACGTTATAGGTGAGATTAATTATTTAAAGATACATAGATAAGAAATGATTCTAAGTTTTTATTATTTCAATCCGTTTTTTTAGTTAAAAGAGTTTTTGTCGTATTCATCTTTTATTTCTCGGTAATAAATAAATATGGTATATTCTTCAACTTTAACGTCGGACTAAAAAATGTAAATGCTTAAGATCATAGGAAAATTACAATGTGATTGAAGCTTACGTTCTTGTAAAAAATATCATGGTCTAATTGCACGATAACAGATATGAAATAAGGGTCAGTTACAACGTTAACATTGTAGAAAATGGTATAGGTTGTATTCGAATCGATTAAGTCTCCCCACGTAATATGGAAGACCAAAGTTACCACATATTCTAAAAGGAAAGTATTACGACGTTATCTATGAAAAATCGAATTCAAAATCTGTAGTGGCCCAATGCATAAGCTGTCGTCCAAAATATTGTGAAATAAAGGGGCATTTCACCTCCACGTCAAACTTTCGGTCCCATTTAAAGAGAAAACATGAATCCACATTCAGCGAATACCTTAGTGAAGTAGAAACCACGAACCGGTCTAAAGGACATCAGTCAACTCATGGAACAAACGAAACTGGCGGTGAAATACAAGCCAGTCAAAAGGTATTCGAAGAAGATTTATCTAAATACATGGTCAGCGCTATGATTCCCCTTCGTTCAGTCGAGAATAAATATGTTCGACAAATGTTCAAAAATCTTGGTCTTGAACGTAAGATTAATATGGTCAGTCGGCGAAGTGTGTCCCGAGTTATAGATCTTATGTTTGAACGAAATATGAATGACATTAAGCACGAATTAACGTCGGTGTCGTACGTTTCTTCAACAGCAGATATATGGTCTGGAAGGAGGCGTTCCTTTCTCGGTGTAACTATTCATTGGATTACCACTAATTTTGAGCGAATGTCCGCTGCAATCGCATGTCGCCGATTCAAGGGAACCCATTGTTATGACCGAATTAAGGATTTGTTGCAATGTATTTATTCTGAATTCGCCTTAGATTATAAGAAAATAATACATCTTTATAAACATTTTCATTTTATCACCAAACGGACAATGCCAGCAATTTCGTTAAAGCATTTAAGGTATTCGGCGTCCATCAAATACAAGCGGATGAAAACTTAGATGACCATGATGTCACTTCAGGAGCTTCAAGTGACGACGAAACTGATGATGCAATTAATGAAATATCCAATTGGAAATTACCACGACATCTTAGATGTTGCGCTCACACCCTGAGTTTATGCATCTCTTCTGATTTAATAACCAAACTGAAACAAGTCCCGAGTACTTGGATGATGCATTGTGATGTTTTAGCGAAATGCAATTTGCTATGGAAAGCGGCAAGTCACCCTAAGTCTGCCGAAATTGTTGAAAATATACTTGGGCATACTTTAAGTAGGCCCGGCGAAACACGCTGGAACTCTTTATATGACCAAATGTGGATGAGAGGGAAAGCCTGTGTTAAAAAACGCGGACATCAAAGTTTCGCCAATAACTATTTAGTTTACTAGTGACTGATGGACTTGCAAACTCGCGGATGAAAGTAGTTCAGACATTTATGCTCCTTGGTTTAACCATAGCCCACTCGATCACGCGCATCACGACGCAAGCTGCTCGCGCTATAGCTAAATTACCGAGATTACACAATAGCAGACGACGGTAACCACGTAACCGCGAATTAACACAAGACCTATTATAAGGGAGTGAACAGGCCCAGTATAGCTACGCCAATAAAACGGTCAACTACGGCGAAACTCTGATGACTCGCGACTTTTGGCCATTTTCATACTTTTCCTCTCATCCACTTTTGATATGACTCCTTAAGACAGATATCTAGAATCAAGGAAAAGTCGGGTGAATTGGGAAAAGTCGGGTGAATTGGGAAGAGCCTTAGGAATTAAAACGCCCTTGACAGCCTCCGATTTCATTTATATTGAAGAACATTTAAAATGTACAGCTCCATTCGCAGAAGCAATTGATATTCTTCAAGGAGAAAAAGACATTTTCTACGGAATGCTTCTTCCAACCCTACTGGTTCTCAGAAGAAAACTAGGACTCTTTTCATCCGAAAACTGGGAGTTTTGCAAGCCCCACGTTGAAGCTCTAAAAGCAAGCCTGGAATCCAGATACCACGACTTTTTAAACTTTACCAATGAAGAAGCCGTTAACGCTGCATTAGCGGCGTTTTCCTTACCAAAGTTTAAAAGCAAATGGTTGGCGTGCGTGGAAGACTACCATAAAGAGAGGCTCGGTAAATTATTTCAGGATACCGTTGCTGATGAGATAGTACCAACCAACTTTAACGCCACATCTATCAAAGACGACTTCTTTGATTTTGGAGACCTACCAGCCGCCGAGCCCACTAAATCGCAAGCAGTGATTCAGGCAATTATATCTTTTATGAACTTAAATTCGCGATTACCCAACAACGCTCAAATGGGCAAAAACCGTTGACAAATGGACATTTCTTCGTATTTACTTTCGGTATTACCAGAAGTAAAATAACCCATAGGAAGTGATTTGCTAAGCCCTTCGCCTAACCCGTCTGAGGTGTAAAAAAATACGAAGCTCTCCGATCGCGAGCCACCTATCGACAGATCCGCTACGTTTTCAGGGTTGCCACCTGGCGAGAAAAACCCGAAACAAGTACTGATTATAAGCGCCTACAAATCCCCCAATCCCCCCTACTTCAATATTCTTTCTCTCGACTCGAGGTAGAGAGAAAAATAGGTTTAGAAGGGGGTAGACAATATCACCCCTTTAACGTAAATCTCTACACAAGAGAAGGCCCTTATTGAAACTATTATTGAAAATCACTTCGTATGGGTTATTTTACTTCTGGTATTACGGTCAATGCTCATCGGTTTGAACTTTTCAAGTTTAGTCGTGCAATGCATCATAAACTCCGAATTCCTGCAAAAAGAGTTCTAGGAACTGAAAGCTGAGCTTGGACACTATCAATGTTCGAAAGGGAAAACAATTAAGAGACACTAATGTTTATTTTCAGTTCGCTAAAACCCGCATTGCACAGTTTTCAGTTAACTAGAATCCCAATGCTCGGTTTTCAGTTTGCTAGAACCATTTTTGTTGGAACTCGGCCCTTAATTAGGGTTTGAGCGGTTCTTAAACTGTGGTCCTCAGTACCACAAGGTCTCAGGAAATTATGATTCATGTGTAGGTAAATCGCTTTTCAAAATCGAGTTAAGGTGTCGTATTTTTATTGCATTACTGATGAAGAACAATGTTATGTTTTAGGTTCTAAATTATTTTCAGGATATAAGCACTGACAATACAAGTCTTCAGGCATACCCGGAAATACGGAAAGTGTTCCTAAAATATCCCTTACAAAAATCTTCTTAAGAGTTCTAAAGGAATTTCTTTGGAACCCTACGGAGCCCTTGGGATCATTTTCTAAAGAAACTATTTCCAAAGACTTCCTTGGAATTTCCTAAAGAATTCTTGAGATAAATTTCTAAAGAAGGTCTAGGGATTATTTTCTAAAGAAATTCTTTAGAAATTCTAGAGACAAATTTCCTAAGAAGGTCTAGGGATTATTTTCTAAAGAAATTCTTTAGAAATTCTAGAGACAAATTTCCTAAGAAGGTCTAGGGATTATTTTCTAAAGAAATTCTTTAGAAATTCTAGAGACAAATTTCCTAAGAAGGTCTAGGGATTATTTTCTAAAGAAATTCTTTAGGAATTCTAGAGATAAATTTCCTAAGAATGTCTTGGGATTATTTTCCAAAGAAATTCTTTAGGAGTTCTAGAGATAAATTTCCTAAGAATGTCTTGGGATTATTTCCTAAATAAATTCTTTAGGAGTTCTAGAGATAAATTTCCTAAGAATGTCTTGGGATTATTTTCTAAAGAAATTCTTTAGAAGTTCTAGAGATAAATTTCCTAAGAATGTCTTGGGATTATTTTCTAAAGAAATTCTTTAGGAGTTCTAGAGATAAATTTCCTAAGAACGTCTAGGGAATATTTTCCAACGAAATTCTTTAGGAATTCTTGAGATCAATTTCCAAAGAAAGTCTAGGGTTTATTTCCCAAAGAAATTCGATAAGAATTCTACAGATGAATTTCCAAAGAAGGTTTACTTTCCAACGAAATAAGTCAAGAATTTTAGAGATGAATTTCAAAGGGCCAGATATATTGCAATTATGCTTTTCATATAATTATCTCAAAATATTTTACCCAAATTGTTTAGCTAAAGTTTTACTAGATAGACATTAACTTGATGGTTTAAAAAAAAAATAAAAACGTTTCACGAAGGCTTGTCCCGTAGCTAAGGCTCAGCAAGCGCTGAAATGGATTGTTATATTTACCTTTTTTTTATTTTTTTGGCTTTAATAATCCGTGAGGTGTTGATGTAATGGATAAAATAGATTAAAAGTAAAATAAGAGTAATTAAAATCGTTATGTTTAGATTTACAGGGAGTATAAGCTGTCAGTCGGAATTTTTGATTAATTCTCTTATGGCACGTTTTATCTTTATTTCGAGCGTAATTAGAGTCCAAAATAAATATTTTTTTAAAAACATTGTAGAGAAAATTAGCTTAAACGTGTTTCTGATACTCAATCAGTGAATATACATTATTAAATGTAACAACAACGTCTGTATCTACTGCTTGGCCGTTAAAGCCTCCAAAACCCACTTAGTACCCCATACAATTGCACAAGGTTAAAACTTTCTGCCGTTTACGGATGTTTTAAGTCGATAAAATGTCTGACTTTATAAGCAGTTTCACACTGCATGCGAGATCTTAGCTCGCTATAAGGGGTGTAGTTCAGCATATAAGAACTACACCTCCTGTATTGGGATATGGTTCTGCATGTAAGAACTATCCTCGTTTCAAGTGGCTAAATTAATTTACCACTTCTCTAGATATTTCCCACGAAAATTCCAAAGACATTTCCCAAGATATTTCCAAAGACATTTCCTAAGTAAATTCCAAAGACATTTCCCAAGAAAATTCCAAAGATATTTACCCAAGATATTTCCAAAGACATTTCCTAAGTAAATTCCAAAGACATTTCCCAAGGAAATTCCAAAGACATTTCCCAAGGAAATTCCAAAGACATTTCCCAAGGAAATTCCAAAGACATTTCCCAAGGAAATTCCAAAGACATTTCCCAAGGAAATTCCAAAGACATTTCCCAAGGAAATTCCAAAGACATTTCCCAAGGAAATTCCAAAGACATTTCCCAAGGAAATTCCAAAGACATTTCCCAAGGAAATTCCAAAGACATTTCCCAAGGAAATTCCAAAGACATTTCCCAAGGAAATTCCAAAGACATTTCCCAAGGAAATTCCAAAGACATTTCCCAAGGAAATTCCAAAGACATTTCCCAAGGAAATTCCAAAGACATTTCCCAAGGAAATTCCAAAGACATTTCCCAAGGAAATTCCAAAGATATTTCCCATGAAAATTCCAAAGATATTTCCCAAGAAATTTCCAAAGATATTTCGCAAGAAAATTCCAAAGAAATTTCCAAAGAAAAAGAGGCCAATATTCCCCAATTTCCTAAAGAACGCCTTAAGGATTTCCAAAGAAATTTCCCAAGGAATTTTCTTAAGAGTTCTTAAGAAGATTTTTGTAAGGGATAACACTCCTCTTCCATCGTCCGCTTCTGTCGAAAGACTATTTTCCTTCGCTTCAATAGTTAACACCCCAAAAAGTAATCGACTGGGAGATGAAATGTTTGAGAAAAAGGTTTTATTGAAAGCAAACCTTAAATATTCTGATTACTAAAATGTTTAATGTTTTGTTATTATTTTTGTATATACTTCTCCAACTATGTTCACAGGGTCAAAATCTTTGATGCTTGTTTTTGTTGTGAGCGCTTCACAAGTGAAGTCTAGTGTAATTGCTATGTGTAAATGTCACATCATCCGTGATATATGTTCTCTCAAGTATAAATATGTTCTATGCCATTGCAAAGTTCAACCAAACTAATTTCATTTCTGTAAGAATAATAAAGTACTCTCGAAAAAGCATAACGAAACATTCCTGTTATTATTAATTTATCATCAAAGTTGCCGATAATAGGCGTAGATGATCCGTCATTAAAATCAAACACATATAGGCATAATGTCCCAACAAATTGTCACCGGCCAGACCAAGCGAAACACACTTCCAGGGGCTCGCCTCCATACTAGTTAATGTCCCTCACGCCAAGAGACATCATTAGAGGCAGCCCAAGCTGAAAACAAGTGAGAGGCTAGCCAACTCAGTCGTGCCTCTAGTTTGTGTCTCCTGGAGTGAGGGAAACTCTTGCGTATGGAGACTTACCCCTGGAAGTGTGTGTGTTCTTCATGTAATATACATATTGGTTTATTACACACTCTCGTTTATATTTTGAGCGCATCGAAAGGTAGTTTGATGTGGAATTCATCAGATCGGACGACACGCACGTTAATACAGGCAAAAGTTGGTCGTTGTGCGCACAATTTATGACTTTATATGTACTAAATTGCGTTTCCTTCGCCATTTATGAATAGGCCTTTCCGAAAAGGAAAGGGGCATCTTGTTTAAAAAGTCCCCGCGCACGTGCATATTAACCGGATAAACGTCACGCATTCCGCGGCGGGTGTTGGACTATTAGGATATAAAGTCTTCTAGAGGTTATGTTTAGCGGCTGCGCTAGTAATTTTGGTATGATCCGATGCTGCTAGAATTGAACTGCTCAAGTGAGCTGCTATTGGACCTTTTACCCAGAATTCCTCTCGTTTTCGGAAAGGCAAAGTTCACCTAATCCACTATTTGTTGGACTTAATAACGGCCAATGTTAGCGCTGGCAGATGTTCAATTACAACAAGAAACAAATGATTGAATTAATTTTGGATAATTTAGGAATATTAAGTTCAGCTAGCTAATTGGACCAAGTCATCTTGCGACTTATTGCCACTTATCTAACGCCTTTACAATGCATAGAGGAGTGGTGGCTAGCCCCTATGCCACAGCTAACCGACAGTGCCCTATACTAACTATTACCGATTGAAAATCAATTATAAAAAACGGAGTTGTTTTGGTGATTTCCACGAACGTTTTGAGCGTTTATTATAATTAAATCAAATGAAGTAAAGTTTAAGATAATGTACCGTCAGTTAAAAGCAATATCTAATCAATTTAGATAAATTAGTAGTTAGCGACAAATTATCTCTTCCTGGCGAATAATTTCAAATGAAGCCTGATGTTAAGGTATATTCGTGATTAAACGATACAAATGGAAAGAAATTATTTCATCTCCTCAAACGTTACTTTATTTGGAGAACTGTATTTGTATCTATTAGTTAGTTAAAAAGTTTGCCCATCTCTGCTTACCATCTAGGTAAACACAATGTTTAACAAGACGGCCCAAGGGCTCGTAATAGTAGCCATATCGTACGAGTGAATAGCCCCTCTATACCCTACCCTAGCGAGTGGATAACCCCTCTATACCTTACCCTAATGAGTGAATAGCGCTATCTTTTTCAATGCTTAAATGATTTACCGTGCATAAAATCAGAGTGAATAGCCCCTCGATTCCCTACTCTAAACAGTGATTAAATTATAACCGTATAAATTTACTTATGCTGTAATTCTAATATTCCGGCGAATCGAAGAACAGATAGTTTTTAGTGATAATCCCCTCGATGAGTTTACAACATAGACTTATGCCGATGCACACTTATCGCATCTTATAAATTTCTAACAAGGACTTATGCCCAGAAACTTTTGAAAGAGAAAGTTTAGTTATAGCAAAAGTAATATAAGAAACCTCCCTTCGGGAGGAAAGTATACAAAGGTGAATTTTTACCGATACATCCTCGTACCGCGAATGTCTCCGCGCACTTATACGGCCGTAAACAACGTTTAAAAAATAGGGCCGCGCCGCGTAGAGCGTAGGAATACATTCTCTGATCTCGCGATTGCGTCGGCTGCTTAAGCTAAGTCAATTTCATAGACTCATTGTAATTTTAAACTTTTCCAATGAAATAATTCATGCAGCATTTTTAGATTTTGATGATAATCAATCATTAATAAACAGGCATTGACTAGATTATAGGATTTTCATAGGTCTTTGAATAAAATTTGAATTAAACCCTTACCTTGCCAAGGTATATGACTAACACTATACATAGATAGATTTTAAAATGGTGTTATTATCTATCTCGAAATTTTGTTCTTGTATTCATAATTTTCATCTTCTTCTTGGCTTCGCAACAAACTAGATTTTCGTTTCGAAATAACCGTATGTGAATTTTTATTAGCAAAATTATGAATCTCCTATTTCTTTACGACAGACGGCTAAGCAGACTACACTAGTCGGAAGCGCTTTTTCCTCTTTCCCTTTCCAACGACCATATCAAAGGACTAAGATCTACCGTACCTTGTCCGTGAGCAATAGTGTCTGAATATGGTATTTGGCGGTTCGAGGATGTCTCGCGTATTTTAACGTTATGCCTATGGCGTCTTGTATACTTCCCTCCCGTAGGGAGGTTTCTTATATTACTTCTGGTTATAGTGATTACGCATTTTAGTGATTATCCCCTCGAATTACCTTTAGCAATGCTAAAATGATCAGACGCATAACGCCCATTTAACACTATGTTAGCTCTGTCTAAACCCACATTTGAATCAGAGCTGTGCTAATTAATTAGTTAGCTAATTGAATTTCTAATTAATTAGCAACATTTACTAATTGAAAATGGTAATTGAATTTTAATTACCTTGTGCTAATTGAGAAGTAATTCTAATTAATTAGTATGAATCGGAAAGGTAATTATCTAATTAAAATTTCATTAGATTTAGGATTAACTAATTAGCCAATTGGATTTTCAATTTATCTTTTACGCCAATTTGTTGTAAAAAATCGAGGAATTAACTCTTGATTCATCTATTTGAATATGAAATAGCCTTATTATATCGATGAGGAAACCTTAGTGCTACTCTAAATTTTTCAGCTCCTCAAATATGAGAGAATACTAGTACTAATAGAAAATTTCGTAGTTCGCAACTGCCCCATTTCGAAATTTCGACTGTTTTTCCTACTCGAATTAATAGCAGTGCGCATGTATTTACTACTCAGGAGTCCATTATAGGAACTGTGGCAAGAAAATGAAGAAATAAGAAAAATTTTGACATGACGGAAGGCTCAAGGCTTGTCTCATTTTTCGAGAATAATTCATGGCTTCCGTACCCGTTTTTCAATGGCATTAAACATCACCAAAGTACTAAACCCATGAGCACTTTTAAACTTTTATGTTTACTTATGGTTTCTTTTTTACCTTAATTAGAAAATAGTAATTCTAATTAATTAGTTTGATAAATAAATGTCTAATTTCTAATTGAATTGAATTAGTTTCTATGTCTAATTGCTAATTTGCTAATTAATTAGTTCATAAATATTTCCCTAATTGCTAATTTACTAATTAGTTCATAAATATTTCCCTAATTGCTAATTCTAATTCAATTAGTTGTCAGCTAATTAGCACAGCTCTGATTTGAATTAACCGCCAAAACGTTCCAGTCAAACATAACATAGATGACGATAGCTACCGAACGAGAACGAAACACATGAGGTAGGAAACGGGGAAAATCGTTATCTATTTAATTAGCACATACATAAAAAAAATAAATATGAAAACCCCAAACATACAAATTCTTAAGTATCCGACCCCACAGATAAAAATTCAAAAGTTTCCGACCCCACAGATTAAGAGGTACCCCACCCCACATCACCCCGACATTTTAGAGATAAGAATAAATAATAAAAAACTCGAGGTTTCTATCAAGTCTCTATGGTTGAGTGGGTAGAATGTTTGTCTTCTACGCCAGCGGTCTGGGTTCGAATCCCGGGTCTGACCTGAAAAAATTTTAATTAAAATTAAATCTCTAACCGAGCCCAGTAACCCCTATGGGTGGGTTGTGGTAATATAAAGTTCCTTTTAAGCTAAAATCTGACGATAACGAAGCGACAACCCCGGCCACTACTACTACTACTACTACTACTACTACTACTACTACTACTACGACGGCTCGGGTCAAACTAAGAGCCTATCGTATACTACGATATGGCTAAAAAGAGAAAAAATAAAAAAAATTAAACCTAGAAGGCTTTGAATAAATAGATATTAATAAAGATATAATATAACGGAAAATGTTATAAAACTTGTTCCAGAATTAATAAAAATAATCTTACCTTCTAGAAAAGTACAATGTTTAAAAAAGGAAAAAAAATAAGAATTAAGAATAAATAAATAATAATTGAGATAAGCAAGGAAATCTTACCAACTATGAATAACAAAAAGTTTAAAGATAAAATAAAATGGAAAAATGTTATCAAACGAATTAATAAAAATAATTGAACTAAGAAGAGAAATCTTACAAACTAGGCAAACAATGTTAAAAATTAGAATAAGACGGAAATTGTTATCAAACCAGGCATAACATTAATACAAAAATTCGAAATAACAGAAAATCTTACTTTCTATGAAAAACACAATGAGTAAAGATGAAATACAGCAAAAAATGTTATCCAACTAGGTCTAGAATTAATAAAAGTAATCGATATAAACAGAAAAATCTTACCGCCTATTCATAATACAATGTTTAAAAAGATAAAAGAAAATAAGAATTAAACCTTGAAGTCTTTGAACAAATAAATAAGTAATTAAATAATTGAGGTAAATAAAACAATCTTACCCACTATGTTTAAAATTAAAATAAAACGGAAATTGTTATCAAACTAGGCATAGCATTAATACAAACATTCGAAATAACAGAAAATCTTACCATCTATTCAAAACGCAATGATTAAAGATAAACCATAACGGATAATGTTATAAAACTTGGTGTAGAATCAATAAAAATAGTCGATATAAACAGAAAAATCATACCTCCTATGCAAAATACAATGTTTAAAAAGAGAAAACAATAAATAAAAATTAAACCTAGAAGGCTTTGAATAAATAAATAATAATTAAGATAAGCAAGGAAATCTTACCCCCTATTCATAACAAAACGTTTAAAGATAAAATAAAATGGAGAAATGATACCAAACGAATTGATGAAAATAATCGAACTAAAAAGAGAAATCTTACCGACTAGGCAAAAAAATGTTTAAAATTAAAACAAATCGGAAGTTGTTATCAAACTAGGCATATGAATTAATAAAAGTATTCGATATAAACAGAACAATCATACCTCCTATGCGAAATACAATGTTTAAAAAGAGAGAAAATAAATAAAAATTAAACCTAGAAGACTTTGAATAAATAAATAATAATTGAGGTAAGCAAGGAAATCTTACCAACTATGAATAACAAAACGTTTAAAGATAAAATAAAACAGAAAAATGTTATCAAACGAATTAATAAAAATAATTGGAATTAAAAGAGAAATCTTACAAACTAGGCAAAAAATGTTTAAAATTAGAATAAAACGGAAATAGTTATCAAACTAGGCATAGAATTAATAAAAAATATTAGAAATATCAGAAAAATCTTACGTTCTACGAAAAACGCAATGGTTAAAGAAAAAGTATTACGGAAAATGTTATAAAACTTGGTCAAGAATTAATAAAAATTATCGATATAAATAGAAAAATCTTACTTCCTATGCAAGATACAATGTTTAAAAAAGAAATAAAAAAGATAGGAATTAATCCTTGAAGTCTTTGAAAAAATAAATAATAATTGAGGTAAGCAAGGAAATCTTACCAACTATGAATATCAAAACGTTTAAAGATAAAATAAAACAGAAAAATGTTATGAAACGAATTAATAAAAAAATTTACCAAAGAGAGAAATCTTACAAACTAGGCAGAAAATGTTTAAAATTAGAATAAAATAGAAATTGTTATCAAACTAGGCATAACATTAATAAAAATATTAGAAATAACAGAATATCTTAATACCTATCAAAAACACAATGATTGAAGATAAAATATATCAGAAAATGTTATAAAACTAGGTCTATAATTATTAAAAAAAATCGATATAAACAGATAAATCTTACAGTCTATGCAAAATACAATGTTAAAAAAGAGAGAAAAAAAATAAGAGTTAAACCTAGAAGACTTTGAACAAATAAATAAATAATTGAAGTAAGGAAAACAATCTTACCCACTATGTTTAAAATTAAAATAAAACGGAAATTGTTATCAAACTAGGCATAGATTTAATAAAAATATTCGAAATAACAGAAAATCTTACGTTCTATGAAAAACACAAAGATTAAAGATAAAATATAACGGAAAATGTTATAAAACTAGGCCTATAAATAATAAAAAATAATCGATATAAACAGAACAATCTTACCATCTATGCAAACGCAATGTTTAAAAAGAGAAAAAATAAAATACAAAATTAAACCTAGATGACTTTGAATAAATAAATAAAAATTGAGATAAGCAAGGAAATCTTACCAACTATGCATAACAAAACGTTTAAAGATAAAATAAAACAGAAAAATGTTATCAAACGAATTAATGAAAATAAAAAATAATTCGAACTAAAATGAGAAATCTTACAAACTAGGCAAAAAACGTTTAAAATTAAAATAAATCGGAAATTGTTATCAAACTAGGCACAGAATTAATAAAAATATTCGAAATAACAAAACATCTTACCGTCTATTCAAAACGCAATGATTAAAGATAAACCATAACGGATAATGTTATAAAACTTGATGTAGAATTAATAAAAATAATCGATATAAACAGAAAAATCATACCTCCTATGCAAAATACAATGTTTCAAAAGCGAGAACAATAAATAAAAATTAAACCTAGAAGGCTTTGAATAAGTAAATAATAATTGAGATAAGCTAGGAAATCTTACCCCCTATTCAAAACCAAACGTTTAAAGATAAAATAAAATGGAGAAATGATATCAAACGAATTAATGAAAATAATTGCTTTGGTCCCATTGAACCGAATTCCCATTCGACAGAAGGGGGTTTTTTTGGGGTCCCATTCGACCGAACGTAGCCAAAGGTGCGATTTTATTATAGTCCCATTGGGCCGAAATTCTATTGAACTGGAAGAAGACATACTGTGTGGTTTTGCATTAAATATATTTTTAATTTCACAACGTATTATTGTTAAAATAAATGTGAGTTGAAAATGTATTACTGCACTTATTTTAACTAAGTTTTAATTACGGCGAACCTCACCTACCCTAGCCTAACCTAACCTAACCTAACCTAACCAAACGTAACCTAACCTAACCTAACCTAACCAAACGTAACCTAACCTAACCTAACCTAACCCAACCTTGTTTGGAGATAAAAAGATTATTTATATGAGTATTAAAAGCCCGCCTCTTACCACGAACAATTTATTAGCAATAATAGAAATATTTTGGAAAAGATGTCAGATAATTAATTGGAGAATATTTTGGAAAAGGTAGCAGCTAATTAATAGGAGAATATTTTGGAAAAGGTGGCAGCTAATTAATAGGAAAATCTTTTGGAAAAGGTGGCAGCTAATTAATGGGTCTCGTACATAATCCCCCTGGACATAATCCCCCCGGACAAAATCCCCCTATTTTGGATTTGCCAAGACTTTTTCCCCCCGATTTTAGACGTGTTTGTACAAAATCCCCCCAGAGAAAACGTCCAGGACAAAATCCCCCAAAAGGAAAACTGTTCAACAAAATCCTACCGAAAGGATCATTTTATTGAAAATCCCCCAGATAATAGGCATTTAGAAGTAAAGGTAAACGGAAGCCCAAATCCAAAGATTATCTTCAATAATAATGCAAAAGTATAATTCACAAGAGTGAAAGGTATTGCAAACAATGTTCCTAAACCAAAAGAAGTAAACTACTGATTTTGTTTTAACTTATTTCCAAAATTCCAATATTTTGGGAAAGGCGGCATTTTATGGTTAGTCAGCAATATTTTGGAAAAGGCGGAAATTTATGGTTAGTCAGCAATATTTTGGAAAAGGGGGAAATTTATGGTTAGTCAGCGATATTTTGGAAAAGGCGGCAATTTATGGTTAGTCAGCGATATTCTGGAAAAGTCGGCAATTTATGGTTAGTCAGTAATACTTTGGAAAAGGGGGAAATTTATGGTTAGTCAGCGATATTTTGGAAAAGCGGAAATTTGTGGTTAGTCAAAAATATTTTGGAAAAGGCGGCAATTTATGGTTCGTCGGCAATATTTTGGAAAAGGCGGAAAGTTATGGTTATCAGCAGTATTTTGGAAAAGGCGGAAATTTATGGTTAGTCAGCGATATTTTGGAAAAGGCAGAAATTTATGGTTAGTCAGAAATATTTTGGAAAAGGCGGAAATTTATGGTTATCAGCAGTATTTTGGAAAAGGCGGAAATTTATGGTTAGTCAGCGATATTTTGGAAAAGGAGGAAATTTATGGTTAGTCAGCGATATTTTGGAAAAGGCGTGAATTTATGGTTAGTCAGCGATATTTTGGAAAAGGCAGAAATTTATGGTTAGTCAGCAATATTTTGGAAAAGGCGAAAATTTATGGTTAGTCGGCAATATTTTGGAAAAGGCGGAAATTTCTGGTTATCAGCAGTATTTTGGAAAAGGGGGAAATTTATGGTTAGTCAGCGATATTTTGGAAAAGGCTGAAATTTAGGCTTAGTCAGCGATATTTTGGAAAAGACGGAAATTTATGGTTAGTCAGCGATATTTTGGAAAAGGCGGAAATTTATAGTTAGTCAGCGATATTTTGGAATAGGCGGAAATTTATGGTTAGTCAGCAATATTTTGGAAAAGGCGAAAATTTATGGTTAGTCGGCAATCCATACTATTTTCTCCATCATTGGTTCCGCTTTTCCTCGTAGGGGGAATACTATTATTTTTACTACTATCCTACTAAAAAAATTTCCACTGTGGAAAACGACCTCTAAAATAGGAATGACCCCTGAAGGGTTCGTCTCCAAGGGGGGGATTTCGTTCCGTAAGCGGGGGATTTTGTCTCCAATTTGGGAGGGATTTTGTCTCCAGTTTGGGGGGATTTTGTCTGCAAATAAGGGGATTTTGTCTTATGCCCATTTGGACGGGGGGAAATTTTTGGGGGGATTATGTCCAGGGGGATTATGGGAGTCACCCCTAATTAATAGGAGAATATTTTAGAAAAGGTGAGAGCTAATTAAAAGGAGAGTATTTTGGAAAATGTGGCAGCTAATTAGTAGGAGAATGTTTTGGAAAAGGTTGCAGCTAATTAATAGGAGAATATTTTGAAAAAGGTGGCAGCTAATTAATAGGAAAATCTTTTGGAAAAGGTGGCAGCTAATTAATAGGAGAATGTTTTGGAAAAGGTGGTAGCTAATTAAAAGGAGCATATTTTGGAAAAGGTGTCAACGAATTATTGGAACCAAACCTAACCTAACCTAACCTAACCCACCCGAAACCAAAATATTAAAATTTTAATTTAAAATTTAAAGACATTGATGGAACTACCATTAAGACTGTACTTCATTTTAAGCACAATTTGTTTATTAATTCTATATATCTCTTGCCTTGAAAGGAATGAAAGTGAGCGTTTTAATTAGTATCACGAAACATTTACTTTTAATATTGTTAACATACCTTTCGGAGATTCGAACCAACAACCTATCGCTTCGCAGTCCAACATCGTATCCACTACACCACCGAATCGCTGACGGCTACAGTGTTTCAAGTTATATTCATGTATTTTTTAGAGGCATATTCGGACGATTGGGATTTCGGTCCATCGGGAATATAGCCATTGGGCTGGAAATCTAAAATCATTGCGGGATATTCGGTCGAATGGGATTTCGGTCCATTGGGAATTCGGTTGAAAGGAACGATACCAAATAATTGAACTAAAAAGAGTAATCTTACCGGCTAGGCAAAAAAATGTTTAAAATTAAAACAAATCGGAAGTTGTTATCAAACTAGGCATATGAATTAATAAAAGTATTCGATATAAACAGAAAAATCATACCGCCTATGCAAAATACAATGTTTAAAAACAGGGAAAAATAAATGAAAATTAAACCTAGAAGGCTTTTATAAATAAATAAATACTAATTGAGATAAGCAAGGAAATCTTACTAGCTGTGCATAACAAAACGTTTAAAGATAAAATAAAATGGAAAAATGTAATCAAACTAATTTATAAAAAAAATTGAACCAAAAAGAGAAATCTTACAAGCTAGGCAAAAAATGTTTAAAATTAAAATAAAACGGAAATTGTTATCAAACCAGGCATAGCATTAATACAAAAATTCGAAATAACAGAAAATCTTACAGTCTGTTCAAAACGCAATGTTTAAAGATAAAACATAACGGAAAATGTTATAAAACTAGGTCTAGATATAATAATAAAATCATCGATATAAATAGAACAATCATACCATCTATGTAAACACAATGTTTAAAAATAAAATAAAAATTAAACCTTTGAACAAATATATGAATAATAGAGACTTGGCAATTCGGGCTTAACCCCGCCCCAGCGCCATTATGGTATGTTTTTTAACAGAATGAAAGCTATATTTAGCACCTCCTCCGGGTATGTTTTTAAGCACTAGTGGAAGGCAGCCTGACGTTGCATGACGTAGTACTGCCAAGTCCCTATTGAGGTAAGGAAAAAGATCTTACCCACTATGCGTAACACAATGTTTAAAAAGAAAAGAAAAAAGTCGTTTACATGCTATGAGTGAAATTAGATAAAAAATAAACAAATATCTTACCGACTATGGAAAACAAAATGTTTAAAGAAAAAATAAAACGGAAATTTTGTCAAACTAAGCACAAAATAATGAACTGAAAACTCGAAATAAACAGAAAAATCTTACCTCCTATCAAAAACATAATGTTAAGAGATAAAATAAAACAGAAAATATTATCAAGCATAAAAATAGTAAATAAAAACTAGAATTAAACAAATATCTTACCATCTGTGAAAAAATAAAACAGGAAATCTTATCAAACTACACATACAATTATTAATTGAAAACCATAAACAGGGATAGATTTAATTTTAGAAGTAGGAATGTAGAACGGTTAGCCTTTACTTCAGTCCGACTCATAGCCAATTATAGAGTCCCTCGCTCTAACACGCAACGAAAAGTTTAAATTATCTTATTGGCTCATTTAAACTACGTTTTGATAACGTTGCTGACGGGGACGGCGAAAAATACGTTATTCCTTTTTATCTCTGTGGCTATGACCCGCCTCTTCTTTCATACTCCCCCCCCTTCAGGGGAAGGGGGTCCGGGACTTTGACGCGCACTCAATATACCGTGTTCTCCATTCCTACTTCTAAAATTAAATCTATCCCTGCTATAAATAAAGAAAAAAATCTTACCAACTATGCAAAACAAAATGTTTAAAGATAAAATAAATCGGGGAAATTTTTAAATCAAGGCATAGAATTAATAAATACGAAATAAACAAAAATCTTACCATCTATCAAAAATTACAATGTTTAAAGATAAAAGAAAGCGTAAAATGCTATCACACTAATTATAGAATTAACAAATAAAAACTCGAAATGCACAGAAAAAAATCTTACCGTCTATGTAAAACACAATGATTAAGATAATATAAAGCGGAAAATGTAATAAAATTGGGCATAGTAAAATTAAATAAAAACTCGAAATTAACTTAAAATTCTTACTTTCTACGCAAGAAAAAAACAATTCAAAATAAAAAAGATGTTATGAAACTAAGAGTGTAACTTATTTATTAATTATCGAAATGAATAGAGAAATCTTACGGACTATGCAAAAGAAAATGTTTAAAGATAAAACAAAAAAGAAAATTATATTAACTTAGCATAGAACTAATAAATAAAAACTCGAAATAAACAGAAAAACCTTACGATCTATCAATAATTACAATGTTTAAAGATAAAAGAAATCGGAAAATGTTATCATACTAATCATAGAATTAGCAAGTAAAAACTCGAAATGAACAGAAAAAAATCTTACTGCCTATGTAAAACACAATGATTGAAGATAAATTAAATATTTTCAAATTAGGCATAGAAATATCAGAAGGAAGATAAGGGACTAGAAGTATCGAGCTAACCAAATTCTTCACTTGGCGAAAGTGAATATTCTTGATAACACACCAACGGTTGGTCCTCTGGTAGCGGTTTCTGAATTTTCCCTCCAGAACGTGAGACGCTCGCGGTGGTAGACAGCTGAACTAGATTCAAGCACCCGCGTCCGTGTTCCGCGGCTTTAGGTTGAAGGGGAAGGGGGTAGGAAATGTTTTTGGAACTTGACCAATTTTTTTCTCTCTAGTGTAGGCGCGATGGAAGCGGCATAAAATCTTCAAATTTATTCACTAGTGCCAGGAACTATTACCAATGCTAGAGCTCTTTACTTCTAGTCCCTTATCTTACTTCTGGTAATATTAAATATAAACTCGAAATTAACATAAAAATCTTACTTCCTATGTAAGAAAAAAATTTAAAAAAAATATGGATGTTATCAAACTACGAATATAATTAATTTATTAATGAGCGAAATTAATAGGGAAATCTTACCTCCTATGCATGGCAGAAGTTTAAAAAAAAATAGGAATTTAAACATATCTTGAGACTTAAATAATAAAATGAACCGTGGGTGGAAAAAAATTAAGAAGAAAAAGATGGCTTGGGTCCACCCTGCTATTATTGTCAACCTTCAATTTGATGGGTTCAAAAATTTATCTAACTTGGGCCCACTGTCGAATATTTGGGTTGATTTAGACTCGGTTAATCCAAAATACTTAATTTCCTTTATTGAGTTTTTATTAATCAAAAATTTAATTATGGAGTGACATTTACTTATTAGTTTATTTTATTGAAGTTTTAATTGCTCATTTCACGTAGAGCCTATAATTTTAGTTTCTTTTAGGTCCTAACCTGACCTCAAGAGATCTCTATTGGTTGTGATCGTGATTTGAAATTTAACCAAATTTTAATAAACACTAAACTCTTGCTAAAGATTTGACACCAGCAGAATGAAAATAACTTTCCCTCGCATCTAAATAAACCTTTTATGGTTCTCGAAATTTTACCAAAATAGCCTACATTTCAACCCTTTTTGCGTCCCACTTATCGATTTCTAGAAGCCGGGCACGTTTATTCTTCTTAATATTTTTCCTCCATGAATGTGTCAGGGAGCCATATATAAAAATAGACGGAAGGAACCATGCACCAATCCGTCAAGAAGCCTCTTAAAAACCAACCGGTATCTCACTCCTTCTCTTAAATCTGTGCAAGCGTGACGCGGAGTGGGGGAGTTGACTAAGGTACGCTCTGATTAAGAGAATTTATTCCTTCCTTCTACTTAAAGTTACGGCTCCCTAAATGAAAGTCAAATCTTACTTTCTGCATAAAGTGCAACGTTTAAAAATGAAAATAATAATAATTTTTTTTTTTTTCAAAATAGACATACGATAAATAAATAAGCACTCGAAATAAGCAAATAATACTTACTGACTATTCAAAGCACGGGGTTTTCAGAAAAATGTTCAGAAAAAAATGGTTTTCAACTTTAAATCGTAAATTGAGCTAAGCTTACAAACTTACATTCTGTAAAACAATTCAAATAAAGGAAAACGTGTCATAAAAAAGTGATAATCATTAATCGAAAAAATAGTTAACTTACAATCTATTCGTAGCGCAAAAGGTTTCGAGTGAAATAAACAGAATATGTAATACATAAGTGAAATATTTCAAATAAACTCTGGAGCTTATTTCGAACATTAATTATGGATATTAGAATGGTATACTTACGAACTATTCACAACGCAATGATTTAATTAAGTAAAAAGATATAATTGTTATTAAAATTGATATTAATATTTAAAAATTAAAGCAATAAGGAGAGAAACTTACGGCCTGTAACACGGTGTTTAAAGCAAATAAACAAAAGCGTGTAATAAAAGTTCAAATATTCAATATTTGCAATAATGAGCGAAACTTACCTTCTATTCATGGGGCAATGTTTTTGGTAAAATAAATAGAACATTTTCAAATAAGAATAAATCATACTTGGATTAGATGAGAAACTTACTATCTATTCGTAACCGAACAATTTAAGTCAAATCAGCACAAAACATGTTGTAAGTTCACAATTCATACTAAATTGATTTAGCGAACTCACCCTCTGTTCAAAACGTTATGTTTTATTTAAAAAATGAAAAAAGAACGTGTTTTCAAGATAAAACTAATAAATATTCGAATTAATCAGATTACTTACTAGCTGATTCATGTCGTGATGCTATTTAGGCAAAACATAAAAAAGGTTCAGTTCAAGCTATTGTTATAAATAGATCTGCTTTTATTCACGCTACAAGTACCCCTGAATCTGACTCATAACACTCAGAATGAGGCTGCAGAACGCAATAAAAATGGTTGCCTATCTCATATCAACTGATGTATCTTATATAGTTTTGCGCTTGGTGTGGCCAATATATCATACTAGCTGTTACCCGCGGCGTCGCTCGCGTGTTATAAAAGCTTTCATCAAAATGATATAAAGAATGGATAGATTTTACTGATGACTTATATTTTTTTAGCACCCTGGGAGCGAAGGCACTCGGCATTGCCCGTCACCCCGTCGAGACATTTTTTATTACTTTTCATGCCGACATTATTCCATAAAGAAGGGTTTTAAAGTTTTTCACCACCATTTTAAAAGATGGCAACAAATTGAACCCAAAAGACCATTCAGCCCGTCTAGAGGTTAAAGGAAATCAGTGTACCAAATATTTGTGAAATCGGTTGAGACGCTCGGAATTTGTTGCATAGAGAAGATTTTTGTACATTTCTGAGCGCCATTTTTACTCGTGCGGGGGAGAATCCCCCTCGCACGAGGTATTGGTCCCGGTTTTCAAGGTCTCTCTAGCGTAGCTTTGGAAATGCATGGCGACAGGAATACCGTGTGTTCGGGCTTTTCATCCCCATCATTGCGATTTGGATTTTTTAAAGTAAACACTTATTTGGTGACTCCACCAGAACGCACTCTAGCTGAAGCCGCAAAAAAGGATAAATAGACTCCGCCTCCTCCGAAGCACGCGTTGGTGCGGTGGGTTAAGGATGGTGGCGCGCGATGGTGCTAGTGGATAGCTTAAGTCTTTAGAAGGAGTTGTCTGCTGCGAGTTCTACTGTTAATATTTATTAGACTCTCACAAGTTCACAACTGGAGGTATGGCGTCTAGCAAAGAATTTTTTATCTAATGCTCGCTTTTTTAGCCCCTATTGTTTAAATTTTTATTATCTAACATATCCCGCACGAGTGCCGGGAGTGTGGCGCACTCCTGTAAGCCAAGCTACTGGGCGGCAAAGTTTGAGGGAATACGACACATGTCGGCGATCCTACCCTATAGGTGCCGACTGCCCCGTGTCCGCCGGAGGTGACTTGACCCCCACACCCCGCCCGTCACCTCCCAAGTAAACCTCATTTCCTTCCCCTGCTTACACTCCTACTGAAACCTGAATAATCACATCCTTGCCGCGGTCCATAGACCCTATCGCATTGAAACCTCAAAAAAAAAAAAAAAAAAAAATCCCGCACGAGTGTCCTTTCTGCTGGGGCAGCTTGTTTAAGATTTCAGCGGATTGGAAAAATTTTTCTTAGTACGCGCCTACTACTTATAATTAACGTTCCTGCAAATTTTCAGCCTTCTAGGGCAAGCGGTTTGGGCTGGGCGTTATCAGTCAGTCAGGACTTTGATTTATATAGATATAGATTTTCTTTTTCAATATGCAGGGTGGAAACCTTCGACGAAGACCAGCCTCGTAATTTCCCCTAGCAAATGAGATGATATAGTTACCTTCAGATTCGAGATTTTGCACCAGACTGAAAATGGACAACATCACGATGATAAGAAGTAAAGACGAGCGAAGTAGAGTCTGACGGAATGACATCTTTGTATAACTGTATAAATATCATGTTTATGGTAAGATAAATGCAGTTTGCATCTTCATCTCTTGAACATTTTCTTGGAAAGGTGCTTAAGGTCACTAAATTACATATTTAATCAGAATTACAGGTAGGGACGAAAATGAATCAGTAAGTTCATAGGAAATTGAAAAATCAAATTGGAAAAAAAAAGAATAACTGTGTGCTAAAAGATTCACAGGAAATTGAACATTGTTATTGAAAATTTATCGCGTAAAAATAGCTCTAAAATTATTTATTTCAACATCTACACTGCTTGGAAGAAATATTTTCCGAAAATACGAGACCAAGCTCGACCTTGTATGAGCTTACTATATTGACTAAGCGGGAGCTCGAGGTGAGCCTGAAATACAATCAATATTGGGCCCGAGGTGATCCCCCGAATGATATTAGAGCAAGCTTGAGCTCGAGTTGAGCCCAAGGTGAGCTCATTTATAAAAACTGAGCTTTAGCTCACATTGAGCTCTAATGAAACATTGTTTCAATTTTGAGCTCGAGGTGAGCTCGTTGTGAATTTCTATGAAGTAACGATCTGAGCTAAGCAAAAGCGATGGTGGACAGGTATGGGGCCTGCGGGACGCGGTATGTGAGATAGGAGCGTCTGCTCTGTCAATTATATGCCTAACCCCTTCAATAATAATCCAGGGGAATAAAATAATGGAACTCTATCCCTCGCGATATAAAAAAAAAAAATAATTCAATGTCTGTTTTTAAAACAAAGATCCTAGAATATATCAGAGATAACTTTTAATTTTAATTAACGTTTTTAAGTTAAACCGGACTCCTACGTAAACCAGTTGTAAACTGATAGGAATATCCATAAATAAAGCTATTATTATTATTATTATTATTATTATTATTATTATAAAATGATCTGCTCTCTCGGACGCTACCAAAGTGAGGTAGAATAAAGGCCAACACTTCTAATGTTCAATAAAACCGACTATTTTATGCAATGACCAGTGCAGTTATGAATTTCAACGAGTTGTTAGAAGGATTTGAAATTCCACCTACGCACTGCCAATTTTTAGGTGTATTAAGTAAACTCACAAATTAAACTATAATTGGGTGAAAGAATAATAATAATAATGGCACAAAGACCATTCACTACACACCAATATCTGTACCGAGCACAGATGTAGACGTTATACTGTATAGTTCTGTCGCCTTGTATTCCAGCCCATTTTAGCTACTAAAGCCTTTCTAAGCCCACTTGACGCTAGACTCTAAGATAAAGAAAAACCTAACATTTTAATTAAAAATAATTATCAGAAATTTAATGAAAAACTCCATTGCACGTTTTCATTAAATTACTTTCAAAATATTTTTCACGGGCTCTAAAATATTAAAATAGATTGTAACTATCAGAATCAAAAATAATATAATTTACAACGTCGTCCATAAACCATAAGTTGGCCAACCCAAGTGCAGATTGTATACTTGATGAGTTATAAAGCGGTGTTTGAATATAAAAAATGAAGGGTACAGGGCCGGAAATAAGAAAAATTTCTTATAGGACATTTTCCAGTGATCCCCCTTTGACTGGAAAGTTAATGGGACAATCTCCACTGGAGTGTGCAAAAATTGTGTCCCATCATCATAGTCAAGCTATCAAAAGTTTGGAAAATTTAATAGTCAAAACGTCCAATGACTCCCTTAGTTTTTAAAAAAATTATAGGGCATTTTATAATTTTATTGGACAATGTCCAGTGTCCTGTGCTTATTTCCGGCCCTGCCAGGGTGCCTTTCGATAGGAGATGAAAACTAACACTAGACCTTAGTGAAAGTGTTAATTTACGCTCCAAAGTACTTACATTCGAGTAGAGTAGTATCTGCTAAGGAACGAAGGAACGTTTTTCGTGTAATACTGGGAGGCAGTCTGTTACATTCAATTCTTAATACTGTTTTATTAATAAAACCGTCAACTAGGAAATGAGGGAAAAAATGTGTGTTGCTCTAGATCATATCGCCTCGTCCTAGTTTTTGCTTGGTGTGGTTAGTTAAACAGACATAACTTTGCGATGGTGTTTTGTCGGTAGGGGTGTATGTCTGTGTGTGTGTGTTTGTAGCCCCGGGCACACGAAAAACAAGCGTGGATTGAAACCGATTAAGGCAAGAGCTCGTAATGTGAAGGAATTGCGAAAGGAAGTACATTAGCACAACGGTACGAGTTTACAGCAGTTTTCCTGACTTAGGAACCCTTGTTAAGAAAAGACCTCTTTCGGCTCTTGGAAGTATTGAGAAAGAAACAACATTGGCATCATCAAAGAATTCACCCGGTTAGATTGCGGCAACCCTCAAGATTAGGTTTTATTTGAGGCCGATCTGTTGGAAAGCTTATATAGGAGAAATATTTTCTTTGTGGACCGGTTTGTTTGGCTGGCACGGGGATGGAGAATGCGGGCACGGTAGCTGGAATGAGAGATTCATTTTCAGGCCGAAAGAGCACTATGTATAAAGGTTGAGTCGCTGTTAGATCTTAGCGAGTTAGGAAACATGAATATTGTACTACATTAGCACATACGAAACTAGCACGCCCTCCAGACCCCCAACCACACCTAGCTAATACGGAAAAATGTTTTCCGTGACTTGTTCCGAGTTAGGAAAAAATGGAACGTTCAATGACTTTTCGCAACTAGATAAACTTCCTCGATTTTTTTTGCCAATACCTTTATTTTATGGCAGACGTGCAATTTCCGTTAAACTGTGCAATTCGATAGTGTTAAAAGCATTTACTGTAGAGACAAAGCTTCGTTCCACCATGGTTCCACATAAATACAATACAATAATATCTAGGTATGGAATATTCCTACTGAAATGCTGGTATGAACTGAGTCCACCGACTCTGTACTCTCGCGAACTGGGAACTCAATTTACTAACGGAAATATTAATCCATATACTATTGGATTACTGATTATTAATCGGTTTAAAAAAATTTAAAACTAAAATTTTTTAGTACACTAGGCCCTAAGTATTTATTGCGCTTCAGATAAACCAAGTCCAAACAAAACCCAGAACAAAACTGACCCTCAAAGTTTCGTAAATAACACGCAACTTTCAATAAGAGAAAAAAGAAGTTTTGATGATGAAGAAACGGACCCATTTTCAACCTAAAATATCTGGCCATAATTGACTTCATACAACTAATGGGAATCACTTCTTTGTAAAAAATTACATAATATTCACTGCAAAAAACACAAGGCCTAGCCTTCCTGACAAACCCAGACGCGTTGGTTTGAGTTTCCTTCTAATGGCATTCATTGCAAACCGAAACCGGTAATATTTAATGAACTTTTAGGGCATCCATTTTTACTCCGTGTATATTATAACCAAATGAGTTATGCGACGACGCCCATTTATTTAGTTATTGATTACAATCACAATTTGTTTCTGAACCTTCTCAAGATATATAAAGACCAAAATGTTTTTAATAAAACTTATGATGCGAAAGTGCCTTTTTACTATTCTTTCTGAACTTCACAAGAACTAGTTTTTCAGAAATATTATTATTATCATCATAATGACTCTGGTGAGATGTATACTCGTTATATACTCGACCTGGATGGTATGCTTGATACTCAAAAATTTCTCTCACGCCACGAGAGAAAGAGGCAGCCCAAGCTCACTACATGTAAATTATCCAGTTTGGAGGCTTGACCCTGGAAGTTTGTTCCCTGCATGTAATATTTGTATTAGTCTATAGTGATAGGTACGAAAAAGGTCTCAAATTAATGTATCATTAAAAACAATGCCAAGTGAATTTTACAGTTATTAAATTAATGAGTTTAAGTTCAAGGGCTAAATATTATCAAAGTCGTAAATATGAAAATTCAAATCGGTTCCATTTTTTATGCCAAATCAATATAGCGCCTAGAAGTAAAAACGTGTTAGTGCCATGTGTCCGGAATTCCCACGATCTAATTCCAAGATAATTGCGGAAAGCGACCAGTCATTAGGTTATTCCAACGTTAGAAAGGTTAAATATTCCCGTAGAAAACCTGATATTTTCTATGCAAAACTCTACTCCTTCTATTGTTGCGCTTATTTACAGTTACTGTTCAAAACACTGGAAACCAATAATGATCAGACTGTCCGGGTCACACGAGAAACTAAGTAATCATACGACAGCAATAACGACTCAGGCCTCACGATTTCTCCAAATTCATTAAAACCTATTATGACCCATGCAGAAGCAGTTCAATACTCGGCCGTGAGTGGCTAACAACAACCGCAGTTAATGACGCATTACCCAACCTCCGCGTGCTAATTGCGGGGTATAGGTAACTGATCTAGAAATACTAGATTCCAACATTTCAGAGATCAGCTAGTGTGCAGTTCGATTTGAGAGATTTCGAAGTGCAGACTAATTAATCCTTGTCTTCGTCTTTAATATATCCCGTAACTTTGTGGCTGCATTCAAGGGAAATTAATCGACACCTATCAAATCAAGAGCTTCGATAGAGCGCAACTTCAATTTTATTCTAGAAGCTACCTAATTTAAAATAACAAGTTTGTTCGTAATTATTTGTTACATAATTTGTTACTTTCGTCACAAAGGCGTATGAAATGGCAATTTTGTGTTATGTTTAAAATTAGAAACGTTTATTAAAGATATTGTAAATAAGACATCGTCGGGTGAGTAAAAATTATGTGAAATTCGCCGCAGGCCCCATGTGAATCCCGGATACAAAGACTAAACATGGGTGGGACTGGGCAATTAGTTCTTGTTTTTCGCTACAACGCAGCGTGAATTCCTCGAAGTGGTATTTTTCAAAAAAAAAGTAGCTAAAAGAATTATACCATAAGAAGACTTAAATTGGCCAGACTTTAGGCTTCTACTCTTACGCAGGTGTGAGTGGACAAGTAAGCCCCGCCCCTTTCATGTCCGTCATTGCTCTGCGCTTTCCCATTTCATCCCGTGCGCATAGGACATATAGACGCGAATGACGTATTCAGAGTAGAGAAAAAAAGCTACAGCAAAGTAAACAGAAAATGGAGGCTTCCCAGTTGTTTTTAATTACCATTAACAAGTTACTTAAAGATTTTGAACCAAACTTGATGGATTTGGAATATGTCTTTGCGTGAAAATCGTTCTATAATTATTTCCAAGTCGAATCCAATATACTACACTTAAGATTTCATGAGATCCAAAAACTAAAAAAAGAATCCCTAACGAAATGGTAAAAGAGATAAATGGTGGAAAACATAGAGTAAGATAAAATATTAAGTCCCACCTTCGTTTCCACCTACCCACCCATGAAGTGGGGATTGTCGACTATCACGAGAGCGAATTTAGTTCTTCTTATAGGAATATTTCTTCTTAACCACGCCAATTCTCGGTAACTGCAATTGTTTTAATATTTGAGTTTAGGAGTACTTGTTAAAAAAGGAAGCGCTTTTACGTGAACTTCAAAATGGCAATGAACCAATTTGAGTTTCTTGGAAATGATCGGTATTTTAAATACAGGTAGAATTTAATGGGCATATCAAATCTTAAATGTTATATCCGATTTGAAAATTAATTAATTACTATAGATACAACCAACAGGAACCAATAAACGTGTCGACAATTGCGGTTAGTTTATCAACATTAGATCGAGTGTCTAAGATCGAATCAGGGTTGTTTGATTTAAATCAGTTGGATTTAAATCACTGATTTTTTAAAAAAATAATTTGATTAAAATCAGGTGTTTATTTTTATTTATAAAAAATGTTTTCTGAGATTTCAAGAAATACTTAAAGAAACTTAACTAGAAAAGACCTATAATTAAAAACAATCATGGGTTGGCATATTTCAGTTTAAGTTTTTCTCAGAACTACAGTTTGTCTTGCCACTCATGTGGTCAATTTTAACTGGATTAAGATTACAAATAGGCTAGGAAATGAAATACTGGTCAAGCTAGTCTTTTTGTACTAGCATTTGAATACTAACAATAAGAATAACTCTGAAGAAAATATCTAATAGCTGCTTAAATGTCATGATTATTTTGCTTTTTCCTAATTTTGACTCAAAAGTTTCAATGTTGGTAATTTACTAACTAGTATTTCAATAAAAATAAAAAAATGAAATAAATCAAAATATTCGATTTAAATAAAAAAAATCGATATTTTTTATTTTTTTCAAAAAATCAAAAAAATCAACAACCCTGGATCAAATTATTTTTATTGGTGGCAATTTAAATTTAAACATTTCTTGTTAGGAAACGTGGGAGATGGAGAACCACGCGTCATTTTACAGTATCTTGACGGATTATTTCAAACGATCCCTTAACATGAAGTATAGTCCTTGAAATTAGATTCGAAAAAATAGATTGAAAGAGAGAGAATTGTGAAAACTCACTACGTCTCTCTTTTGGTCAAATGGGTGTGAGAATATTTGAGAAATTGAACATTTGTTGCCTGTTTCGACTTGATAAGTTGGATAACGTATTAACGATTACTCGAAATGTTACACTACACCCGGTCTATCTTCCTGTTTAATTAGACTGTACAGCGCTTCACCAGGCGTAACTTTAGGAGAATCTATCACCTTTCACCTACGTCACTTCCAGTGACAACTTATCTTATGATAATAGCTTAAGTGTATGATAAAGCGTTGCCTACGTTAATCAAGGCCTGTGCGCGGTGGTTTCGAAGGGGGAGACTTTTAAGAAACGAGACTTCTTATTTTCTCCCTATTTTAGCGCGAGATTTCATTGATAGCTGGAGCGAAACGCGCGCGAAAATGAGTATTTAAAGTTCTAAGCGCGAGAAAATTAACATTTCAAATTATTTAGGTCCAGCTAATAGCGCCTCAGGTGACAGAATTTGGCAACTTAAATTGCCAAAATAAAAATAAAAATCGACGCCGCGCACAGGCCTTTATTAACGTAGGCAACGGATAAAGTTTCCCTGAGTGAACGAAGTGCGTTTTCGAAAATCATAGCCTTCATTGACAATTATCAAATAATGTTTATACAGGGTGTTTCTGATAAGTTGGCCCTAAATTAATGGTGTGTTCTTAAAGTCAAACTGAGAGGAGAGTATCGAAGAACATGGGATCTAAAACAATTATCTACGGAGACATGTGCTCCCAATCATTTGCCATGGCACTTAAAACAAAGATCTCAGTCTTCAATTATCTTCAATCTAAGAACGTTACTGAACCTTTTCTTGCAAAAGAATATTATTAAATGTGTAGAAGATCGCGTACGCTGGTTAAATAAAGTTAGTTACTCCAAATCTGTGACTATTTCATTGTTTTTGGGGTCAAAGTTTGGAAGTCAATATCTCCGTAAATAAATGTTGTCGACTCAATGTCCTTTGACAAAGAAAACATCCATTGATTTATGGCTGACTTATCAAAAATCGCCTATATCTTACTGTAATTTAATTTTGATTTTTTAGGGTATTTTACGAATTACATAAAGTGGGCGCTATAGATGTTCAAAATATATATAATAAACCCCAAGCTTTTAACGTAAGTGACAGAGAAATCAGGCCAAATTTAAGTATACTTAAGAAGAAATTTGTAATAATCCTTACACTTTGGTTTAGAATGCCAATGTTATCATTATGCCCAAGCAAGGCTCATTTTTTGATGGCCGACAAGAATATTTCAGTCCATCTCCGGTGTTCGGAACTGCCAGGACGATTATCGTCTCCGCCGCTCCGAAGAAAGTGTTGTCCACGACCATGTCCTTTTTAAATATAGATTCTCAAGTAGATTTAGCTCAAAATAAAAACTGCTCAAAACCTTTTGCATTGATTTACATCGCTTCAATTAGGTGTTGATTTTAACGGTCTCAGCCGTTATCCTTTTATCACTTTTGCTCGTCTTTCACTCCATCGTATCGAACAAATTCAAATCATTGCCCGCCAAGAAAGTTGCCAAGAAACTGGCCGAAGAAACCATGAGGAATGTCTGGGAGAACACGTCACTCTTGTGTGCCGAACGTAAGCAATTAAGTGTTCCCTTAAATTACAAAATAATGTTTTCCAATATATCATTTCGTAAAGTTGGATTGTGTTAACGTAACGAAAGATGGATAGCAGTTTAATCCAAGAAATAATGTTTTGTAGCGATTCCTCACGTTTTACCCCACATTACTTGTCGTCTGCTCGTTTCGTCGTGGCTAATTGGAGTAACTTTTATTCTATTTTTCTTGGGTTGTTTCTTGAGAACGGAGTTCACAACGGAAAGCTACAATTGCATTGATACTCTCTCGGACTTGATTAAATCCGGTATTCCACCTATTGTGGTGAAAGGAGGCGGAGCTTTAGACTATCTGGAATATTTGGTAAACAGGCAATTCATTGAGAAGTCCTCTATACTTCTGACGTTATTGGTACTTATCAATAGGCAGCCAAGGACCCAGTTGTTAAGAAATGGTTAGACGCACTCGATAAGGAGAAAATTTCCAGTAATCTTATGGATTATCTGGCGCTTGAGGGATATCTTCCAATTATTTCGGGAGAGAAAGCTCTAATCACAGAGGACACCTACCTGATTTGGATAATGGCGGAATTCCTAACAATGGATTCTGAGAGTAAGGAGTTTCTTGTGGACAATAGAGGTCTTTTCTTTTCGCAGCACGTAATTAGCTTTGAGTACTTACACCTCATTTGCAACACCTCTTGGATGAGAAGCACACCACAATTGCACGAAAACCTCCAGCTAAGGTCGGTACCAATTTTATCGTAAAGTGATTCACTGGCTTCAAGACAGTTTTTGTTTCAGCCTGGAACCGATTTACGAAACGTATTCTTTGGACTATCTGGATTTTGAAAAGCGTAACTTAATTGAACAAGTCAAGTGGAAGAAACCGTTGAAAAACACGGCTGACTTGGACTTAAGTAGCGTCTTCGTTCCTTTCTACTTGCTTTTCATGCTATTGTCAGGAACGGTAGCCGTTATGATAATCGAAATATTCTTGAACCGATTTTCTTAAACGCTGAAAATTTAGGATTTCATCACTTGAAATGGAATTGTTCGACTCTTGCGAGAAAAATAACACCTTCAAATTGGCTTATTTATAAAGATGGTTTTAGTTTTAGAGGAAAACTTGTTCGTAGTTCTAGTTTCCACTCGAAGCTTTAAAAAGGCACAAGCTGTATTTGAATTTGAAAGAAATGGTCGACAAACGAAAGTTTTCCAATGTAAAATGTTTTTTGATTATGATAGAGACTCAAATTAACCATTCGTGAAAAATAAGATAGTATTCCACACGAGTAAAGTTTATATTTATTAAATAAATTTAATTTAATGATTTTAAACATTAAATTGTACCAATTCTAAAATGTAAAAACTTAAACCTGGTCTATTAGTTTGTCAAATCCATATAGCGTCTACTGAAATAAATCCTTCTGATATATGTCAGGAATTACCACGTTCTAACTCTACGAATAGTGCATAAAAGAAACCAATCGTTCTTATATAATCAAAAATAAATAGGGGAAAGTGTCGGACTGCCATATTTTCCTGCCTTTGTCTTAGCTTGACATGCATTTCGAGACGCTCAAGCGCGCGAGAGGTGTTTAGCCAATCAAATTTGAAGTTGATGATGTCATTCTTCTCGAAAATAACGCTCGAACGCCACCAAACGGGACAATTTGGCATAGGCGTATCTCAAGGAAGAGTCACAACCTCGGACCTCAGCGCTCTGTTCTATTTTCTTTAGTGTTATTTTCGCGTTTGAACGAGGTTCAAATTTGTTTAAAACGTTAGCACGCCGAAAATAAATTAAAAATGCCGCAAATCATCATTTATATCAAAAAACTCATGGGTAAAATCCTTCAGAATTTCGTTCAAACTTAGGCCCTGGGTTGTCATTATAAGCTAAATGGTTTTAATATTAGTAAATAACATCAATATTAGCATACTAAATTAATACAATCATGTACATACATCATCAAATTAAATTGTGGCCACGGTTAGCCTCAGTCAAAAGCAACTAATGTAAAATAAAACCGCACTATTTCTTCACGCGCAATATCACAAATTATCTTAGGTACATGGTGAATAGGCGAGGGGGATGAAACAGATTTCGCGAGTAAGCATTCACCCCTCCAAATGCATGTCACAGACGAAGGAGAGAGTCCGACACTTTCCCCTATTTATTTTTGATATAATGTAGTTCAATAATTCTCGTTAAAATAATTACATGCTTCACACCTTCAATAAAGAGCTCATCGCTCTTTAATGCTACCAAGGTGAGGTAGAGTATAACGTAGATGGTAAGCTCCTACTCTTCAAAAACACTGATTGTTGGATGCTATCACCAGCTGAGTGACTAAGTTCAACGAGTTCTTAGAAAGATTTGAAACTCTCTCAACTTGCGGACTGCCGATTTAAAGTTAACTCACCCATTCGCGCGAATTTTTTAGAATCAACGTGAAGACAGACTCCCATAATGACCATTCACATGCGAAGAAGCAATGTCTGTACCGATACCAGAAGTAGGCTGACTGACTGCCTTGACGTTATATCGTTCTGTCACTTTGTATTGTTCAAGTATTCTAGCCCATTTTGTCGCTTTGTATTGTACACCTATTCTAGCCCATTTTGTAGCTTTGTATTGTACACCTATTCTAGCCTATTTTGTAGCTTTGTATTGTACACCTATTCTAGCCCATTTTGTAGCTTTGTATTGTACACCTATTCTAGCCCATTTTGTAGCTTTGTATTGTACACCTATTCTAGCCCATTTTGTAGCTTTGTATTGTACACCTATTCTAGCCCATTTTGTAGCTTTGTATTGTACACCTATTCTAGCCCATTTTGTAGCTTTGTATTGTACACCTATTCTAGTCCATTTTGTAGCTTTGTATTGTACACCTATTCTAGTCCATTTTGTAGCTTTGTATTGTACACGTATTCTAGCCCATTTTGTCGCTTTGTATTGTACACGTATTATAGCTCGTTGAGCCTTTATATGTCTACTTGTTCTAGACTCTAAGATATGTAACAGTCTAACATTTTAATTGCCAACAATAAACAGAGCTTTAATTCAAAATTTCCTTTTCTTTCAAGAAATGCTCTTCTTTCTTTTGATTCGTTTCAAAATATTTACCACGACCTCTTAGAAAAAAAAGTAAGAAGGAAAATATAATGAAATATACGACGTCGTCCATAAACCGAAATATGGCCAACCCAAGTGCACATTGTATTCGTGACGGATTACATAACGCGGTGTTTAAATAAAAACCAAAAAATCAGACTAGACCTAGTGACCAGACTACGGTTCGATCGGAGTTTGAAAACTAACACTAGACCTTAGTGAAAATATTAATTTATGCTCCTAAATACTTACCTTCAAGTAGAATAGTAGTATCTCCGGCTTTTACTAATGTGGAATGTGTTACGCTTATAACTACACACATAGAAAATATCCCAGACTCTGGGCACTGTTCTGGGTAACATTTTTTATTAAATTAAAAGCTCATGCTGTTGCGGTTTAAACATGTTGTTTTATCTGTGTTCCTCCTACCGATCGTCGTCCTCATACCTCCTATTTTTTACATTATCTTATCTAGGTTTATCTTTTACATGTTTGTATGTCTATTATTGACCTATTTTTACTTTATCTATTATACATCAATTTATACCCCAAAATACATTCCTAATTTTTTTCTACCAATCCGTGTCAGTCCGGTGGTTGACGTTGTTTGTTGCTGCCCTTGAAGATGGATGATGAAGTGACATTGCTGGTGGAATTTCTTCTTTTACTCGTTGGATTGGTCACTTTTGTCTTAACTGGTGCTAGGAGCATGAATAGACTCCTAGACTGGTGCCTTTTCATGGGTCAAAGAGTTGAGTTAGCAAAAATTGGTCAGTGATCAATTTTTAATTTGGTGATTCAACTTGTCCAACTTAATTTCTCGGCTCTGGCGAATCAAGTCTTCACTTCTGAACCCTCCCCCGCCTCTCCCACTCAAATCAATAATCATCTTTACTTGATGGACCAGTTTATTGCGTTTCCACTAGAACTTAATGGGGACAGTTATAACACAGGAAAGATAAAGGACCTTCAGATATTAGGACTCATAGGTTCGTGTTTCGTCATTTAGCTGTATAAGAACAACTGTAAGATGCTAAAGGATACTTTAATATGTTCACCAGTGATGTATTAGCAATGTGTTATTATTATTAGAGATCAAGGTATTATGACGTGCTTGATTGAAAAAATAAATTAATAGAGAAAATACTTTACTTCGAGTCCTAAAGGCATTGGTTCCACAGTATTTTCGGCCGAGTGGAAACCAAGCTTAAGTTATTTTTACTTTCGAAAAAAAAGCAATCGATATTTCAGCTTTCGTTTGCCCTTTCTTATATTTATTGACAAAAAGAAAAACACACCGTCACCTTATGATTTATGGCATAGGCTAAATATCAATATTTGTTTTACCGTAATAAATGTAAGACCTTTTCACCTCTCCGCGTGACTATGTCATGGACAGGTTCTGTCCTCGATGTGTGGGGGTGTCTCTGTGAGTGTATCTGTTACTACACCCGCGGGGACCGTGTTTTCAATTTCCGAACCCAAACACAGAAATTTGGAAAATTTTATTTCATTTAGTTTTCTACTCGTCTAAAGTACCAATCATTAGCTTGCCATTAGTCCACATAGACACTAATTTGTACATATCGACTTCTAACACCACCATCCTCTATAACGAGATGATAATGATTACACACCAACCTAGTTGTGATTATGGTATACGGACTAAATACCCCCAAGACAAAAGACCCCCGGTCATAATCCCCCCATTTTTAATAACATACAAAATCCCCCCTCTCTCAAGACAAAATCCCCCGGTCATTTCCCCCCATCGTAGTTAAGAGTACAAAATCCCCCACCCTCTAGACAAAATCCCCCCACCCTCTAGACAAAATCCCCCACCCTCTAGACAAAATCTACCCATCCTCTAGACAAAATCCCCCACGCTCTAGACAAATTCCCCGGTCATAATCCCCCGACAATAAAAAATACAATATCAATATTATCTAAAACACTGGAAGCCTCAGCGATCTGGTGGCGTAGTTAATTAATTAGCTGGCACCTTTTCCAAAATATTTTCCTATTAATTAGCTGGCACCTTTTCCAAAATATTCTCCTATTAATTAGCTGGCACCTTTTCCAAAATATTCTCCTATTAATTAGCTGGCAGCTTTTCCAAAATATTCTCCTATTAATTAGCTGGCACCTTTTCCAAAATATTCTCCTATTAATTAGCTGGCACCTTTTCCAAAATATTCTCCCATTAATTAGCTGGCACTTTTTCCAAAATATTCTCCTATTAATTAGCTGGCACCTTTTCCAAAATATTCTCCTATTAATTAGCTGGCACCTTTTCCAAAATATTCTCCTATTAATTAGCTGGCACCTTTTCCAAAATATTCTCCTATTATTTAGCTGGCACTTTTTCCAAAATATTCTCCTATTAATTGGCTGGCACCTTTTCCAAAATATTCTCCTATTAATTAGCTGCCACCTTTTCCAAAATATTCTCCTATTAATTAGCTGCCACCTTTTCCAAAATATTCTCCTATTAATTAGCTGCCACCTTTTCCAAAATATATTAGCGACCAACAAGGGTATGCCTTTTCCAAAATGTTATTTTTTACATTTGTTGGGGGGAATTTGTCCTGGGGCTGGGGGGAATTTGTCTTGGGGCTGGGGGGAATTTGTCCTAGGGCTGGGGGTATTTTGTCTTCATCATCCATTCGGGGGAAATTGTCCGGGGGATTTTGTCTCCTACCTGAGGGGATTATGTCCTTTTCTTCTCTAATGGGGGGATTATGTTCGGGGGATTATGTCCAGGGGGGATTATGTCCTACATTCTGTGATTATAGCTTTGAATACTTTATAAATTTTAAAGCCTCCAATTGCTTATCAACAAAGACCAAATGTATATCTAGGTAAATAAGTTTCTAGAACCCCGTCTCGACTCGTAGAGATAATATTTAGGTTTTAGCAACTTGTTTCTTTTATGCTGGCGCATTATTGCAGAATTTCGATTCCCTCATACGTTCAGGCTTCTAGCGTAGAACGAGTTTGAAAAATTTAAGGTTGTTGTAAAAAGTGACGATGAATTTAAATTCGCAGGGCTGCTGGCCAATTTGGTCAAACAGAACATTTTGGCGCGCTGGATCTTAATAGTTGCCCTTGGTCCTCAATTTCGGAGGTTTATTTGTCTTACAACCGTCTCAGTTGTCTTTCAATCTATCTACAAGATACACCCACAAGAGTAGGATATAAAGAAGCGATACTTAGTGGCTTCGTTAGAACGTACTCGTTAACGATTGTTTTTGTCTACTTCTGCATACGTCAAAAACAATTGAAATTCCTTATAAAGGACATTTTGCGACAAATGCACGAAACGTCTCTACGTAAAATAACGCGACAATTCAAGTTGGCTCTATTGTTAGTATTCACTTACTTGACTTTTTATTGCCTTACAATTATTCACACGCTGTTGGATACAAAAGAAATTAAACGTCGATCAACGAAGTATATTGCTAGGTCAATTTGTTTCGGATGCGATTTGAAATTATCCAAAAGAGAGTTAGAAGTAGCGTTCACTTTGATACAGATTGCGTTCCCCGTATCTCTAATCGGTTTAACATCTCCCTTAATTTTGTTAATTTGCTTCGTGTTTGTTGCGGTATCGCAGATTCTAGATAATTGTTTAAAAACTTTCGTTTCTGTCAAGCAACATTCAGTAAAATTAATCCCTAAGTTACACCGCGAGCTATTGGATATCTACCACTTGATTGACCGTGTTAACTCTCTGTTTCAAATGGTAACGCTCATAATTATCGCGTCGTCATCGTTCACAATGTGCCAGAACTTTAACACGGTTGCCGTTAGCAGTTTGACCGGGAAATCACAGTACACTCTAAGAAAAAAAGGTTCTACTTTGCCGAGAAAAGGGTTCTTAACGCTTGTCCCCTATTTTAAACCCTTTTTTGATCTACGTAGAACTCTTTGATATGAGTTCTCTATAAAGCCCTTAGGAGTTCATCTACGATCCGAACTGGGGTTTTTCTTTGAACCAAGTTAGTTTCTTTTGGAACAGTATTAGGTTCCTCCCTGAATTATGTGGCGTGTGCATCAGAACCTTGTTCAGTTGTAATCGGAACCATGTGTAGTTTGACTGAGAACCGTGTTGAGTTCGACTCTGAACCCCGCTTCGTACGGCTAAGAATTGTATTGCGTTAAACCTAGAACCCGGTTTAGTTCGACTCAGAACCCTGTCGAATTTGACTCTGAACCCTGTCGACTTAGCCTAAGAACCGTATTGAGTTAGACCAAGAATTCCATGTAGTTTGACTCTGAACCGTGTTGAGATCGCCTAAGAACCGTGTTGCAGTCAACCCTGAACCCGTGTAGCTCGACTCTGACTCCGGTTTAGTTCAAATCTGAACCTGATTTATTTTGACTCAGAGCCCTCGTTTGTTTCAAATCCGTTGGAAATATATTATATCATATGACCACCTCATAGAGGTTCTTATTTTAACAGTGTTAGGTTGCAATCATGACAATGATATTCAATTTTTCTCTCTTGGTGACTCTTTAAAAACACTTCACCATGAAGTATAAGTTTACACTATATATAAATGTATTAAAGCTGAATTAAAGAGTAAACACCAAATTTGAAATATTAATATAAAATAATTTCTTGGAATATTGAAATGAAACAGAGCTTTATAGCTACAAAACTACTAAAGGAATCGTAATGCCGAAACATATTTAACATATTTTCATTTAATATTCAGCAATAAGAAAATGTTATGATTTTGTAAGAGATCAATTCATCCTACTCGCTTTATATTAACCTTGTGTTTCTATTCATATGCAATCTTCATTACTCGTTCTATATAAACTTTCACTTGTGCCGTTCCAAAATAAAGAAGATTATCTTAAATAATTAAATAAATATAACTGATATTAATTTTTTTAATCGTCAGTATTCTACCTTAATTCTAGTTAAGCCGTTTTAAGAAACAATATTCTTAAAATGAGTTTAAACATAGCTATTGTTGACGTTTGACTTCTAGCGTACACCGTTTTCACAATTTTTGGAAATTTAGGGTATATAAGGCGATTCATTCACAAATGATAAGAATAAGCGCAATTGCGTGAGCATTTGATGGAAGCCCTGTCATTGGGAGGCTAAACGTTTCTCGTAACCGTAGCCGATCGCGCGTACATCTTAACCCCAACGATGATAATGGAGTAGAAGCCAATGTTGCAGATTGGTGTGTATGTGGTATACACAGAAGATCAATATATGATGGTGTTGTCAGAAGCCAATAAGTACAGATTGGCGTGTATGTGGTATTTACCATAGGAAAGACAAGTGTGGAGAGAGCGTAATGAAGTAGAATTTTCCTAATTTCTGTGAACTGCGAACGCGATCCGAAAATTGCGAACACGGTTGCTCCGATTTGCCAACTGCGAACGTGGTGATAGACAGACAGAAACACACACACAGACACGTCCAATGTTATACCTCTTCGTGACGTCATCGTCACTCGGAGAGGTAAAAACCTGTGTTACGGGAAAATTCAAGTGATTTTATGAATTCCTCTAATTCCAAGACATTCCAGCATATTGAACTCTCCGAGAATTATTTTCCAATGTTTGAAAAATCAAAAAAATATGAATCCCCTCAGATATTTAGTATAAGGTAGACCGAAGAATTATAAATTATTTTTGATTTTTAAAATCTTTGGGATTTTTTTAGAATGTTTCACAATGCAGGTAGAATTAGTACATGATTTCTCTCTTCACCGTTCTCGCTCTAAGCTCATATCGAAAAACTTTTAACTTAAAAACACACCATATGAGGTAAAAAAGTGTTAAGTAAAGCCCTAAGGTGTTTATCAGCACCATTCAAACAGTTTTATATTAAACAACAATGCGATTCGGAATTGGTTGGGTTAAAAACGGTTGTGTTTACACGGGTTTCAAATCGTTTCCAATGCGTTGGCAACGGTTGTGCAAGCTCGTGTAAACGCGGCTTGTATTTCCGTTTAAAAACATTTCAATAAGGGTCAATTAACACCGTGCCGTTTTCCTAAGCACCCATTGATAGAACACCTTCCATCTGAAACAAAAACACCCTGCAGATTAAAGCACACCTGGAAGAGTCTTAAAGGTGTTTCTACGTACCAGTGAATCGCCAATTCCTTTAAAAAATACCTAAAAAGAGTCAACTAGCACCTTTTTACGGAGAAAATACCATCTCAGTTACAAAACACTCTAAAAAGAGTAAATAAACAACTCAAGGTATTTCCAAACACCCATGAAAAACCTTTTTTTCTAACAGTGTTCTTTCACGAACCTTTAAGGATCTTTCAAGAACCCGTATTTGTTTCATGAACCCTCAAGGATCTATACAGAACCGAAATGTTCTTTCACGAACCCTCAAGGATCTATCGAGAACCTGAATGTTCTTTCACGAACCGTTAAGGCTCTCGCAAGAACCCAAATGTTCTTTCAAGAACGTTCAAGGATCTTTCAAGAACCCGAATGTTCTTTCAAGAACTTTCAAGGATCTATTAAAAACCCACACGTTAATACAAGAACCCTTTTAATTAGATACGATCTGCTTAGAACCTTCCTGT